>NC_052056.1:119505902-119805902 GCF_903992535.2 Arvicola amphibius
AAGGTAATTAATCCACTCCGGGCACCCCTGAGTCTCAATCCAGGGGGGGGGGGGTACCAGGAACTTAGGAACCCCCACTCTTAGCTAAACATCAACAGTCCAATTCCCCACAAAAGGGGAAAAGTAGATGAGGGTACTCACCCCAAACCACATTTCAAACCTGGACATTCTTAACAAAGTAGGCCCTTGTAACAAGTAAATTTAATCATGGGAAGAATTAGGAAACAGAACAGGCCCTACTCTGTCCAACCCAATTTGCTCAGAGTATACATGTGGAGGGGGAACCCAGCAGGACATCATTCCAGAAGGTTCTGCCAGTTCTGGTTGAGAGTGGGACACAGTAATATATGACACGATTCCATAATATCCAAATTTACATCATTTTTGACTCGTGAATAACAGAGCATGGAGAAGGGAAGCCATTCTTTGGGTCTTGGCCAGTGGGAGAGGCCAAGGAGGACTGGCAGGAGAGTTCCAGAGCAGAACCCTGGCCAGAGAGACCACCTGCCCAGCCTGGGGACATTCCAATCTTCCTCCAGGACAGAGCCCTTGCCAGCAAGATGACGTCATCCTCCCAGCATGACACGGCCCCAGGAAGGTGAGCCGGTGGACAAGGAGTGTGGGTGCAGGTAGCAGGACCCCCTGTCCTCGGTGTCATGTCATTAAATAGTGTGACTGCATTCCCACTCGGAAGAGAAATCAAACGTAAATATACCAAGCACGGCACTCCAGAAGAGGCGAGGTGACGGGACAGGATACAGGCCAAATGTGCAGCTTCTGTGGACAAACGGCCGTTCGAGAACAATGGGCCTATTTAAAACGCCCATTAGAAAGAATGTATGTGCGTGTGTGGATATAGTCTAACTTATTTCTTTCACTTCCGGTCCCGCCACTCAAAGACAAACACTTAACATTTTCTTAGCAGCTCTCTTCCGAGTCTATTGTGTGTGAGCTGTTTGCTTTGTTTTCATAATTTGGGTCAGACTTTTAGGGACTACTTTTGAAAGAGCCGCACGTGGGTAAAAGGCTCATGGTGTGGCATTGTGGGATGTAGCTGAGCCGTCCAAATCCCACAGGGTCAAAGGAGAAAACTGCCTTCACAAAGTTGCCTTCTGACTTCTGTGTGCACACGCGCACACACACACGCACGCACGCTATAAAAACACAATGTTATTTATAAAAATTTAAAGATGGGGTCTTCTGTAGCCCAGGCTGTCCTGGTACTTGCTATGAAGCTGAGGATGACCTTGAACTCCTGATCTTCTGATCTTCTTGTCTCTGTGGGACCTGTGCTCACACATGTTAGGTAAACAGTTCCAGAGAGCTACATCCATTATCCAGGTAAAAACATTCTTAAAGGCAGGTGTGTGGTTCTCCTCGGAGCAGCCAAGCTGAGCGAAATCTCTATGGAGATTCTATCTCCCTGCCCCCACTCAAGTGTGTGGCTAATGGCGGGGGAGGGGGGCTATTAACTAAGCAAGCTAGCGCAGTCCTGGCTCTCAGGACCCCTCCCTCAGCATCATCGGGAGGGTGTGGGACCCTGGGAGAGTGAAGGTGTGGGTTGGAGCAGAGAGCAGGAATGGGGAGATGATGGATGGGAGGGAGGACACCCCAAGACAGGGAAAGTGCCAGGGGTGGGTGTGGGAAGTGGGGGTGAGGATTCAGGAAATGGAGGTGCAGGTGGTAGCCCCAGCATCTGCAGGGTGCAGGCCTTCTGTGCGCAGCACCACTGGCCCGGCTCAGGCTCAGGGCCACGAGCTGCTCCTGGGAGAAAGTGACTCCAAGGGGAAGTGTGAGCTTCAGCCACTGTGTGTGAATCTAGGGTCCGGATGAGGACAGGGTCCCAGCCCCTGGGAGCGGCTCAAGGGGGAGAAAGAAAAAGATGGAAGCAAGGTGGAGAGGAGAGAAAAGCCAGCAGGCATGGCAGAGCTGAGGGGGGCGTTGTATACCTGGTGTGTGTGAGGGGTCGGGCAGAAGGAAGATGACAGCTGAGTGTGGCTTTATGCCTGATGGGGGGGCCGGGTGTCGGAAGATGACAGAGGTGGGAAAGCAGCGGACAAACTGACAGTGCTGACTGACGGAAAGGGTGCTGGGGGCTGCAGAGATGGGGCATGAAGACAGGAGGACAGAGGACTGATCAGAAAGAGGGATGGGCCGGCTTCTGCCTCTGCCAGTCTGGCCGTGCTTCTTTGTCCTTTCCTTGCTGACATCTAGACCCTCAAGGCTTCCTGCACTCCCAACACCCCACCCTTGCCCACCTCCCTCGCTGGGTCCCATCCTCACCCACCCACCAAGGCTCCTGTCCTGCTTTCTCCCGAGACAAGAAAATTGCAGCCAGGTCCCTCTGGCTGGTGTGTGAAGACACCTCGTTGCCCAGAAGGAGAAATAGCATAAGGAAAAGTGACTGACTCCAGGAACAGCTCAGGCAGAGGGACCGACACCCCAGTGCCAACCAGGAAGCCCAGGCACAAAGGAGGAAGGGGCATCCTGTGGAGGCGGAGTGTGAAGAGGGGGGACTTCTGATCCAGGCTCTCCCTTCCTCACTGCAGGCCTCTCAGCCATCTCCGTCTTCTGGGGAGACCCACCAGTTTGGGTTTGGGGAGCAGCTGAGGTTATCCACCCACTACAGACAGCACTGACACCACTGTAAACCCAAGCTCCCCACCCCCTCTCCCTCCTTGCTCCTTCCAAACAGGTGATTTTGCCCATCTTTTCTTCTGTCTCCTTCCGAGCCACCTTCCTCCTCTCTTTCTTCCTCCTTGCCCAGAGCGGTTGGGACTTAGCCCTCTGCTTTTGACTCCATCAGTGGCCTTTCCTAGATTCTAAATGCCTGTCTCTGTCCCCTGCCTGTCTCTGCTCTCCCTCCCCTCGCTCTGTCTCTCTCTCTCTGTCTCTCTATCTCCTCTTGCCCCTCTGCCTTTCTCTGCATCCATCTCTTTGTCTCTTTCTTTCTGTTTCTCTCCCCCAACTATCCCCCCCCCCAATCACGTTCTGACCCCTGACCCCCTGTGCCTCCCCTCCCCGGCTTTCCCATCTCTGCATCCCTCCCCCACTGCTTCCTCCTCCATCCAAGCCTCCACCCACTTCTCTCCAGCTCCCTTTCCATCACCCAGCAGCTCCACACACTCTCACTCCCAGACACATATGTGTGCAGGCTGTCACACACTCACACACCTGGGGGCATATCACACGCACATGCACGCATACACATCCAATCTCCCCATCTTCCAGTGAAAAGACACCCCCCCCAATGCCAGTGCACCTCCCCAGCCCAGTGCTGTCTGTCCCGGCTCTGGAAGAAAACAGGGACGAGCAAGTGTCTGGGGAAGAGCAGAGGAGAGCGGGGAAGATGGTGGGTACCCCTCCACACTGGCCCTGTGCTCTGAGCATGTGGCCAGATATTATTTTAATAAGCTCAGCACATCTTGCCCTCACACCAGCTGCCGCATGCCCTCGCCCATCCTGTGGACCTCGTTTATTTCTCGTTAACAGAATCACCTGTTTGTCAAATAGGGACAGCTCGGCGAGACATTAAATGGTGGGGAAACTGAGCAGGGCTTGCGGACTGCTCGCAGGTGGCAGAGTGGCCGAGAGGGTGGGAGGAAGAAGAAGGTGGAGGTGACCTGAGTTTTGCCCACGAAGCTGCAGGCCCCACCCCCACCTCAATAGTGTGTCATAGCCACAGAGAACAGGGCAAGGCTAGGGATGGAGACTGGGCTGGGGGCACCAGGGACTTGGTGGCCCACTTCTGCCTCTTAGGGAGGGATCTTTCCCACTGTGGGTGTGTGCCCCACTGTGCACTGTTGCGTCTCAGTGAGGAAAGGACTCTGAGCTCCCTGAGGCACAGACCTGGAGTAGGCGAGCCTGGGTTTGAATCCCTACTAGGCTACTCACCATCTGTGCAAGCCAAGGCCAACCCCTTCCTCCTCTCTGAAACTTTCTTTCAGTTCTGATGTGAGGCTACTATCCGTAGCTTGGTGGAGCTAGCTAGCTGATTCTTCAAAGAGACAAGATACACACAACACTCCTCCTGCTGCCTGGATGGAAAGAATGACACACACCACCAAGTGACTATCTTTGTCTACAGCCAAGTTGGAAAGAGGGCTATGATGTCCCCACAATCACCCATGCTGTCATTGCCTTCTTCTTCTTCTCCTGATCTTGGGGCTGCCTGTTTAGTTGTTGGCTTATTCTGTTCCAAACTGTGAGCTCCATGAGGCAAGAGTCCCTGCTGCTTGGCTCATCTCAAAGGCAAAGTATTTTAAGACCTGCTTGTTTGGATTGGCAAGGTTCAGCAGTAGAGCATTTGTCTAGCATTTCCCAGCATGGCAAAATTAGATGATAGATAGATAGATAGATAGATAGATAGATAGATAGATAGATGATAGATAGATGGATAATGGATCGCTCGCTCTCTTCTCGCTCGGTCTTCCTCGCTCGCTGCTCGCTCCTCGCTCGCTCGCTCGCTCGCTCGCTCGCTCGCTCGCTCCTGGCTTGGATCAGATCGCTCGGCTGATGTCGATGGCTTATCGACCGCCACAAGTCGGTAGATGATAGATCGATTAGCCAGATGGCTGGTGGATGGGAGGAATAGCAGCTGAAGTCGCGCTGGCTTGGCCTCTACCACAGAATTGTGCTTCCTCAGGCAGCATTGTATGTTGAGAGCACTGGACACCCCAATGAATTGCCAGAGGGAGCTGCGATGCCTGACACCCAGGTCCCCATAGGGAACATCTTGTAGAATACCAGGACAAAAATACAAACAGGAACAGATGGGGATGCAGTCTGCTGGCCTCCTACAGACTGAAGGGGAGGAGCTACACTTTCCCCTTGACTTTGCCCTCCTCTGTGGGTGTGTTTAGTTCTGGGTGTGTTTAGCGCACATGCAGCGTTCTGTAGCCAGTGACCCCAGGAGTCAGGAGACAGAACAGTCAAGCAAAGATTCTCCTGGTTTCAAAGCCACACCTGCCTTCCTCCCTATACCTCCATAACCTTCTTCCCAACCACTCTCAAGCCGCACTGACAACCAAACGTCAAGAGCCCTCTCTCTTCCCGCATCCCTCTGGGCAAGAAATCCTGGCTAAGTGTCCTCTGACACTTCTCCAAGGGTCACGACTCCCTCTGCCAGCCTGAGCAAAGTCTTGGCCTCTTGGGACCTCTCTCTGTTTCCTGATGTATATGGTGAAACCAGTATTGCTGGGGAGACTAAATGAGATGATGCTGTCTAGCGCTTCTGAGAAATCGAGGAAAGATCTCGGAGCCACTCCACGAGCTTCCAACCGGCAACAGGAGCTCGAGATGCTCAGGGCTGCATTTTTCGTGGCTGAAGAGAGACCACAGAGCTACAGCCCATGAGATTTCTGCCAGCGCACCCATACAATAAAATGCCTTCTCAAACGCATGCGGCATGAATTGATTAATTGCAAAGAAAGATATCCATACTGTTTGTTGGGTACAACACTCTCCTAGTCTGAATTTGGCCACAATGGGGATGCAGCCAGAGCCGTACACACGCTAGGCAAGTCTTCTATCACAGAGTCCATTTTATCAAATTTATTTCATTTATTACCATTGTATGCGGAATGGGGAGGATCACGTGAGTCAGATCAGAGGGCAAGATTGTGGAGTAGCTTCTCGCCCTGGGGATCAAACTCGAACTTAGGCCTGTGAGGCAAGCACTTCTACCCACTGAGCCACCTTGCCAGTTCCAAGCCCATTTTTATCAGATCTACAATGAAAATTAAACACATGAGCGACGTTACAAAAACAACTTATGAGCATGCAAAATGAAGTCTGGGCTCCCGTGTCATTTGTGCTGATTGCTTCAACACCGCTCCTCAGGTGGAGTTTCTGGTGATGCTTCTGTGTGCATCTGTCAGGACAGTGTGTGTGTGTGTGTGTGTGTGTGTGTGTTGCCATACAGGGAGTCATGATATATATTATACCAATAGGCAACAAACTACTTACAAAACACTGTGTGTCATGTGATACTCTCTAAGCAGATGTGGGGGGAAAAGGTTCCATCTCTGAAAAATAAGTACAAAATTTTAGTAGCCAGTGGGAATGGGAAGGAGGCTGAAAACCAAAATGGACCCTCAATAGTACAGAGTAGTGGTTCTTAGCCTCCCTTTAATACAGTTCCTCGTGTTGTGGTAACAGCCAACCATAAAATTATTTTTGTCGCTACTTCATAACTGTAATTTTGCCGCTGTTATGAACCAGAACACAAATATCTTATATGCAGCATATCTGAAATGCCACCCACAAAGGGGTCACAACCCTCAGGCTGAGAACACTAGTATAGAATAGAGTCTATATTCTCAGAAGTGTAGTATCCACCTTTGGTGGGCCTCATTTCCCCACCCACAAATAGGCCTAGTCAGCGGCAACTCCCAAACAACACCTGGCGATCTCTGAAGAAATGCTGGTTGTCATAATGGATGCTGGTGACATCTGGTGAGTAGAGCCTGGGGTGTTGCTTGGCATCCTGCCATATCCTGCTCAGACCCCCACGACATAGGACTCAATAATCATTTTAGCCACATGGGGGCTGGGTCTACCATCCTAGCCAGTCAGGTGGTGGAGGCAGGAGGACCATGAGTTCAAAGCCAGTCTAGGGAACTTCACCAAAACCCATCTCAAGAAGCAAGCAACAAAATGAAACTGTACAAATGCCAAAGGCGGAAGAGACACGTGGGCCGATACCTGTGTGAGCCTTCCCACCTGGAAGGTCTTATAACGGTCCCCATTATCATCAGAAGATCGTGACCTGATCGTGAACACCGTGAAAAGCTAACAGGGTCTCTTCACCCACACTGGCCTTGAACTCACCGTGTAGATGACCTTGAACTTCAGATTCTTTGGCCTCCCCTGCCCCAAGTGCTGTGATTACACGTGTGTGCCCCGTGCCTGATTGGCACGATGCTAGGGATTGAACCTGGGGCTTTCTGCAGGCCAGGCAAGTACTCTACCAACTGGAAAATGTCCCCAGCCTAAAGTTGAACTTTTTTCCCCCAAAACCTCCAGGATGTATGTGGTCCATTTTCTGACACTGACCTCATGGAAGCCACTGGGCTGATTAACTATCCAGGTGAGCACACAGCTGCCACACACTTGCTCCAGGGATCAAAGCCATAAGAGGGTCCCCAGTTCTTCTGCCCAAGGCCAGGGGCATCAGGGTATGAGGTGGGCGAGCGGACTCACGGTGTGCTGCCGACCTGGCATGGAGCCCCAGCCAGGGGGCTGACCAGCTGGCCAGGCCCTGAGTGGGGGCCCAGCTGCCCAGCTCGAGCTCTGGCCCTCACTGCCTTCCAGGCTGCTCCAGGAGCCAGAATTAACGAGAAGGCAGTCTGCGCACCTCCCGGGCTCATTAGCCCCCGGGTCTCATTCTCCACCAAAAGCTAGAGTTCTGCTTGTGGCCTCACGCTCCACTGCTGGGTTTGTGATTGTGGCCAGCCGTTCTCCTGCGTCCCACCGGGGGCCACTCCTCCCCATCTGCTCCCCGCTCACAACCCTGTGTCTTTGTCTTCCTTTCTCCACCTCCCCACCTCCCTCGGCTGCCCCTCTTGACTCCGGTCATCATCTCTTAGCTCCTCTTGGCAGAGGCCACTAGACCCTGCCGGCTCCTTTCAGCTCCTGAGTCCCAAGCCCCTCCTGTCTGTCCCTTTTCTAAAAGGGGGAAGGAAAAAAGAAAGGAAAAGAAGACCCAGACGGTTTGTAGACACAGGACTAAAAATGAGACCGTTATCGTGGTCACTCTACAGATGTGAAAACTAAGGCCCAGACAAGAGAAGGCTTACCTGGAAGCCAAAGGCATGTTGAAGAAGAGCTGGAGGTGTGGCTCGGGGTTAGACAGCTTGCCTAGGATTCGTGAAGGCCTGGGTTCATTCCTCAGGTGTGGTAGTATATGCCTGTAATCCCAGCACTCAGAAGTTCAAAGACATAGGCCAGCCTGGGCTCCATAAGATTGTGTGAGAAAATCAAAAACACACGTCTCAACTAAACATCTGAGGCTTGTTCATTTGGCTCCATACCCAAACCCAACTGTGGGAACGCCACGTGAGCAAGACCTCCATCGCGAGTGACATGAGGAAGTCTGAACCAAGACTGGAGGTCCTCCTCTACTGGCCATCTTTCAACCTCAAGCCCCAGCCCCTGTCCCGGGGGAGCCTCTTTTCTAGACCCTGGACCAAAGGTTGGGCAGTGAATATCTTTGCTGTCTCCAGCCGTGTCGTCCCAGCTGCAGAAGTTCAGGCCTGCCTTGTAAGTGACGAGACATGTAAGTGAATAGTCATTCCTGGGTTTCGATAAAGCTTTATTGACAAAGTGGGCCCTGAGCTGAGTTTGGCTCTCAGGGGTCTACTTGCTGGCTTGTCTCCTAGTTCTCTTCATTTGGGAGGTCTCCACCTAGGTTGGGTGTGCTTTCCCTGTGGGCTCTTCTTTCATTTAACTGGGCAGCCCTGGCGACTTCCTTTAGTCTTCATTGAACAAGGCAGAAACCAGAGGAGAAAACAAGATGCTGCCTTCAGATCTGAGGCCCAGACGGCCAGTCCACAGCACACCAGCCCGAGTCTACTCTAGGTCCCTACCCTGGGTCAGTGTGCAGAGACTCCCAGCTGCATCCAGGGCTGTGCCGAATCTGAAACACCAGAGTCCAGTGAAAAGACCTTGAGCTCAGAACCCACGGGATGGCTGCCTTTCTTGCTCTCGGCTTTTTGCCTCAGTTTCCAGGATTAACAGGAGGTTGAGACTGGGAGCAGAATCCATTAGATGGTTTGTTTGCTCCCACAGAGAGGTAGGAACATCCATCCTTTATGCCTGCAGAGCACAGTTTCTGAACACAAGCTCCCTACACCACGGTACCATCAGAGAAGGGCACCAGCTGTAAGGAGCCAGCCAATCAGACTCCTCGGTCATTGGAAACCTCAGGTGCTCACCGTTGCCTCCTTTGAGATAGGAGTCACTGTATCTTCAATCACTATGCTTGAAATACAGCACATCCTAGAACTGTGACACAGCCCATAAACCATGACCACTGTGTCCCTGTCACCTATCAAAATACCCCGGGTTGGGGGCTGAGAAGAAACACGTCCTTGTTTCCACGTGGCGGAGGACTGTGGCAAAGTGTACTTGTGAGAGGCACGGTGCCCAGAGCCCCAGCCTGAGGCCCTGTGGTAGCGGTAGCCTCAGGAAGGCTCCTGTCCGAGGAAGGTGATTTCCCAGGCTTTAAACATCTTCAGGGACTTGCTTATGCTGGGTGTGTGGACCAGGTTCCTTTCCAGTCAACCAAGTCATGTCTGAAAAGTGAAGCTAGTTCCAGAGCTCCCCAAGAGAAAGCCTAGGGCACCACCATCCACAATCCAGCCCAGCTTCTCTCTTTGCCCAACCTGCCCAACGGCCCCCCGCTTCGTCCTACGAGAGTTCACCAGAGAGCAAGAACCCATCAAGCCACCTGCTGCTGCAGGTCCATCTCAGGGGCTGCTTGCAGGAGAAGCTGTCTTGACATGCCTGGATGGCAAGCCTGGGAACCTGCGCCTGGCCACGCAGGCATTGTTCCTAGCGTGCTGGACCCAACACACTACGTCAGAGTAAGAACACGCATCTGGCTGTGTCGTCCTTGCCAGCTCTGCATTTTCTTCGCTCCAACGGGCCTCACATCCAGGCAGCCTTAGCATTGAAGAACCCCAACTTGATGACTGCTGAAAATGTACGATTCTGGGCTCCACCCACCGAGCCTGGGGCTCACGGGGTCTAGGGACACTTGAGAATCTGCATTTCCAAATTCTAAGTGACAGAGTTGCTGCCGACACTGAGCCTGCACTTTGAGACCTGGAAGCCAAGTGGCTGAGGGCACAACAAGGTCAATATTCAAAGACACGTGTTTTGAAACACGGACACCTGTTTTATGCTGTGTGATCTTAGACGAGTTACCAAACCTCCCTGAACCTCCATTTCATTGGGTAGGAAACAGATGAAGAAGGAAGATTCTTTCCTGGGGTGAAATGGACAATCAGAAGGTGAAAAGCTCTCTGTATCACTCAAGGGACCCACAATGTGAACGCTGTACTTAGATGGCAACAGACAGACACCATGCAAGCTTTAGTTAATTATAACCCATGTGAGTAGTGACGTGTTCTCTTTAAGCGAGGTCACCTGTTGCCGTCAGTCTCCACGTCTCACTGTGGGATGGTCCCCCACCCCCACACACTCTTTTCCTTATTTATTTATCTTAGACAAAGTCTTGTTAAGCATCCCTGACTGCTTTCACCGTGGAGCTTTCTGTGTAAGCCAGGCTGGTCTCGAACTCACACAGATCCACCTGCCTCAGCCTTCCGAGTGCTGGGATTAAGACATGGACTACCATGGCCAGCATTTCCCCATTTTTGAGAGGAATAAACTGAGGCATGACCTTGCTGAAGGTCAGACGCCCAACCTACACTCCATCTTTCTCTCAGCTCTCTATCCCAGTCCCTACACAATCTCTCCCCCTGGAGATTCAATGGGTCTCTCAAGACAGACATCACCCCAAACAAGGAGAGAATAAAGAGCTTCCCTTCTACACCAGAAGAAAAACAAACCCCCACCACCCTCCATTGCCCGCGAAGGCGATGATGGATCTCTGTTATTGCTGGCGTTGAAATCACTACCAGGGGAAATAGATCAAGGTACACTTTGCTGGTGAGAGCTCTCCGGATGTCACAGACAGAGCTGCAGGGGAAAGTCTCCCGCCTTTCTCTCCCGAGCTCCTTGCTTTCCCCTGAATACCCAAGGTGGCTGGGTGGGCTCACAGGGGCACAAGGCAGGGGTTCCTGGATAGAGGAGCCCCGACAGGGTTATAGCTTGGGGGTGAGAGCTATTGTTAATTTCGCCCTCCTCCCTCCCATTCTCCAGCTACATTTCCTCCTTTGGGAAAAGACAAGAACCCGTAGGGTACCTCACCTGATCCCGCCCTCTCCTTGCTTGTAACGATGGAGGAGGGGCAGTCATGGGTAGGAAGGTCCAAAACAAAGTGTCTTCTACTGAGGTTATATTTAGAATGGGTCTCAAAAGGAATAATCCATCCCATATCCTTTGGGGCCATTTTGGTTCGAAACTCTCTGCCCTGCTCTTCCTCTAAGGGGTTAATATGGAACATCTGGGGCTCAAAACCCAGTGGAGGATATCAGAAGGGGCCAGGGTTTCTGCGTGTATGTCGGTAGATTCGCAGGGGTATTGACGGATCCTCAGTGGGCTACTGGCTTTGCCTAATGCTTGGGCTAAGACTCTGTGGGTCTGGTCCCTGCTGAAGCCGATCACACACTCCTCTCTCTCCAGGCTCACACCGGGAATTAGGAGGTTCAAGGGTTTTGCACAGTTTAAAGCCAGGCACATACACACAAATATCACCCACTGAGTGACCACTGGGCAAGTCGTTAATGCTGCTGAGAGTCTTATTTTTCTCATCTGTAAAACCGGTCACCTTGCCTATGCCTAAAGGGTTAAAGTAGATTAAATGATAATAATCATAATCACACCCATTAAAGGCCTAGAAGCATCATGAGAGCTGAGCTGGGCTGCGGCTGCTTTGATTTCATGTGGATTCATTCACCAGAAGGTTCAGAGACTGGGGAGGCGGTTTGGTTGGTAGATGGCTTGCCTGTGCTCTGGTTCCATCCCCGGCATGGCTTAACTAAGCATGGCTGACTGTGCCTGCCATCCCAGCACCCTGGAGGTGGAGGCAGAAAGGTTTAGAAGTTCAGGTCTATCCTCTGCTACACAGTAAGTCTGAGGGAAGCCCGGGCTACACAGGACTCCTTCTTCACAAAGGAAAAACACACTCAGAAGTGCTACCGTGGCCCGTGTCTTACAGAAACTGAGGCACAGTTTCTAAGTCATGGCGCAGTGACAGGCGGCGGGATGCAGAGTGGAACTTCAAACCAGGCAGGCAGCTGCATCGTACCCCCTTCCCTGGGATCCTGCAAGCTGCTGCTCGGTGCCACAAGGCCCTCCACTCTTCCTCACTTTGTTCTGTTGCTCCCTGCGATGCCTTCACTGGACGCCTGACCAAGTCCCTGTCTTAAATCCAAATGGTCCTGAAGACCAAAGCCGGATATCATGCCACCTGACCCCGGGTACTTGACAGAGAGGTTTGCGTCACCTCTACTTCATAAGAATCTCTGGTCGTTTGTGTCCCCAGGGCCTTGAGAAAGATGGTCCCTGGATCCCCATCTCTAAACCCTTGCTTTGGGATATGCCTAGAGTGTCCAGCGATTCTCCCACCCTGGGTGTCTCAGAAAGCTTTCATTCTTGCTCCACCTCCACTCCCAGGTAAACTGTAGCCTCTTCTCTGGGGGGGGAAAACCTGCCAGAGGCCCACATCCACCCAGTTGTGGGCAAGCTTGTTCCCTGTCCCACCCCTTCCCTGAAGCCCAGTATTCCATTTTGCAGAAGGGATTTTACATTTAGCCAGAATCCACCCTGGTTTCTTGGAGCTAGACAGGGTTTGGGAGCTTAGTAGCTATCCAAGGAAGAATATGACAGGACCTGCAGGCACCTTGATGTTGCTCTTGACAGTGGGGAGCAGCCTGGCCAACACGTTTTTCTGGTCATGGTTGCTAAACAGGAAGACAAGGGACAGGCCATCTTGGTTACACAGAGAAAGGTTGAGGGAAGTTTAGGCAATGGTTGTAAACAACTTGGCCCACAGCCAGGAAGAGCTCCTAGAGGTAGAGAATGCCATTTCTAGTCAGAAGAGAAGGCTGCCTTGGTATAGACACTTAATGGTGTCTGCTAGGCAATGGACGGACAGACGGATGGATGGATGAGTGGGTGGATGGATGGAATCCTGTGTACCAAGCACTGGACTGGGCTCTGAAGACTTAGAAATAATTTAAATGGCTAACAAGCTCATGCCAACAGGAAGGGTACAGTCACACGCTCACACAACTGATCTTGCTGAAATATCCCAGTACAGATGCCCACGGTTTCCATTATAATCAGCCATGAATGTCTTCTGGGACATTTATGAGTTTCCTCAGTGCTTTCCAAATTGCATTCCAGGACTCCTGTGCCCGTAATGTGCTCCGAGGGTGAAGACCATTCGGGGCTCAAATCATGTGCAGAATTCTACATGGTGTCATTAAAACAGTAAAGACCTCTGAAAGAGGAATGGTTTCATATCATATAACATAGTTTGCCAAACATGTTCAACCCCTAAGATGCAAATTAAACCCAGCATCATGGAACAGGGCAGGTCACTAGAATGGGATCACTCTGAAGACTTCTCATTAGAAAATGCTGCAACCATGGCAAGGGTCCACATGCAAATTATCCAATATGGCATCCCACATCCAGGCTACCCAATATGGCAACCCACATCCAGGCTACCCAATATGGCATCCCACATCCAGGCTACCCAATATGGCAGCCCACATCCAGGCTACCCAATATGGCAGTCCACATCCAGGCTACCCAACATGGCAGCCACAGTGCTGTGGGAATAGCTGAGATGAAGCTAGTGAAAATGGAGAAAATGTTTCTAATTTTAATTAAGCACATAGTTATCTTTTTGGACAGTACAGCCTGAGTTCCACAGTAGGAGACGTGATCGGCACAAAGAGCCCTCCACAGACCACAGTCTTCCCATAACCCTGGCTGCTGCATCCTGAGCACTTACTGAGTGCCAGGCCCCAGCAGTTTGATTTAACCCGCTAACAACAGTGTCACCTCCCAGTCCATTTTCAAGGTGAAGAAATGGCAGTGTAGGGAGTACTCAGTGACTTGTTCAAGTCTCCATAGCCAAGAGTTTGTGCCTGGATCAGCCCGAGCTGTCTCTCTTTCCATAGGTTGGTTTCTACAGCACCCCAAGAACCAGTCATAGGATCTGGAGAGGACCCCTTTATGCTTTTTATCCTTCCTCAGCGGGGCATGCCAACTGCTGCATACACCAACTCTGTATTAGTGATGGGCTGGACGCTGGGGAGGCATAAGGATGGGAAGCCGAGGAAAGCAGGGGTGCCCCTGTTAGGAACTCCTTGCCTATTTGGTACTAGCAGAGGCAGTAAACAATCACTCACAATGCATCAAGACAAGAGCCCCAAGGAGAGCCACATCCCCTCTGTCACCCAGCCTGGCCTGGTCCACTTGAGCTCCCCCACCCCGACTCCTCCTTCACAAAGAAGTCTGTAAGGCCCTCCCCTGATATGTTGCACCCTGCTCAGAAAAGAGGGACAGGAGCCCCTGCCTTTCAGTCCTTGCTGAGTTCAGATAAATCTCTTCCTCCTCTCCCTGCGCCTCTGAAAGTGCCCGGTCTAGCTAGGGTTTCTCCCACTTATGCGGCTCATGAATATTTAACAGCATCTGCCGTGGAGGCGATAAAGCCCTACCAATCCTTGACAAATATGTCCTAATCTTTTCAATTTCGGGGTGCAAATATGCCTTCTGAGTCCTGTTTGTCACCTAGATTAATGGCCCAGGGTCCCATAATCCTTTGGTGCTAATTCAAGTGGTGGCTGGCCGGCGTGTGCCTGCTAGGGGGATGCTGAGAAACACACACACACACATACATACACACACACACACACACACACACACACACACGATGGAGTAATTAGTCAAGGAAAGACTTGGAGAGAGAGAGAGAGAGAGAGAGCGCACATGTGTACATGACCATAACCAAGTTATGTACATGGTATGCCTGTGTTTGTGTCTCCACTCCGTGTTCACAAGCATTTAGATGTATGTAAGAGTTATGTATTCGCCGTGTCCATCTGGATATTTTGTTTGTATTAATACATATCTGTGAGTCTGTGCTTAAAAGGTGGGTGGTGTGTCCACACCTCCCTGGGTGGGAGTGGGGAGGGAGCAGGTGAACCAGTTGTTCGGTCCATCTGATTTCTTCTCCCTGTGTGGGTGCTGATGAAGAGAAAATAGATGGTGGTGATGGGGAGAGAAGACAGAAGAAAATATTATCCGTGGGGAAGATTCCCACAGAATATGTTTGGCGTGTGTCTGAAGAGCAACCCCCAACCCCACACCTTCAAGGGCCCATGTCAGTTTCAGGAGTTCTGAGTCACTGGCCCTGGGAGAGAAAGGCATAAGGTCAGAGATCTGTGTGAAAATGGGGATTTTACAAAGAGGCAAAGCCATCCGTATGTGTGTGGGTTTATCTGTCTTTGTGCGGGAGGGTGTGTTGTTTGGAGACCTTCAAACATGGGTCTAGTGTAGGCACAATCCATGGGACTCTAATCGGCATGCGCGCTCTGTGTTGTAGGCCCTCAGTCTCCCCCCTCTGAGTCTCCCTTTCTCCCTCCCCACCCCACCCCCCTCCCACTTCTCCCAGCAAACCTTCAATATTTCACCAAAACATTGGACCAAGGCCACATGAGACTGGCCTCTGTTATTCTCAGGACCTGGCTTCCTTCTCCTGCCAGGTCTGTTCTCAGCGGTCCCGTGGGAGCTGGTGAGAAACAGGATGGAGTCCCATCCTCATCACCTCCCATCACTAAGATCTGCCTCGCTCACCTGAGAGGGCAGGTGGAAGGGGCGGCTTCTTGTGGGTGGGGATTAGACCCAAACCGGGCAGTAATGTAGAAACGTCCACCGTGCAGCGTGAGTTGCCTCCTCTATGGCAAACAGAACTCTGTTTGGACACACAGACCCATCTTCATACAGAAACAGGTGCTGTGCACAGGTGACCCTTACGCCAACATGGAACCATCTGCCTCAACACATAACACAGCTGCCTGCATGGCACTCACGCCCAGCCAGTCAGAACTGAGGAGACTAACACAGAGAAGAGGAGACCCAAAATGAGATCAGCTAAGAACTGAGGACAGACGAAGCAAGGGCCACGATCATATTTCTGTCAGGGAACAGCTTTGTGAAGAGTTGTGCTAACCCCACCCAGGCATACAGCATAAAGGACCATGAAAGGAAAGGAACAGACTGGCAGAACTGGCCTCAACATCAAAGGAGGCCACATTTGAGTCCCATCCATCTCCCTCCTCCGTAGCTCCCTGTCCCAGGATGCAGCTGGGAACCATGGGATGCCATCAGGACTACATGCCAGTGCAGGAATGTGATTACACCACTTGGCAAGGGAAGCCACTGGTATTACGATCAAAAACATTATCTTCTGGACCCACTGAGACTGGGTCCAGCCCCACATCACTTTCTATCCGGTAAGACAAAGAAATTTCAAGGGTTGGTTATGGCTTAAAGAGACAACACTCATACCGTGACTCCGTCGGTGAGGGAAGCAATCTCAAGCTTATGCTCCCAATGAGAAGAACAATTCTACATGAGGAAACTTTCCCATATACAAATACAAGACCGTCATCCTTTGGATATGGAGACTGTTTCTTGGAAACACTCCCCTGCAAGGATCCTGGTTTGGGTCCCCAGAACAGACCCTTCCCTCCTAGGTTATCCCCAGATCTGAGAGCCAAGGGGAACATAAAGTGACCATAACTTAGCACTGCTGAGCAAGGGCTGCCTCCCTGAGAGCTGAGAGAAATCATTTTGTTGTGAAATCAAAGGGATCTGCAGCATCAAGTTGAAAAATTCACACTCGGGGTGTGTGTCTCACAAGCTTTCGATAAGAGAACTCTCCCCCACCTCTGTCTCAAGAATTTATGAAAGCCAAGCTACAAGCCAGCAAGGATTCCTGCCCTGCCGTTCCAGTACCCTCACAAAGAAAGGAGATTCTGTCTGTCTTTTTCTTCCATAGACTATAAGGAAAAACAGCGCACTCAGCTTTTTCCTAAAGCTAAAGATTTTCAACCAATACTCACCCCTCTCTTAAAGATTCCAACAATCAGATCTATCCACAACCAAATACTGTATCTGTACTTGCTTATTATCAGCTGGAGGACAGCCATCAAAACTAAGAGAGCTCTGTGGGATACTCAGGGCACTGGCTTTGTCTTTTAATAATAGATAATGAACATATGAAAGAAAGTCAGAGCATTTAAGACTTAATTATTATTTAAGACAGCCATAGTGTACAAGTCAACTTCTAAGATGGCTTCTTTCATATGGCTGCCTCCAAGATGGTGGCCACTAACATAGTCCCAGTAGTTCTTACAGAGTGGGATGGACCTAAAAGTTCACTTCTAATTAATAGACTATAGCAAAATAGATAGGTATTATTCAAAGATTTATTTGGGAAAAAAACCTGTTTCTGTTGTTGTCTTTCCATTTCCTTGCTTTGCGGGATATAAACTGCAGGGTTATGGGTAATCCTAGATCCGCGTGGCAAGAGACAATTGTTCCCAGCCCAAAACTCATGAGAGCTTCCACTAGCAACCACATGAGCAAACATGGAAGCAAGCCGCTCCCTAGGTTATCCTTGACATGACTTCATACTAGCTGACATTGATCTACAGGAGCTGTGTCAACAACATCGTTATCTCTGAAGGCCTCAGAAAACCCAGATGACTCAAGGGGACAAAATTTCCCATCAAAACCTTGAGAACATGGGAAGGATGCAATGCCTGTACCGTGTCTCTTTATGCACCTCCCCCCCCATCTTCTACCTCCTAAGTTGAAGCCTTCATTGCCCAGCTGCTGGCACTCTGAAAAGTAGACTGGCTTTTGAGACAGCAATTTTATCAATGGGTTAATCAATTGACAAATCTGCCTCAGTGGGTGACTAGGAACTGGGGCCTTGTAGAAGGAATTAGGTCATTGGTCATTGGGAGTGTGTCTTTAAAGGGTATGTCTTATTTCCAGGGTCAAAATCAGTCTGTCTTCCTCTCCTTCTGCCTTGATGTGAGACCCCCTTCTCAGCCTCACACTCTCACTGCCATGACACCCCCATGGTAATGGGGTCAGCAGACCAGAAAATGAGACTTCTGAGGCAGTGAGCCAAGATAAACCTTTCCTATTTCAAGTTGACGTCTCCCGGATACCTGGCACAATGAGAAGTCAAATGACACACAGTTCCAGAGCCATCAAGTCTCGTTGTCAGAGTGTGAAGCACAGCATTTCCCCAGCAGCTGGCCTCCATTCCTCATACTTTAGGATTTTATATCCAGACACTGCCCCCACCACTGTGGCCTTCCCCCCGCCCCCCACCAGGGCAGGCTAATTCTCTTGTCAAGTGGCAGAGTCTGTTTCCTCACACCTTGAGTGTAGTGTTGCTTCCACAACAGAAAAAAATGTCATGATCCCAGTGTGGTAGTCACACCTGCAACCCCAGCACTCAGGATACAGAACAAGGAAGATCAGATGTTTAAGGTCATCTTCAGCTGCATGATGAGTTCGAGACCAACCTGGGTTACATAAGATCCGGTCTCAAAACACTTTTTAAAAAAAAATTGTAAAGAGGCCATAAAAGTTCCAAGCCCAGATTGTAAGAGGACTTCTTTCCATTTGAAGCCAGATCCCACATAAGTCTGATTACCCAGAAACCACCATGGGGTGAGGAAGCCCAACCCAGTCACATGGAGAAGCACAGGGCCACCTAATATATGAGAGAAGCTTTCCTGGCTTCTCCACAGTGATCTGGGCACATAGACAAACACAGCTACGGATTGAAATACAGTGCATATTTGCTAATCATGGAAGAAGAGGAAATTCAAACTTATATGTGGACTCCTACACAATTGTTAAAACCCTAAAGTGACACCTACCATGCTGCAGGAGATGGAGTAAAGTTCCTAATCAGATCTCTTCGGAGGGGGGTACTGCCGGTGGTGGTGTACCCCAAAGAATCTGATAGGGAAAGCCACACCACTCAGGATTGTCAAAAGGGAAGTAAATTCATCCACAGATAGTTCAAACTTGGTAAATTAAATGGAACAGTAAGTAAGGAGAGGTAGAGACAGAACCTACTGGAAATATCACGGGTGAGGGAAGAGCTGGGGCAGTTAGTGGTCATCAGTGGAGGGTCATTTTCTTCAGTGGAGTAGCCATGGTAAGTTGGTAAGTTGGTAAATTGCCCGGGCTCATGAGTTCAGCCCAAAGTAAACCCAGTGGATTACACTCAACAAAATGAAAACTTAGGAAAGAGATTTACTGGGGGTGGGGAAGGGAATCAGCCTGAGTGGGAGAGGGATGGGAAGGGCGAGTAGGGGTCGAAAGGATTGAAATACGTTATGTACATGTATAAGATTGTCAGAGAATAATAAATACCGTTTTATAAGAAAGGAAGAAGAGTGTAGTGACCCACATCTTTAATCCCAGCATTTGGAAGGCAGAGTCAGGAGGATCTCTGTCAGTTTGAGGCCAGCCTGCTCTGCACAGTAAGCTCTAGGACAAATGGGGCTACATAGTGAGACCCTGTCTCGAAAAAAGAAGAGAAGGAGGAGAAGGAGAACGAGAAGGAGGAGGAGGAGGAGGAGGAGGAGGAGGAGGAGGAGGAGGAGGAGGAGGAGGAGGAGGAAGGGAGAGGTAGGAGGAAGAGAAGAAAAAGAAGAGGCGGAGGAAGAGGAGGAAGAAGAGGAGGAGGAGGAGAAGGAAGAGGAGGAGGAGAAGGAGGAAGAGGAGGAAGAGGAGGAAGAGGAGGAGGAGTAGGAGGAGGAGGAAGATGAGGAGGAGGAGGAGGAAGATGAGGAGGAGGAGGAGGAAGAGGAAGAGAAGAGAGGAAGAGGAGAAGAGGAGAAAGAGGAGGAAGAGGAGGAGGAGAGAAGAAGAGGAGGAGGAGGAGGAGGAGGAGGAGGAGAGGAGAAGAGAGAGAAGAAGAGAAGAGAAGAGAAGAGAAGAGAGAAGAAGAAGAAGAAGAAGAAGAAGAAGAAGAAGAAGAAGAAGAAGAAGAAGAAGAAGAAGAAGAAGAAGAAGAAGAAGAAGAAGAAGAAGAAGAAGAAGAAGAAGAAGAAGGAACGCAAGAAGAAGACAGAAGGAAACGCGTTGAAGGTAGTAAGTCCCAGCCATGCTGCAGAATCAGGGAGGGAAGAGAAACTTCCTCAACCCCCACCACAACCACCCTGCATATGGACAGTAGCTTCATGAAGCAAAGAAAGTCTAGGAAATACAGGGCCAGCAGCTCAGAGGCCAGAGCAGGGTAGAGGAGGGTGGGACCAATGGTTCTCAGCAATTGATCAGTTCCGGTCCATGCTTGGAAAACCCCTCTCCCACCATTCGTGGAACACTCTCCTGCCATGTGAAGAATACTCCTGACAAAATTCTAAAGAAAAAAATTCCTTCGAGGCCAAATGCAGATGCACAATGACACAAAGATGCCCAAAGATGTCTGCAGGACGTTATCTCTGTCTCCAAACCTGCTCTTAATCTTTTTTACCACGTAACCCTCCCGGGACTCCCTTGCTGCAAACTCCCAGGAGTCCCGGGACCCCATAGGGTGGTGGGGGTGTTCTTCTACTTGAATCGCGGGCTTTGTGTCCAGGCTGACTGCCAGAGACTGCTGCCTGAGGGTGGAAAAGCTCGCTGTGAAGAAATCACACACACAACACACACACACACACACACACACACACACACACACACAGAGCACCTGGCTCCTGGTAAGGTAAAGGGAACAAGAGCTGCCATCCCTGTCCCCCTCTGTGGAGGTTGTGGACAATCAGGACAATTACTAGAACTGAGCTGTTCAGTGCGAACTCTGCCTTAGGCCCTGGACTGAAAGCCTAGGCCTCCTGAACTAACAGCTCCTTCTCCCTAGAGGAAATCAAATGTGCCAAAGCTTCAAAGGCCTCAGAAGGGCTGTCATTAAACCTACCTCAGGGAGAGAGGGAATAAGGCTCAGAGAGGTTAATCACTGCCCAGTAACACACGGCTAGAACATGGCAGAGTCATGTCTGGGCTTAATGAACCTTAGCGTCTCCAGTTCCTGTCCCCTTCTCTGGTCCCTTACCTGGCTTTCCATAGACCCTATCTATCACCTGCTTAGGTCTGGGCTGAGAAAGACAGTTAACATTTAATGATCCCTCAGTCCCCAAACTCTCCAGCTTGACCCTGTAAACATTAGGCACTTAACACCCCAGGCCTCAGCCGCCCTCTTCTCTTGAGATGGGTGACAGGGTAGAGCCGACTTGATGGGGGCATGGGTGTGGGGACTGAGACGATAGAGTTCTCACACTGAGTGCTCGGCCCCTGCTAAGTCTCCCCACACAGGATCTCCCGGGTCCTCCCTGGGACTCTTGTCATGGATGGGCTACTATTTTTATTTGGCGGCATGAGCGAGATTAGATTTGCCCACTTCTACATGAAACAAGCAGCAATGTCAGGATTGGAAGCTAAGTCTGACGATCCCAGAAATAGAGGTTCTAATTAGAGTAATGAGAGCCACCACCGGAAAATACAGAAAAGCATCCACCCACTGACCACCCATTCACCCACCCACCACTGATTTATCCATCACCTACCATCTGGCTATACATCTATTCATCTACCCGCCTACCAAATCCATCTACCACCTATTCATTCACCCTCACCCATTTATCCGTTCTATCTACCCATCCACTCACCCACCTACCACCCATTTGTCAACTTGCCCACCCGTTCATCCACCCACCCACCCTTCCCTCCATCCACCTAGGCAGTGTTTACTGAGCACTGCTTTCTCTGGCACGGGAATGTACTCCTGGCCTTCCACGAGTTAGTGATCTTGAAGGATAGGCAGACAAGAATTAACTCAATACATGGATAAAGAGTTAAATTATAATTAAACACCTTGATTGGGAGAAATAGGATGCTGTGATTTTTTTAAAAAAAATCAGTAAAGAGATCAGAGTGAGCAGGGAGGACCTCTTGAAAGATGAAGTTTGAACAAAGGACAGCCTAAAGGACAGCATGGAGTTCTCCATGCCAAGAGCCAGAGGGACTGTGACCCCACAGAAGGAGCCAGCAGGGCCAGGCCCTAGGGCAGGAGAGGTCAGCACAGCAATGCGCTGGAAGATTCAGGCTGGAGGGAGCTGCCAGAGAGTGGGCAGGGACTGTGTGAAGGAGGGATGGGCAGAAGCCAGGTCCGCCAAGGAGTTTGTGGACCGAGGTCAAAACTTGGTGTTATTTCTAGTGGTGTGGAGAGCCCTTGGAGGATTACGGCTTTGCCGCAGGGATGGTAAATTGGAAGCTCTCTCTCTGAGTTTGGCAGAACTCCACAGAAGAGACAAGAGAGTGGAGCCTGTGTGCATGGACAGATGACCCCAGCAGGATTCCTGCAGAGTGCTGACTGCTGGCCACTGTCCACAGCACATTTGCTCAGCACCGTCCTTCATCCAGGGACGCAGCATGTTTCTCCCACCAAACACAGTGAGGAGTCACCAAATGCCACAGCGTTCCCTCCATAGCCTTCGTGGATCTGTACATATAAGCACCCGAGCACTTAGCTCTTAAAAATCTATTATTCTTGCTATAGTTTCTTCCTCCCTTTCAGCAAATCGTTGTCAATCACCTGTGGCCTTCCAGGTACCACGGAGACAGACAGGCAGAGCCTGACAAGGCTGATGCTAAATGGGAAGAACAGAGTCATCAGCAAAAAGAAATCATGTGACCTTTTTGACCCGACGTGTTGACTTATGCATGAAGTGAAAAATGAGAGTGAGGGAATCAACTTTTTCTAGAGCCTTGGGAAGAGCATGCCAGGCAAAGGAATATCCAGGACACAAAGTCCTGAGGCAGAAAGGTTTGGGACTTTAGAGGTGTATTAGTCAGTTCATGCTGTATAACAAATTAACCCAGAATTGAAAATTTTTCAAACAAGGAGGAGTTATGAAGCTTGCCATGCTAGGTGAACTGAGAGGCACAGAATGTATCCAGAACATCAAATTCAGATGGTCCTCGTTTCTCCCCGTGTGACCTGCCCTGTCCAGCTGGACATCGGTACGATACGCTCACAGACTTGAAGCATTCTTGTGTGCCAGAGTTACTACTGATGTTCTTCGGAACCCTGCAACCACTGTGGAAAGAAGCCTGAGCAGGGCCGCCTGGAGGATTAGAGATCATGAGCTGCTTTGACGAGTAAGCCGTTGCTGAGAGATGTGTGAGTGCATCTTCTTCCAACACCAGCTACCACATGAACCTGTCCAGACCAGAATAGCCACTCCAGTCACCCAGTCAGCCCAGTCAAGCTACAACTTCAGTGGCTCATTTAAAATAGCAGTATTTTTAGATGCTATATGGTCTTAGGGATGCTTGTTACACAGCAAAATCTGATTGATACATTCTTCTTGCTGGCAACTTGAGGTTAACTCATCTCTTTAAAAAAACAACAAAAAAAAAACCTTTCTGTTCCATTGACTTGATTGACTAAAAATGAAATCACATATTGCACTGTGTACTCTGGCCTCCAAGCCAGTTCTACAAGTGAGTAATATGCTCACTCATGTGCATATGATATTTAAACTCCTACCCCAATAAAAATACAGGTGACAAATTATGCCATACAAGAATCCCAGCCTCCCAGTTGAATCTGCTGTCATCGAAGTTGCTAGTTCCATCCGTCCATGGCTTTGAGACCCCACTTTCTTCTCATTAGGGAAAGCAGGTTGGGGCAGAGAAGCAAGACAAGGTTAATCCCTGCCTTTGACTGCAGTAGGCAAGCCTGAGCTAGCTTACAGAGTGCATGCCGGATGGGATCTGAAAATGTAGGGTGGCTCTGGACATGTCAGACTAAGGTGTAGAGATGTGTTTCAGATGGCATTTAGATGAAACCGGGTATACATCTTCAGATGGGAGCAGTTGTGAGTGTATTCTGATTGTCCCCACCACCTGGTTCTGTGCCCTACATGTTACCCACCCTGTCCTGGACCAAAAGGTGGAGCCACACGCACAAACCAACAAACTCCCTCACTCCTCACCGGGATGCTGCGGGTGGAATCACTGTGTGCAGTGGGGGGGGGGGCTGGTTCAGTCCTGTAGCGTCTGGTTTTATGTCATCTTGACACAGGCTAGCGTCATCAGAGAGGAGGGAACCTCAATTAAGTAAATGCCTCCCTAAGATTAGGCTTCAGGCAAGCCTGTAGGGAATTTTTTTTAATTAGTGATTGATGGGAAAGAGCCCAGCCCATTATGGATAGTACCAGCCTGGGCTGGTGGTCCAGGGTTCTAGAAGAAAGCAGGAGGAGCCAGTATGAGGAGCAAGCCAGTAAGCAGCCCCTCTTCATGGCATCTGCATCAGCTCCTGCCTCCAGGTTCCTGCCCTGCTTGGGTTCCTGTCCTGACCCTTCCTTCAGTGGTGAACAGTGATGTGAAGTGTGAGCCCCATTGAAACCCTCTCCTCCCCAACTTGCTTTGGTCACGGTGTTTCATTATAAGTAACCCTGACTAAGACAGACCCCCGAGTTCCTTCCATGGTTTCGCTTCTTACCCTCTTTTGTCTAAGTGTGTGGGGTTGGGCGTGCTTCTCCTCCTTGCTCAAACAGAGGTGATCTGCCCCCCTCCCCGGTCTCCCATCAGCCTCTCATGTCTTCTTCTGTGTGTGTGTTCATGCTGTGTGCGTGCTGGTATGAGTGCATGTGATGTTGTGTGTGGTGTATGTGTGTGCACGCTGTGTGAGTGCATGTAATGTAAGGAGGTCAGAGCTCACAGTTAGATGTCTGTTTTGTGAGTCAGGGTGTCTCACTGAGCTTGGAGTTCACCGACCTGGCTAGGCTGACTGGTCAGTGAGCTCCAAGGATCTGATCGCTCTCCTCTCAGGGACGGGGCTATAGAGTGAGCCATGCCGGAGTTTCCGGTTTCGTGTGGATGCTGGGAACCGTGACCCATGCCCATGCAGCAGGTGTCTACTGAGCCATCTTCACAGTGCCACCCATCACTCTGCAAGCACATTCTCCCGGGTGTTTGAGGATGGACCTGGCCAGCCTTCACAGACACCTCTGTTGCCACAGTCCCCACCATCCTGTTGCCTAAGTGACCCTACCCTTCCTTCATCGCTTTCTTGGCTCCCTTTCCCTTGGACTCCAAGTTTCATTTCAGCTTCACCACCTTCCCCATGTGACTGTAAATCAGAGGGTAGACTCCCGAGGCAGAGGGGAACCCTACCCCTCCCAGGAGGCCTCCCAAGTAAGGAAGGGAGACTGGGCTTGGGGGTGCGTGAGTTTTAGCAGACTGTCTTGAGGAAGTCACACTGTCCTCTTCAGGACCCAAATCCATAGTGGGTCAAAGGAGTCTCTTTAACTTACTCCTTCCTAGTGGCCAGTGCCCTTCTCTGGAGACTGGGGACTTCTTGCGGCTCAGGGTTATGAGCTAGAGTTCCCTTCACACAGAGAACAATTCCCCACATTCCACCTTCTCCCAGCCTCTCCCAGGTCCTGCTAACCTCTTACCTCCTTCCATCCTCCTCCTCTGATCCCTCCCCTCCCTGCTCTCATCCCTCCTCCCAGCCCCACACCCCACCCCATCCATCTTCTCCTTTCTTCCCCCACCAGGCCTCCTTTGCTCAGTGACAGCCGCGGTTGGAGAAAGATGGATGGAAATGACACCCCGGCGCTGGCGTGACCGCCACGTGGTGATGCATTGGGAACCATCTCAGGCTCTCTGCAGGAGCCATACAGATGAGGCAGTGACCTCTCTGCACACAGGGTCAAGGACGTGGGGAGGGCAGAGAGTGGGAGCCTGGGGAGGGTAACCTGAACCAACTCACACTGCCTCTCTCCTCACCAAGGTTCAGCAGCAGAGGAAGAGCAAGGTCAGTTGCCCTCGGAAGCTACATCCATCCCAAAGAGGACAGTGGAAGAGAGGGGAAGCAGAGACGTGCTCGTGACATGCCACGCAGGGGTAACCAAGATGCCTGTGCCTCAGTTTCTCCATTTTTGAAATGAAAACAGTGAGCTTGCTGGGTTGTCACGCATGTCGCTGAGCACAGCACTCTTGCCACACACCAAGCCTTGGAGTCTCTCCAGGAGGCTCCCGGATTGAAGGCTTCATGCCTAATGCCCCAGGGTTCAGAACTGGAGCTGGGGAAGGGATGGGGTCGTGCCCCGTGACCTTGCTGGAGCACTGAACCATGCAGGGATTCAAACCTGAGTATGGTACTGAGTGGAAGATAGCATCTCACAGCTGAAGGAGCGTGCTCCCCACCTCGCTCTCTTGCTTGCATGCTCTCCTCCTCTCTCTCTCCTCTCTCTCTCATCTCTCTCTCTCTCTCTCTCTCATTCTCTCTCCCTTTGTGAGTTAAGGATCCCACAGCAATGGAACCACGGAGCCCACAAGCCCAAACAAACCCTTAAGTCTCCTTTCCTGGGCATTTTGTCACAGCCACAATGGACCAGCTACTGTCAGCATTGTGAAATGTCAAATCCATGCCAGTAAGTCAGGCAGCTGCTCAGGGTGGATGGAACAAAACCCAGGAAGTCTTCAGGTGGGCAGGACCTGCCTGGGTCTCAGACTGCCACCACAGTCTGGGAAGTAGAACAGAGACTTCCTTTCTCTTGTCCGGCATACTGGAGAGGCTAGAGGCAATGGGAGTGAAGGGGTCCTGGACTTTGATGTCAGCCACCCTGCCATATTCTAGCCACGTACCTTGCTTTTTCCTTGACAGCGAAAATAGCATCTAGCTATAGCTGAGCTGGATTTCATTCATTCGCTCACTCCTGCAACAATAAACTCACTGCTTCCACGAGCAAATTTACATCCCTTTGTAGATCAGCCCTCTGCCCTCCGTGGACAAGATATCTGCCTCCAAGGGCAAGCTCCCTACCCCGTGGACAAGCTCACTGCCCTCCATGGACAAGCTCTCTATCTCTGTGGACAAGCTCACTGTCCTCCGTGGACAAGCTCACTGTGTTCCATGGATGAGCTCTCTGATTTTGTGGACAAGCTCACTGTGCTCTATGGACGAGCTCTCTGACCCCGTGGTTGAGCTCTCTGACCCCATTTTTGTCTCACCTTCCCTGGATCACTCAAACCCCCTATGGGACCCCTGTACCTTCTGGCCTCAAACAGGACCGTGTTCCTTCCCACGGTTTTCCTGGGGCTGGGACTTGTCACCATTCAGATGTTCCTCCATTTATAGAAAGTCACTTTCTGATAACCCATCACAAGGTAAAACTATTGTTAAGTCCAAAGTGTGCCGCGTGTGTTGGTGCAGTGAAGAAGGAGACACTGGAAAGTGAGGCTTCTGCCCTCGTGGGTACCTGAGAGCCGGACATATTGGATAGAATGCAGCCAGGGCACATGAGAGCGGATTGGGAATAGCTATGGCTGTGTGAAAGCCACGGTGTTTGGGGCAGCTTGTTACCCACCGTTAGCTGACAGATATAGCAGTCTAGGCAACGGCAGTTGAATTCTTAATAATAGACTCAGAATATGAACTGAGGCAAACGGCTTAGCCTCTTTGGACCTCCATGGGCTGATGTGTCAAATAGAAATAACACTTTTTTCTTAGAGTTGAGAGTCCCCCGATCTTCTCCCCCTTCAGTACAAAGGGTGCATGAGATCTGATTCTCCTCTGCCCTGTAGACCCTGACTCTGTCCAGTCTGGAAAGCTGGGGAACAGGAATGAGATGAAACTACAAACGCAGGATCAAATCCCACCTCTACCATTTGCTTACGTGTGCACTACATGAGGGTCTCAACCTCCAAGAGCCTGGCTTCTCCACCTGTGAGACGGGAATAAAGGGATCTCCGGACGCTATAAAAGGAACGCAGATGGCATGGCATGGACCAGCTCACGGGAGGTTAGTTCTCTCCCCCGGGAGGAGCAGCAGCATGCAGGCTGAGCTCCAAGTCAGTTCACTCACCCCAATTTCTGATCCTCCTCTCCATGGCTCTGAAGTCAGGCTGCCTGTCAGAACCTGACTTTGCTGCGATGTCCTCATGGAAACTTCAGCATTTTCGCACTCAGGGCTGCTTTCTGGGAATCATGGAACGTGGGATTAGCTGCTAAGCTAAAAGAGGGTTAACTTCTTGTTAAGTCAGGAGAGGAATGAAAGGGAAGAAGAGAGGGAGGGAGGGAGGGAGGGAGGGAGGGAGGGAGGGAGGGAGGAACAGAGATGGAGGAGGGAAAAGGAGGGAGGAGAGAGGAGGAGAAGGGAAGGAGGGAGGGAGGGAGAGAGGAGAAGGAAAGGAGGAAGAAAGGGAAGGAGGAAAAAAGGGAAGGAAGGAGGAAGGGAGGGAGAGAAGAAAGGAGGGAGGGAGAGAGGGAAGGAAGAAGAGCGGGAGAGAAGGTAGGAAGGAGAAAAGGAGTACGGGAGAGAGGGAGGGAAAGAAGGAGGAAGGGAGGAGAGGACGGAGGAGAGAAAAGTAGATAGATAGATAGATAGATAGATAGATAGATAGATAGATAGATAGATGTCAGCCAGAGGGAGGTGGTGGTGCACACCTTTAATCCCAACACTCAGGAGGCAGAGGCAGGAGGATCTCAGAGTCTGAGGTCAGCGTGGTCTACAGAGTGAGTTCCAGGACAACCAGGGCTACACAGAGAAACCCCATCTCAAAAAGCAAAACAAATAAAAAGAAAGAAAGAAAATGTCACCCAACACTTAAAGCCAGAAATTTCAACTTAAGTAGCAGGGCACTGTCCTGATGTGAGGAACCCCATTTGAGAGCAGAATCCTCTCACCTAAACTGGCTTGCATCAGGGGTCTCCTGGAGATCTGGGGAAAACCCAGGGGCAGGACCCATCCCCAGAGCACGGGGCTGATAGTTCAGACCTATGTGGTCACCAACCCCAGCACACGTTGGTATCCTCACTCTGCATTCCCATGACTCTCCCGACCACAGTGTCAACCAAGGAATCCAGAATGTCATAAATGTCCTCATTGCCCTCACCATGGCCCAGACCTACAGCCGTCCTCATCCCTACAGAGTCACCTCTGTCGGGTCCTGGGGTAGTACAGCAGGAGGAAGCAAATGACAGATGTGTTAGATCCCATCTCCTCAAACTTAGGCGAAGCTGAACCATCAACACTGAGAATCATAAAACCAAGGCATCAATCTATGATCAGCGCCAGGGCCCACTGGGTAAAGGTGCTCGTGGTCAAGCCTAACACCCTGAGTTCAGTCCCTGGGACCCACGTAATACAAGGAGAGAACCAACTTCTGCAGGTTGTCCTCTGACCTCCACACATTGTCTAGCATACATGTTATACACATGAAACATACACGTGCAAATAAATAAGTGTAAAATAAATTAAAATATATGTTAATTAGCTCTGAAAAGCATTAAAGATGTTCCATGATGCCCTGAAGTATCAAATATTCAGGCAAGATTTGATTCTTTGTGTAAAAATTAACCAGCACTTTTATCTCATTAGTATGTAAATTTGCTTTCATCTTCAATAAATGGTAAGATTGTATGTAAACCAAATAAATGGTTTCAAATAAACGTGTTTTTTTTTAAATCGTGTGTGTATGTGTGTGTGTGAGTGTGTGTGTGTGTTCTTACGGAGGGTGTTGCCAGTGTGTCCATGCCACACCTCACACGTAAGATCAGAGGACCAACCTCAAATGCCAATCCTCACTTCCCACCTTGTTTTTCATTTGCTTTGTTTTCCACCTTAATATTTTTAATTTTTAAATTACATTAATGTTTTTGTGTGTGTGTGGAGGTGGGGCCTGCCGTGACACACGTGTGGAGTCGGAGAACAGCTTGGGGAACCAGTTCCCTTGCTCCACCACGTGGGTCTCAGGGACTGAACTCGGGTCACTAACATGAGCCCCTTTGCCTGCTGAACCACTTCACCGGTGCTCCACCTTGTTCCAAAGGCAGGGTCTCTCTTACTGTTCATTCCTGCGTATCCCAGGCTAGCTGACCCTCCAGGTGCGGCAATCCTGCGGCCTCCGCCTCTCATGAAGCCACAGGACCCTGGAGTTACACGTGTGCTACCTTCTCCAACGTGACGTGGGTTCCGGGGATTCAAACCCAGCTCCTTACACTTGCATTCTAAGTGCTTTACCCTCTGAAACACCTCTGCAGCCCCTCAAATAAACGGCTTTATGATTTATTAACTATTCCATCTGTACACCTAAACACACCTGGAATCATGTAAAAGAATGCAGTCAAAACTGGTTTGTGAGTGGCAGTTTAAGAAGCCTTGCCCTAAGGGAGCATGTCTGAGATAGAAGGAGGAGCAAACCCTGAGGGTCCGGCAGCACAGGACCCCATCCTCCGAAATTCTGTGTGACTTATTTCCTCTGTGCGCCACGGTTTCCCTAAGCTGTGCATCCTGCAATACATATCATCTCCACATTTTAATGATTTATTTATTTTTATTTTCTGTGCATTGATGTTTCACGTGCATGTATGTCTGTGTGAGGGTATCAGACCCTCTGGAACTGGAGGTACAGACAGGTCCTCTGGAAGAGCAGCCAGTGCTCTTAACTGCAGAGACATCTCTCCAGCCCTTTATCTCCACATTTCTATAGCGTTGAACATGAGAGACAATTGGCTCTGGGGCCCTCGTGAAGTCACCTGATGTGGTAGAAGCTTGGCTGGCCCAGGTCTGCTTCCTTCATGGCTGGAGTTGGCACAGACGCTGGCTGCTTCCTGGACTCTGGCCTCTCCAAAGCCACCTCTGTCCCCATAGCCTGGCATCTGGCTTCTCCAGAGAGGCCAGCCCTGGGGGACCCAGGCAGAAGCTGCTGTTTCTAACCTGTTTGACAAAGTCACACCATTCTGCTGGTCACAGAGGGAGGAGTCCCAGTCATGGTGGGGGTAGGAACCACTCAGACCACCTCAATCCCCAAGCAAGTTACAGCCCTTCCCTGGTCTCAGCTCTACCATCCGAACAAACAGGGAGCAAACCACCACAGACTTCTCAGTTACAAATACAGTCGTATCACAGATGATCCAATGCAATGTCCTTGCAGGAACGAGGTTCATCCCATAGGACTAGCCTCATCCCAGCTCAGCGTGTACAAGCACTTGCTTTGCAAGCATGAGGATCTGAGTTCAAATCCCCAGAACCCACATAAACGCTAGACAGGAAGTGTGAGTGTCCGTAACCCCAGCACTCCTGGGAGAGATAGGAGACAGACAAGGAGGAATCTTTAGGCTCTCACAGCTCACCTAGCTTGGTGAGCTCGGCACAAAAATAAACAGAGCAACCCTGCCTCAGTTTCCCTTACACATTCTATGCCCAGTCCCATGTCTTCTCACAGAAGCTGTCTGAAACCACCCCACCCCCAGACTGCCTCTTAACCCGAGAACAGCTCCCTGGGTTGAGGCTCCCGGCACCCTCTCAGCCCTTGGTGCCCAAGAATATCTTTTGAACAAATGAACGAAAACCACACACAAAGGCTGCTCGATGTCAGAGCCAGGGGCCCCCGTCCATCTCCCAGGGGTGTCCACTCCAGGCAGCTGCCTTTCACAAGGGACTCCGGCTGTCTTGTCTCCTAATCAGCCCCTCATCTCTCCCCCACACTGGTGTCACGCTTGTTAGAAAAGCTAAGGGTGCCTACAGCCACGCTGATGCCCGTTTGAAACTATCTGTCATCCAGCTGGCTGCCCATCAATTCTCTCACCTGTGGAAGGCGCGGGCCTGGGGGCCACTCCCCCACTCGCCTTTGTTTCTAACAGACATCAATCTTCGCCATTGCTGGCTGGCAGGCTCCTCCTGGACTGAGCTACCGAGCCCCTTCCTCTGCTCTGAGGGATGCTTTTCTGTGGATGCCCCCCACCACCTTCCTTTCATCCCTGAAGCAAGACCCCATCACACCTCCTCCACTAGGCTGGACCACGCTGAGTGCTGCTTTCCTGCAAGCTCCAGGTGGAAGGTCCCTGATTCTAAGTAGGCTCAGAGATTCTTTCATCCCCCTGATCCAGGGACAGTGTCATCATGTGTCCTGTTCATAGATGCTTAGCGCCACGTGAAGCAGAAGGTACCTCTGTATAACAGCGGAAGAAGCTGAAGACCAGAGAGGCCAACCAGCTTATCTAAAGTAGCCCAGCAAGAAGAGTACAGGGTGGGGGTCTGAACAAAGACACTGGGTTCTCCTGCGACAGCCTCATTCCTTCCTGTGTTCCTGTAGCCTTGCTCCCTAGTCACGGGCAAAAACGTTGGGAGGCTATATAAGTAGATGCGTGTGCATGTGGGTGAGCTTATGTGGAATTTGGAGGTCTAGCTTGGGTGTTCCTCCTCAGATGCTGTCCACCTTGCTTCTAGAGACAGAGTCTCTCATTAGCCTGAAGCTCATCCAGTAAGCTAGGCTGTCAGGCCAAGCCATCGGGGATTAATCCACCCCTCTCTGCCTCCCCAGTGCTGGAGATAGCAAGTGTATGTCACCACAGAGGCCAGCTCTTTTAATGTGGGTTCTGGGGCTCGACCTCAGGTCCCCCGTGCTTGCAAGGGCAAGTTCTCCGAGTTTGAGGGTGAGAGCTGCAGCAGAGATGCAGGTGACCTTCCAGAGCCAGGCTCCTGGGCAAAGGCTCAGGGTAGAAAAGCACTCGATTAAGGATGAGAGCTGGGCTGGAAAGGCAGGTGGAGGAGCAGAGATCTGCCTTCAAGAAGGACAGTCCAAGAGGAGACAGCCACCTTCGGCAGAAGCACAGGAGCAGCGATTTCCGGAGGTGACAGGGACGGGAATCGCCCATTCTGAATCGCAAAGCAAGCATTTTCCACCTTTAATGGGGGACCCAACCAATCCGCAAGACACCCTATTTCTCTTTGTCTTTTTCCCCTGCCAAGTCAGCGGGCTGACTGAGCTCCCCCCGGGTGATTAATTTTCCCCTTGACACCCTGGGGAATGAGACATTTGTCCCAAGGGTAGAGAGACAAAGGCAGGATTCCGTGTGGGTGAGCTCGGGGCCATCACAGGCCTGGCCCACCTTCCTTGACATTCGGGGACAGGGATGGCAGAGCGGGGGAAGCCTCTGGACAGTTTCTCCAAACCAAGAAGTTACCAGGCGGCAGCAGCACAGGCAGAATGAATGGCCCCAGACCACAAAGCAGGGGACACTGACATCCCTATGGGGACACGGTGGGCTTCTTGGTGGACAGAATTTAGGCTAAGCTGTGCAGTTTAGCGGGATATTTCACTTCCAGAGTTGCTAAGATTCCAGATAAAGCCAATTAGAAAAGGGCCCCTGTGCAGGCATGGATAAGGGTGCGGGGACTGTCCCTGGGCCTCACTTGTACTTCAGCTTGGTCATGACTTGCACCATCTCTAGGGTTGAATTCCCTGAGTTCAAGTCCCACACTGGTCACTGCAGGCTGGGGATTTGGGACAAGTCATTTAACATCTCTGGGCTCCTATTTCCTTATTTCTCACACAACTGCCACATGTCAGGCTAGTCCCGGCACAGGCCTGTCATTCCAACTACTCAGGGAGGCTGAGGTGGGAGGATTACAAATTCCAAGCCTACCTTGGCTACAAGAGTAAGTTCAAGGCCAACCTGAAGAATTTAAGGAGACCCTGTCTCAAAAACCAAAAGCGATCTGGGAGCGTAGCTCAGTGGTAGAGAGCTTGCAGAGCACGCTCGAGAACCTAGGTTCAGTCTCCAGTACTGGGGAGGGGACCCCCAGTGACGGTGCTGGCAGCTCTGGGTGACAAGTGGGCGCTTGTATGGTCTGCCTCTTACGGGACTCCCTCAGACTTGAGCCTTTTTTATTGTTGTTTTGTTTTGTTTTTCGAGAGGCATGTGCCTCTCTGTGAGTTCGAGGCCAACCTGTCCTACAGAGTAGTTCCAGGACAGTCAGGGCTACACAGAGAAACCTTGTCTCTGAGAGAAAAAAAATGCAGGCCCTACCCCTTGAGAGAGGGCTAGCCCCGCCCCACTCTCCAGCCACCGTGGCTTCTCCTCAGCTGATGACTCCCAGCACCGATACAGGTGGAGAAAGGCTCATCCTTCCTTGGGGAACTAGTCACTAGGAATTTGACCTTGCTTCAGTGAATATATAGACAACACAAAATAAACTTGCTTTTTTTGCGGGGGGGGAAGAACCATAGTGGAGGGGAACACACAAGGGAAGACTGAGAGGTCGATACAATTGAGACACAAAATGTGAGATTCCCAAATTAGAGAAAAATAATAATTTTTTAAAGCAAATAAATAAGCTTACTTTTAGAAGGATATTTCCTCCTGATCATCCAAATGCCTTAATAAGAAGGGAACAAGAAAAGAGACATCACTAATAGAAAACACTGCCCTAAAATGAGAGCAGACCCCAGGGGCCTGCAGGTTATCCCTGCCTGGTTCTGCTGCACTCTGTAGTTGTAACCAGAGGTGATCTGGTGCCCGAGGCCAGGCAATACAAACCTGAGACTTGTACCAGCCCAAATTCAGAATGTAAAAAAAAAAAGAGTCATTTCAGGACCAGGTGGCATCCTGTATATGCAGCAGCGGAAACCCCGTGCGAGCCCTCAGATTGCCCACCTTGGGGCAGCTCAGATGGACCTAGAGATGGAGAGATAGACAGACAGGTGGAGAGAGGGAGGGGGCAGCTGCATGGATGAATGAGAGGAAAGATGAGAAGAGGAATAGTTGATGGATAGATGGATGGATGATGGATGGATGGATGGATGGATGGATGGATGGATGATGGATGGATGGGCAGATGATGGATGGATGGGTGGGTGGATGGATGGATGGATGGGTGGATGGATGGATGATGGATGGATGGATGGATGGGTGGGTGGATGGATGGATGAATGGATGATGGATGGATGGATGATGGATGGATGGATGGGTGGATGGATGGATGAATGGATGATGGATGGATGGATGGATGAATGGATGATGGATGGATGGATGGATGAAGGATGGATGGGTGGGTGGATGGATGATGGATGGATGGATGGATGGATGGATGGATGGGTGGGTGGATGGATGATGGATGGATGGATGGATGAAGGATGGATGGGTGGGTGGATGGATGATGGATGGATGGATGGATGAAGGATGGATGGGTGGGTGGATGATGAGTGGATATATGAAAAGACAGATGACTGATAGCTGAATGGTGGATGATGAATAGATGGATGAATATGTAGATGAATGATGTATGAACAATGGATATGGATGATGGGTATTTGGATAATGGATGGATAACTGGTGAATGGATGTGTTACTTGATCAAAGAATTAAATAAACACCAAGTGGCCATTCCAGGGTTTCCCTGTCTAAAAGCACACCCTTCTAGATAGCTTAACCCAAAAGCAAATTACATCCCAGCTACTGAGAAGTTCCAGAAGCCATCAGCAACACAAGGAACCTGGGCTCAGAAAATAGATCAAGGCAAAGTTGGGTAGCACTGGAAGAAACCCAAGGCTTCATTAGACAGTCGGGGGTAACCAGGGAGGAGCTCAACAATGGCCACCCTTATGAACCACAATGCTAGGCTATGACTATGATATCATCACCTAATATAAAACTCCTAGATCCCAGATACCTCTGCCACCAAAGGGGACTAACCCATTCCTATTTCTCTGGCCCCTCCCTCAAGGGGCAGGTCCCAAGCAGGAGCATTGGTCAGCTGATCCCAGGTGTTACTCTGTAGGGTCCCAACTGTCAGGTGTGAAGTGGATACCTGACTTCACTGGCTTCCCCACCTCCCCTAATATATCCGCGACAGAAACTCCTCCAAGTGGGAAGCAAGTGTGTGAGTTTGGGTGATGGACGGATGAACGGGCCAATGGAGCAGGTAGAAGGCGAAAGAATGGAGACCTGAGTGACAAAGGAGAGAGGGGAGGGAGAAGTAAATCTTACAAAGGGCTGCTGCTGTGTTTATGGATGGGGAAGGAAGGAAGAAAGCAGAGAGGCAAAGACAGAAGGAAGGGGAGGATGGACCATCAGCTAGGTGGATAGAAGCATGGATGGGTGCTTGATGGTAAAAAAAGAACAAAGGAAGGTGGATAGATAGGAAAGGGGGAGAGGGAGAGGATGGGGCAGGGAGGGACTGGGTGCCCCTTGCTCTGGCTGGAGGATTCTGAGGTTGATCTAGTGCTATAGATGTGGCAAACAGAGCACTAAGTACAGTGGCTGGCACTGCCATGGCCATGAGCTATAAGGTGCTTTCTGATGCTCACTCCTTCTGTAGGATTCTGGGCTAAGCCCCTCTTGATACTGAAGAGACAGAGCCTTTAAGATAGTTCCCCATCCCATTTTTAGGGCCTCAGAGAGATAGGGAACGTGGCTGAGGCTGCACTTCAGCAGTGACGCAGGGCTCAGGTTCTAACATTCAGACGCTTGTAACTAACTGATTGTCCGGGCACCTGGTTTTCTATGGTCTTCGCTATATCAACTTCTAGTTATACCTGGTTCCTCAACTAGGCTGTGGGGCTACCAAGTGGAGGTGTCTGTATCCAATGGATCTGGAACCCAGACCCACCCTACCATTGGGGACCATCACAGCAAGTTGTCCTTGAGCCTTGGGAAGGGGACAACCTCTTTAACGTCATGATTCTTCTCAAGTACACTTTACTATCTCACCACAAAGTCCATGATCACAGCCGCACCCCCAGATTTCAGCGCAGGGCACCCACACACACTCTAAAGACCTCAGCACCCACCTTCTTTATGTCCAGAAGTTTCTACCTCCAGATCTTTGTTGTATGCGTGATGCCATGGCAGCACACAAGAAGTCACCTTGACAAATGTATTCCTTGCAGACATGAGAGGCAAGATTTGATTCAACATTCTGTGAGTGAACAGAAGGGGGTGGAGCTGCCTCTGGGTCACAAAGGGGCTGTGCGCTCAAGTCTTTCCCAGCCTTGGGAATGGAAGCAAGATGGGAGGCCAGGGCCCATCTCTGCTCAAGTCCCCACAGTCCAAAGCAAGCAAACCAAGACAGAAAGCGAACTCAGGAAGAGGACAGGCTGTGCAACCGCACCTGAATCAGAGTGGAGGCTCTGCCTCCTCATCTCTTACTGCACCTGAATCTAGGGTGGAGGCTCCTCCTCATCTCTTCGGACCCATCTAGTCTCCATGTTGCAGGGACCTGTCTCTTTGCTGTGCAATTGCTGCAGCAGGGTAGCAGGAGGGAGTCTCAGGTGCTTCTTGGCTGGAGCAGGGAGGGTCTGGGACTCATACCTATGGCCAGCAGGGGCTCCTCTGAACCAAGTCCAGAACCACTCCCTACTGATAGACAGGGATCTGCATATCACCTGCAGTACTGGAGTTTTGCATGATCCTTCCCGTTCCTGGCTGGGAAGGCTGGCAGGGTTGGCTACAAGCCCTGTCCCTGGAATTTGCTGTCTCAATTAGGACCCAGGATGAGTACAACAGCTGACAGGGAGATGGATAGGCACAGAAAGAAGCCGGGATGGAAGACATCCAGTCAGGCTGGACTCCAAAAAGCGGAGAGCCAATGACAGGACATCAGAGGAAGCCTCCCTTCTCCTGCTAGGGAGCTGGGAGAAGGAAGCCAAGGATAGGAGACCTAACTCAAGCTGGGCCAGCCCTGTCCCTCCTGCATAGTTACCGACATGAGTCACTGTTCAGCGGCCACCTACCTTGTGCCATGAAAATACTAAACAGTTTATATGCGGTATTTAATATTCCCGGTAATCACTACAAAATACCCATTCATTCATATGCCCATGTGCCCATTCACTCCTACAAGGATTCATAAAGCCCATAAAAACCCAAGCCTTGTCCTCCATCCTGGGGAGCTGTGGGTATTCTTTCTAGATGGACACAGCCAAGTTCCTTTTTGGGCCTTCTGATCTACTCCGAGGACACTAGAAATAAACTTAAGTACAGGAACAGTGGGGGGCGGTCTCTAGAGTGAGCAGGTGTCATTTGAGTGGGACAAAGAAGAATAAAAATCATGTGACTGGTGGACAAGGTCAAGGGAAGGCAGTTCAAAGGCCCTGGGGAGAAAACAGCTTGAACAACAACGACAGGACCAGGGCAGCTGGCTCACAGGAGCAACAGCATCGTGTAAGAAATCAGAGCAGGAAATGTCAATGGGTGAGGCTGGGTCTGGGTAGCCGTGAGGGAGGATGTAGAGAATGGCAGGTGTGAGCTGGGGAATGACATACGACCTGACTGATGACTCACTAAGGCCCCTTTGGCAGAGTGTTGAGGGAGCATGGGAGCCCAGGGCAGGAAGCGAGTATCATAGGACAAGGGGAGAAGATGGTACCTTGGACCAGTGGAAAGAGGCAGAAATATACAACTTGGAATTTAGTTTGGAGATAAGAGCCAAGGGGAGCAAATACTCTGAGGCCCAAAGGAGCAAACAAAAACTTAGACGGTGACCTGAATTCCCAGAGAGTTGCTGACGACTGGGAGCCCCAAGTCACCATCATCAAGGGGTATAAAGCAGTGTATGTGAGAGGGTGAGTGAGTATCTGTGTGTGCGTGTGTGTTTCGTACATGTGTGTGTGCATGTATGTGTGCATGTGTGTCTCTGTGTGTGCATGTGTGTCTGTCTGTGTGCATGTGTTTGTGTGTTCATGCATGTCTGTGTGTGTCTGTATGTGTACATGCATGTCTGTGTGTGTCTGTATGTGTACATGCATGTCTGTGTTTGTGTGTGTGTATGAGAGAGAGAGTATGTGTGTGTATTGGGGTCAAAGATAAACCTCCGGTATGGACCTCAGACACTATACTTTTAGTTTGTTTATTTGAAGACACTGTCGTAGCCCTGACTGGCCTGACAATCACTATGTATGCCAATCTGGCCTGGAACTCACAGAGATTTGCCTACCTCTGCTTCCAGAGCTCTGGAATCAAGTATACACCCCACATGCTTGTGTGTGTGTGCGTGTGTGTGTGCGTGTGTGTGTGTGTGTGTGTGTTCATGAGTACAGGAGCTCCAAAGACCAGAAGAAGATACCAGATCCCTTGGAGCTGTCGCGAACCATCCTTCGTGAATTATGGCACCAAATCAGGACCCTCTGGAAGAGCAGCAGGTTCTCCTAACTGTGAGACATCCTTCTCGCCATCTAGATTTCTGAGGCAGGGTCTCTCACTGGACTGGGGTTTGCTCATTAAGCTAAGCTGCCTGGCTAGCAATCTCCAGGGAGCCTCCTGTCTCTGCCTCTCAGTGCTGGGTTCCAAGTGCACACACCATGCTCCACTTCCTCACGTGGGTGCTAGAGAGGGAACTCAGGTCCCTATGCCTGCATAGCAAGTGCTTATCCACTGAGCTGCGTCCCCTGCACCCTCACCCCATAAACTCTTCTGTGAGGAATTGAGTGCCAACACAATGTGCAAAGGTGGCTGGTGCGTGCCAATAAAACTTTATTTACAAAGACAGGTGATTAGCCATAAGGGTTATAGTTTGCTGACTTCAGCCTAAAATAAGCTGGGAATGTCTAGGTGCAACGGCAGATGCCCTCCATTCCAGCACTTAAGTGGCCAAGGCAAGAGACTCACCATGAGTTTGAAGCCACTCTGGGCTATATTGCAAGATAAAAAAAAATAATAAAAATAAATAAATAAATAAATAAAAATAGTCTAGTGTGTAAAAATAAAGATTCTAGCTTTCTCACTTGAGCTAGGGGACTCCCAGCTCTGTTGAGAAACCCAACTGACACCCACTGAGAGGAAGGAGTTGAAAGGAGTCCTAGCTGGCTGGTGACAGGACCCCGGGAGGTGGGGAAACTGTGGTCTCTGAAGCCATTAGCATCACAGATGTGCGCTGGCAATGCCTACAAACTGTTGGCACTCCATGAAGGTCCCAGGAGGAAGAAGGGGACACAGATGCTCTTCCTGGGCAGAAAGTGGGTTGGGAGCTGAAGGCAGAGCTGGGGAGGGAGGCTCAGCCGGTCCTGTCATTTGCATGGAGAAGGTTTGCTGTTTCTTGCTCTCAGTGTGGGTCTGAGAGTTGTGAGGTTTTTTTTTTTTCTTTAATGAATTGGGGTTGCCACAGGCACTTCGGCATGGACTGGGGCTTTGAGCTCTTCCCATATTTGCCCACATTTGCTGAGAGCAGAGCCTTGGCCTGGTCTCAGGTTCCTTCTCTTTCCTTCCCCCATTCCTTCTCTCCTTTTTTAAATATTTATTTACTTACTTACTTATTTTGGAGGCAGGGTGTCATGTAGCCCAGGCTTGCCTCCAACTATCTAGTGGAGAATGACCTTGACCTTCTGGTCCTCCTGCTCCATCCCTGACTGCTGAGATCACACTTGTGCTGATGTCACCAAGACTGAGCTATATCCCCAATGTTATTTTTTCTTCTTTGTTTTTGGAAAGCCTTGCTATGTAGCTTAAGCTGGTGTCAAATTCATGATCTGATCCCTCTGTCTCAGCCTTGACATCATTTTCCTCTGAAGCAGGAAATAAGCAGGAAGTGACATCTGCCTGGGTTACTGGATGCTTTGCTCCTCCACTACCCTGCACTGCTTCCGACTCCCCTGGGGAACTCAAAATTCCCCACTGCCAGTCGTCCCCCGCAAGGAATCTACACAGCCACCCAGGGTAGGGTTCAGTTGTCCATCTCTTCCAGTCAGTTCTTCAAGGCAACTGGGACACAGAACCTGGATACTAGGTGGTCCTCTCTGCTGGGACAGTTTGGCCTGCAGGGGACATTGGCGATGTGTGAAGATATTTGGGTGATGGCAGTTTGGGGGTGGGTGAAGCATCCCTGGTTAGCCTCACCATCTTCCAGTGCACTGCACAGCCCCACAACACAGAAAGACAGTGCCAAGACAGAGCACCAGGGAAGAACTGTCACCTGAGGACATAGGGAAAGACCCACACAGTTGGCTTTGATGCAGGGGTAAGAAAGGCTCCATTTACAGGTTGAAGTTCCCCCAGGAATCCTCTGCTGCTTCCTGCCTCACATGTAGCTCCCTCTGGACCCTCAAATCCCAGGTAGGACCACAGAGGACATTGGAGTCACTACGGGTATCTTGTGATATAGGAGCGGACTTATTCCTTGGTGCTGAGGAAGCTGGGAGCATAAGCAGGAACAATGAGGAGACAAGAGCCCTTGAAAAGGACAGGACACTGCCCAACCCTCACATAAGAGGCTGCAGCTGGAGCTGGGTGACTGGAGCCAGGCCTGATAGCTGGCAGTTCTTCAAAAGAGGCTGGTACCATGGAAGAGGCTGGTACCATGGAAGAGGCTGGTACCATGGAAGAGGCTGGTACCACGGAAGATGTTGGTACCACAGAAGAGGTTGGTACCACGGCAGAGGCTGGTACCACGGAAGATGCTGGTACCACGCAAGAGGTTAACTGTCTAGAAAGCTGTCCTGGTGGACAGAGGTGGTGTCATGGCTTCGCCGTCCTCCCAGCCTGCAGGCAACAGGCCCTGGTAGAGAGTGGAATGGGAAAGGATCAGAGGGCCAGCAGCCTCCAGAACACAACCTTTCTGCCTACATTCCCTGGGGAGTCCACCTCAGGACATCCTTCCTGGTGTCTCCTGGCAAGCAGGTCTTGGGCACCCGAGATCTGTCTATGCAAGCTGGGGCTGTGGGTTTGAGGTGAGCGAGGGGCAAACAAGAGAGGTCAACAAGACAAATCTATCAGGGGACAGCCCAGGCTGGCCTCTAAGTCGCTGTGTTGATAAGAACGACTGTGAACTTCTGATGCTCCCGCCTCCTCCTCCAGGGTCCTGGGATGACAGGGACGTGCCACCACAACCCATCCGATAGGACACAGCCACCACTCTGCCAGCTGAGGCACCGTCCCAGGCCAGTGTCAAAGCTAGGAGGGCTAAGCCTGATGATAGAACCAAAACCCATGGAAAGGATGCTCAGGGCTTGGATGGAGAGAAGTCGGATAACCACGGAGGGAGGGCATACCAGACTGAGAAACAGCATGTTTCAAAGGCCCTGGGGTGAAACGTCAGTGGGTGCGGTTGGGAAACCAGAGAACCCAGTGATATAGGGGATACAGGCTAACAGGAGGACTTCCAAAGGCCAAGGTTCTTTAGGTCTCGTAGACCCACTTTCTAGTTCAAGAGACGTGCAAAGGTTCGTCTGGGCACAGTGGCACATGTCTCTAATGCCAGGACTTAGAAGACAGAGAAACAAGAGGGTCAAAAGTTGGAGGCCAGCCTGGGTGTCTCAGAAAACTAAAGGAAGCCGTTCAGTCAGTGGAACACTTGCCTCGCCAGCATGATGATCTGAATTCAAATCCCCAGCAGCCAGGCACTTTGAGGCATGCTTGTAATCCCAGTGATGATGTGATGGGGGCGGGGCTTTCTGGCCAACTAGCTTACTCCGTGAAGTTTCTGACCAATGGGGGGGACCCTCTCTAAAAGAGAATATGTAAGGCACCCAAGAACCAACAACTTAGGACCTTCACACGTGTACGAACACATGTGCGCGCACGTGAACATGTGAAAAAAAAAGAGAGATGGTGTGAAGGAAATGTGAGCCCCATGCCCTGTTTCCCTGGTCTTTGGGGCTGCTCTGCTTGTACTAGGGAAAAACAGACCAGCCTGGGTGAATGAAACCTATCTTAGTTCACTAGGTGAATTCTCCTATCCCCTGGGCCTCCCCCCAAAGTAAGGGTTCGTCATAAGATTGCCAATGCTCTGTCTGGCCAAGATTGAAAATAAATTTCAAGTACCTGCCCCCAGTTGTAATTTTCTGATACAATGGACATTTTAGTATTTAAAAATCAGGAAGGACTAAAACCCCAGAGGTGGTCCAACGTCCACATATTAACATATCAGCTCTGTGCAAAGCTCCTGGCATTCTCTTCCCCTTCCTCTGAGGACAGCTGGCTTCCTCCACAGACCCCGGCATGTTTATCTCCACAGCTTCCCAGGAGATCCTGTACACCCCTCATCCTGTAGAGAAGCCAAACTTTCTCTATCAAGCATAACTTAAGGTCTGCCTCCCCGTGTACCCCAATGCCAGTTTGAGAAAGACCTGAGTCACAGAGGCAGGAGCTGACCACAGAGAGCTCATATGTGGAGCCTCAAATCCAGCATGGATGATGAAAGTCACAGCGGACGGCTGAAAGACACTTAAGGAAATGCTCAACACCCTTAGTCATCAGAGAAATGCAAATCGAAACAACTTGGAGATTCCATCTTACACCTGTAAGAATGGCCAAGACCAAAAACACTGATGACAGCTTATGCTGGAGAGGATGTGGGGAAAAGGGAACACTCCTGCATTGCTGGTGGGAGTGCAAACTGGTACAGCCCCTTTGGATGTCAGTGTGGCGATTTCTCAGAAAATTAGGAAACAACCTTCCTCAAGACACAGTAATACCACTTTTGGGTATATATCCTAAGGATGCTCAATCATGCCACAAGGACATGTGCTCAACTATGTTCATAGCAGCATTGTTTGTCATAGCCAGAACCTGAAAACAAACTAAATGCCTCTCGACCAAAGAATGAATAAGGAAAATGTGGTACATTTACACAGTGGAGTACTATACAGCAGAGAAAAATAATGATATAATAATGATGATGATGATGATGATGATGATGATGATGATGATGATGATGATGATGAAATTTGCGGACAAATGGATGGATCTAGAAACATCATATGAGGTAACTCAGACCCAGAAAGACAAATATCATATGTGGTCATTCACAAGTTGCTTTTATACATAAAGCAAAGAGAAACCTACAATTCACAATCCCAGGGAACTTAGACAACAATGAGAACCCTAGGAGAGATATACATGTATCTAATCTACATGGGAAGTAGAAAAAGCCAAGATCTCCTGAGTAAATTGGGGGCATGGGCACCATGGGAAAGGGTAGAAGGGGAGGGGAGAGGAAGGGAGAGGAGCCGAGAAAAACAGATAGCTCAATAAAATCAATAAAAAAAATTTTTGAAAAAAGAAAGTCACAGCTGGGTTTTGCTGAGTGCCTATGTGTGCCAGGTGCTAAGGCAAGGGCTTTCTGCAGGGTACTTCATTTAATGACGGCCTTGTAACCATTGTCAGCTGCACACAACATACCACACACGACCCCTTCTGCACTCCGTATCAGCAGCCTGTAGGGTAGCTGCCTCTGTGTTAGGATGAGAAATCTGTGAGACAGAACACTTAAATCTTTCCACTGTGGCACACGGGTGGTAGGAACAGGATTTGAACCCTCAGGGACCCAACTCCTTGTCAACAACTTTTAATGTTTCCACCTTGCTGCTGAGACTTTTGTCTCCTTCCCTTCAGAACGTGAAGTGGTATCACTGTCTTGGATGTGCCTTTTCGAGATTCATGTGTCCCCAACACTTCTGCTGTGATGTCAGGAAGGTTTGTTTACAGGGTGCTGGGGGAGGGGCGGCTATACAAAGGTCAGAGGTGGGAATGAAGTGGACAGTACAAGGGGAGGAGGGAGACGGGGTACAGAAGGGGACCTGGGGATTGATATTGAAGGCCAAGCTGTATGTGTTAGAAGACTTCTCATCAGAAAGCCCCCTGCCTCCACTCTGAAAGGAAAGGCCAAGTTGGGGACACCCTGCCAACCCTCCACCCCCGTAGATTCTGCTCGGAGATCATTTCTCTTTGCTAATCTTTCTTTCGGCAAAATCGTCTGGTCTACTGGCCCCATGAAGTGCCCAGAACAGACTTACAACTGGGAACCAGGCACATGACCAAGATGCATGAGGCTCAAATGTGTGGCCAGCACAAAAGGAGGAGGGGAGGGTGCAGAGCCTGAACAGACTGCAGGGCAATTCCATCCTAAACCACCCGATCCAGCCCCAGGGGTGTCAGAGCTGGCCAGGCCAAGATTCCTTAACTCTCAGGGACTTCACAGACAATGAGGAGTGTTGAACCGCACACAGGTTCCCCTCTCCTTGAGGCTTGGGGGTGGGTGTTAGAAACATGCCCACATAGGTCAAGCGTGCATGATAGACGTGGAAGGAGAAGATATTCAGGCAGAGGTGACTGCAGCAAAAAGTCAGGAGCAACAGGAGTTTGTGACCGGGGCAATGAGGAACCAGTACAGGAGGAAGGGCGGGTACGAACAGCCTCCTGAGGACAGCTCTGAGGCCCTGGAAGGCCTGGCTCCTCAGCCAGGGAGAGAAATGTTTGGATTCTCCTGATTTTAGGTTCTTATTTTATTCTTTAATTCGTTGTTTTTTGATGTTGGATCTCACGTAGTCCAGGCTGACCTCAAACCCACGACGTACCTAAGACTAGCCTTGAACTCCTTCTCCTCCTGCCTCCAGCTCTCGAGGGCTGGGATTCCAGTCATCCGAACCACACCCAGCAAGTTGACCTTTTGAGAAACATCTCTTTGACCTGAGCGGTCACGGCATACACCTTTAATCCCAGCACTTGGGGGGCAGAGGCAGGTGAATCTCTGAGTTCAAGGCCAGTCTGGTCTACAGAGATGGCCAGGGTTACACAGAGAAGCCCTATCTTGAAACAAAAAAAAAAAAACAAAGAAAACTATATCTATAGATAGATAAACAGACAGACAGATATCTTTGTTTCATCCTCTAGGCTAAGAAAAAGGAGACATCAATTCCTACTGCCCAGGTTGATTGCTAGAACTTTCTAGAATCCATGGCTGGATGGACATTCCTTCCTACAAATATTCTTGCTTCCCTTCACCAGCCTGAAAACTAACTCCAAATCCAACAATCTCTTCTTTCCTTCAGCACAACTGAGCCTCAGCTTCTCCATCGGTCCCACGAGGATGGTGTTTGTTGATTCCCAGAAAAGGTCAAAGAGAGTGCTCTCTCGGCTCTCCCAGCCAGGTACCAGTAACCAGCCACCCGGTTGCTGTCCTGAGCCACAGCTGGAGGAGTGAAAGTGAGCTAGCCCCTTCTTACCCTGCAGGAAAGGTGCTCAGCCCTGGCTAGCCCCTTCTTACCCTGCAGAAAAGGTTCTTAGCCATGGCTAGCCCCTTCTTACCCTGCAGAAAAGGTGCTTAGCCCTGGATAGCCTCTTCTTACCCTGCAGGAAAGGTGCTTAGCCCTGGATAACCCCTTCTTACCCTGCAGGAAAGGTGTTTAGCCCTGGATAGCCCCTTCTTATCCTGCACTGGGTTCTAGGTAGGGAAGGAGGACCAGAGGCAAGCCCAGCAGGTATGAGGTTGCTTTGGGGAGTAGGAGCAGGGAGGATGGAGAGCCAAGCTCAGGGTTAGGACACCTTGCCTAAAAAAGCCAGGCACACAAAGGCTGCAGCAGACAGCGGGAAGAGCCAATGCAACCCTTTAAAAAAAACAATAATAGCTCAATGACAAATGCCCTCCTCCAGAGTGAGTGGCGCTGGGGCCCTGGCCCCTCTCTTCTAATCACTTAAAGACCCCCAGGAGGGCGAAGGGGACTCAGGCACAGGCCCCTCCTCCCAGCCTTATCTGCACAGAAGTCTATAAGAGATGCTGGTTCCTTAAAGAGGGTCCTTAATGGGAAGCGGCAGAGCTCCGGGGTGACACCCTTCTGGTCCCCGACAAGGGTCATGAAAAAGGAATTGGTTGTAGAGGTTCAGCACATGAGCTCCGGCAGCTAGGAGAACGCCCGCCCAGCCTCTTCTGCCAGGAGCCCCGCGGCTGGCACGCTCCCTCCCTCCCTCAGTGTATTTATTCTATGTCCCCCCCCATTGTCTGGGCCTCCCCCTCCCCAGCCACCCCTGCGGCCCGCCCTCCGCCTGCACCCAACCTCCCTCATAATAGCATCCTTTTCACAGAGACAGATTGTCCAGCCGGGGGACGCACCTGAGGACTTGCGCCCCTTAACAAATGGTCTTTTAATTTTCTACCATAAGGGCAGGGGGAGGGGGGTGCAGAATCAATCACACATCCATCTTCATCATCGCTGCCGAGGGACTCTTTTTCCTGGCTGACTGCCCCTGGGGAAGATGGGGTGAAAAGAGGAGGGGGGGGGGGGCAGCCCTTCCGAAGGGCCGTGGGGGAGGGGCGGCCGCGGGGAAGCTAGCTGTCTATCTCCACCCTGACCACCTGACCTGAGTCCAAACGGCACAAGCTATATGGGCAGGTAGGGAAACTGAGGCCTCCCTGATCTTACAGCAGGAATGGGAAAGAAAGCTGTGCACACAAGGTTCTTCACTGGTTGTGGCTGTCCTTGGAATCAGACGTTGGTCCCATCCCCCATCTGCCAGCTTTCTGACCAACTTACCCCCTCAGCCTTCTCAAGTAAGCTGCTGATAAGAAGGGCCACCTCCTAAGGATGTTACAGGGACCAAGGGCATGCCGGATAGGCCCGGGCACTGGAGGAGTCTTGGATTCAGGAAAGTTATGTGATCCTTGAAGGTCCCTTTAAAAGCCACAGCCACGACAATTGTGTCGGGATGCCTCTGTTTGGAGATGTGGCATCCTGGAGCCTGGGCAGCTGGATCTGCTCAGAGGCCTGCTGTGCTCCGCACTTCTCTCCTTCTGCTTCCTTTAAGCTCATCTCGCCCTTTGAACCCCTTAGGTCTCTGGTCCAGCATCGTCTTCAGTGGGGGGAGTTCTAGACCAGCTCCCCAACATTGCGGTGCTCCCTGTTTTTTCTCTCCAAAGCATAGACCATGGTCTAACACTGTGTATATGGTAGCTCTGTGTGTAAGCATGATGTGTATGTATTATGTTACATAAGTATGTATGATGTTATGTGTGTTATGTGTATGTATTATGTTATGTGTGTTATATGTATGTGTTATGTTATGTGTGTATCTGACCAGGTTACGAAGGCAGAGCAGGTGCTGCTTCTTGCACTCTTCATACAACCCAGGAAATGGGGACAGTTGTGTGATGACATTTCACAGCTAGGTGCACGGAAGGACCCACACACAGCGACACCCAAAGATCCCAGATCATGATTCTACTCACCACCTCAAGCTCCAAGGACAAGGACAAGGACAAGGGACCCTTGGAGAAGTAACTGACGGCCGCAGGGACGGGGCCAGGAGAGGTTAAAATGTACCACCTGTGCTATGTAGGCAGCTGGTGCTAAAAAATGATGGGGGTGTGTACAAAGGACATGGAGGCAGAAGGAAAGGGTTTCCTTTGGTCCAATATAAAGCAAACTGATCATCCAAGTGGTCATAGGCAAAGATTGCTGTCATCAAGTATACCTCTGCTGTCACGAGTAAGTGGATGGATGGGTGGCATATGAGTTAATGAATGGATGGATAGATAGGTGGATGGATGGGTGGATGGATGGATGGATGCATGGATGGATGCATGGATGGATGCATGGATGGATGGATGGATGGTGGATGTGGATAGATGGTGGGTCGGTGAGTGGATGGATGGACTGGTGAATAAATGGATAAATGATAGATAGATAGCTGGCCAGATGGGTGAGTGGATGGATGGATAGACAGTAGATAGATAGATAGATAGATAGATAGATAGATAGATAGATAGATAGATGCATGAATGGATGGATGGATGATGGATGGATGGGTAGATGGATAATTTTCCTCTTTACAGTGAAAAGTCAACTGATGAACCCAGAAGGGCAATTGACATGAGCAATAAGCTTTTAGGAAATATGGTCATTGACCCTAGCAAGAAATCTTCAAATTGTTATGAGTGTCTCCAAGTTTGAGGGTCACTAGATGTTTGCATTACTTTAAAGCATTGTCCCAAAAGTATTTCTTAGTTACAGAATAAAAAAGAGTAAAGCTCCCATTGGGAAGCCCACCAGGCACCAGATAACAGCTGGTCATAGCAGATCTATAGCTCAGGCCTCCTGGCACCTTGCACAGAGAGGAGCATGGCATCCATTAGGCAAGACAGCTGCAGACATGTCACCAGAGCTAGAGACTATAGTGACTTCAAACACAATCATTTGTTTGGTTTTGAGACAGGGTCTTGAGTAGGCGAGGCTGGTCTTGAACTCACTACCAGCTGAAAATGGCTTTGAACTTCTTATCCTCCAGCCTCCACTTCACAAGTGCTGAGGTTACAGGTGTGTACCTGCCACACTGGGCTTATAGAGAGCTGGGGATCAAACCAGAGTGTCGTGCATGCCGGGAGAGCCACAGTGCCAGCCCCAGATAGATCCACTCTGAAAGGCATCCTCCCAAGCAGGTGGTCTGAAGGCTGGAACAGTGTGGAACTCCGAGTAGGAGATCACAGTCCAGCTCAAGGGAGTCTGAAGGGATGTGGCATCTGAGTGCACCCTGTCAGCCAGGACATGGGGGTCTGTGCCTGCACACATGCAAATGCATGGACCCAGCAAGTAAGTGTTCTATCTCCAAGCTCCGAACATAGGCCCTAAGAATGAATGTTGCCGGAGATCCTGACAAGGCAAGTGATCTTGTTATCATGTCGTGTGGCTCTCCTAGCTCCGACTGCTGTTCTCTGAGTAGAAAAAGGACAATGAGAGCCTCTGGGGTGAATGAAGACAGTAGTTAGATACTCTCTGCAACTTCTCACAGACAAGGTTTAGGGGAAAAATCACAGGAGACTGTGACTGCATGTGTGGAGAGAAGCAGGACGTGTTGATGTGTATGGTTCGAAGGGAGCTTGGAATGGCCTTTACAAGTTCTCTGCATGCTGCTGTTTGAAAACTGAAGAAAATAAAAAGGCAACAAGCCAATTCCAGCAGCACAGGGGTAGATGTGAAGAGACCTCGGGTCCCAACCAGCATCCATACCCTCAGACACCATCCTTCTGCCGGCCTCCCTATCCAAGGTCCAGCAGAGGACAGTTTTGGACTGTGTGGTGGTCTGTTTTAGGGGGATCAGGTGGCATCTGCTTGCTCATTCCTATACCCTCATTGCTAGAGCAGTGCCCGGTACACAGTAGGTTCGCACTAAATATCTGTTGCGTAAATCAAGTACAGAAAGCCGACTTTGGCCAGTCGAGGAGCCATAGGGACATAGGAGCTCCAGTGTGGTCCCAGCGCTTGGGTCCTGGGGTCCGGGTAATTCGGAGGCCCGGGGAGCTCCCATAAGAAAGAGTTTTTTGGGAGAAACTGAGGAAACCAACGCAGAAAAGGGTAGGAAATAAACTAACTCCACAAACTGTCTCCCCTGACTGTGCAGTCTTAGGTCAAGACCTGGAGAATGGGGTGGGGAGGTTGCAGCTGGAGCCCCTTAACTTGGGAGAGCAGGGAGTTGTTCAACCTGAAAACAGCTAGTAGGAATGGAGAAGAAAATGGGGGAGGAGAGAAGGAGGGAAGAGAGAGGGAGAGGAGATAGACAAGAAAGGCAAAGGCCTTGGCTGCCTCCCCCTCCTCCCACTCCCTGCCAGCCCCTCCTTTCTCCCCCAAATCCATCCCTGAGGGAAGAGCACACCAGGAGCCCAGCGAGGGCTGTCTCTGGGAGGGAACTGAGGGAGAAGGTTAATTAGATGTTTGCATCCAATTTACGTCTTGTTTGTGAACGCTCCATCTCAGCTGCAGCCCGGGCGACGGCCCTCGCCCTCCATCAGGCATCTCCGAGTTACTGCGGTTCCAGAGCTGGTCCCCAGGTCAACATGCACCATTATCATTTTATCTCCAGCTCTCCCTCTGCAATTACGGAACAGAGCGCTGCCTCCCGCCTGAGGTTGTTAGGCCCCCTTCTCTACCTCCCTGGACACCGCGTCTGTAGTGGTAGGCCCAGAGAAGCCCAGGTAGGCCACAGGTGTCCACCTTCTGCCGTTTGGGACCTTCGAGCCACTGGGCCTGCCGAGAGTCAGAGGTCCTGTAACCCCAGAGGCCTGTAGGAGAATGACGCCACTGGGCCAGGGGTCCAGAAATGTCCTGCGGAATTTTGTTTGGTCTGTGGGCCAGTCATTGGCTTTGGGGTGAGGTGGACAGAGGATCTGGAGCCCAGAAGGCAGATCACTAGGATGGACAGACTTCACGTGGGCACAGACGGATGTACATGAACCCCAGAATCAAGCCAGTGTGGTTTGCTTGTATTCCCACAGAAGGCAGCGTGGAAGGAATTGGCGAGATCTTACAGACACGGTGGCAGAACCGTGGGAATTCAAAGGGGGAAAGAAAGAGAAGGAGGAGACAGGAGAGCCTCCAGAATGTGGGAGGATTATGCCTCTTGTCTCCGGGGTCCCCAGCACCTCACAGACAACCCAGCACATAGCGGGTCCTCAATTTGTTTGTTGAGTGAATAAATGAACGAAAACAAATGAATGACTGAGCATGGTTGATAAAACATACGGTTTGACACTAAATATCCATTTCCAAGTCCCCAACCCTTCCAGGAACATTCCTTCCTGAAAGTAACCCCAGCCCTCTCCCTGCCACCCCCAAATCTCACCCCACAGCTAAGGCCTTCTTCAGTACAGATCCCAGCCAGACCAACTGTGACCTGTCAGTCACTTTAAGTCCTAAAGGCACGGCCCAAAGACCAGATGGAGCCTCGTGCCCATTCTGCCTGTCAGGAGAGCCCCCTGCAGGTGGAGTCTGGGGAGGGGCTTATTAACCCCTTCCCCCTGCTCTGCCCCATCTAGGGAGGGCTATGATTTGGGTCAAGTAGAGGGAGCCCTTCCTTCTGGTCCCAGATATTCTCCTAGTGGCATCTGGATCTTAACACTTTAGGAGACAAAAACATGGTTCTGCCTTAATCTCCAAGGAAAGTGGGGGGGAGGGGCAGAAACACCCTCCTCCTTCCCCTCCCCCAAAAACTTAAACACAGCTTGTTTTCAGGTGGGGAAACTGAGGCCTAGAGTAAGGAAAGCATGAAGTCTCCAGACAGGCTGAGAGAGAGCTGGGACTGACCCTGCCAAGGTCATGACCAAGGGTCTTGCTTGTTCCCCAGTGTCCGAGGCCCCACTATCTAAGATGCCCTGGTCCTGCTATGGTTATTTGACTTCAACCCCAGTATCTTTTCTTGAGAGCTCTAGACAGGAGGTAGGACACAAGCTACAAGTGAGATTCAAGGGCCTCTGTGACTCTCTCATGTGTTAATGACCCTTTTCGAAGGTATGGAAATGACTCTTTGTCTCAGTTTCCCCTTCTGTCAGTCTTTGGTTTCTGTGGGTACGAGCTGTCCCTGGCTACCATATCGAGAACATGGGGGGGGGGGGTTGAGTTGAGCTGTAAGGCATAAGATGACGGTGGTGTAGTCTGGGGACATTAGTGCCCCATGAGAAGGAGACCCCACATGTCATCATCCATTAGTGGTCCCATCTTCCCCAAGATCCCTCGGCATGTCTAAGAGACCCGATTAGAAAAGACCCCTGAGTTCTCCCCGGGAGATGGGTAGGTGGGGAGGGATGTGCTGGGCTGGTAAGTCCCTGCAATGTCTCTGCCCATCCCTGCATGCAGTCCCCACGTCAGCTGGGGAGACCAAAAAGTTTCAAGCTGGGAGAAGGAAGGGAGGGGTCCTAATTGCTTCTATGACACTATAATGGCAGGACTATTAATAAGAGATTAAAATCCAATTCATAACGAGGCCTAATAACTCTTACCACTGGGCCAGCAGCTGGGTGGGGTACTGCAATGCAGCCGGCTCAGCCACAGGGAGGGTCAGGAGTCTGAATGGAGCTGGGTATGACTGTACGGGACTGTCACCTGGAATTCAAGAGGCTGAAGCAGAAAGATCCTGGTTTCAAAGCCAGCCTGTACTACCCTATATCAAAAAGAAATTGGAGTCAAATTGGCTCCATGGGTAAAGGTGCTTACTGTGCAGGGCTGGAGACCAGAGTTCAATCCCTGGAGCCAACAGGAAGAGAGAGAACTGAGCCGACGTCATTATCCACTGCCCTCCACGCGTACACCTTCACACACACATACATAAACTAACTAACTAAATTTTAATTAATTCAAAGGTAATAAACACTCAGACACAAAAACTAAGGAAGAGAGTGTGGAGAGAGTATCACACGAAAATAGAGGATGGAGCCACAATATGAGATTGGAGATATCTCTCTCTATGGGTTGTAGCAAACCTCTGGCAGCTGTGGGAAGCCAGGAAGACTCTGATGTGGGCTCTGGCCTGCCCCTGAGACAGTGCTCCTTGTCCTCAGCTGCTAACTGCTGTGGTTTGCGGAAGGCAGCCCTGAGACACCTACGTCTCCTCCCACTCCTCTGCTCTCTGAGTCTCGGAGGATCCCATTATGCATCTGCCTCCCCTCCTGGCGTTCTGAAGATCAACCCACCCGTGGCAGGCCAGAATGCCGGTGTGGTCTTACAGGGTTGCTTGGAAGGGATCATGGGAGTTCTTGTCAGCTGGTCCCACCCAGGAGGGACAGACACCGCAGAGCAGACATAGGAAGGAAATGGATGTGAAAGTGGTCCTTGAATGGTAACTCTTATAGCCACTGAGAGAGTGATACACAGCGTAAGGCTACACACGGCTTTGGGGGCTCAAATCCCGGCTCCACCTAGAATGGCTGTGTGACCTTGGACAAGTTCCATCACCTTCCTGTGCCTCCCTTTCCCCACCTAAAATGGAGAGAATAATCACATAGACATCACAGGGTTGCTCTGAGAGATCAAACAAGTTGCAAATTAGCTCTTTTGAGCCATCTATAACCTAGACACACTTGAAATGACAACGTACAGGTCTAATTTTACTTGTCAATTTAATAAACAAAAAAAATGTGAACAGGAGAGATGGTTCAGACAGTAGCATGCTTGCCACACAAATGTAATCTGAGTTGTATTCCCCAGCACCCACATCAAAAGGAAGGGGGAAACTGGGTGAGTTGGCATGTACCTGTAACCCAGCGCTGGGGAGAGAGGCGGGACCACCTCTGGGGCTCCTGGGCCTGCCAGCCTGCCCTCATTGGTGAGCCCCACATCCCGGTGAGAAACCATATCTCAGGAAACAGATGGACCTCTGATCCCTGCATTGTATGTGCACATATATACACTCACATACACGTGGACACACACACGACACAGACATACAGATGCTTAAATTCAGACCTCACCTAAAACATGTTTCTAGCCAGATAAACAACAATGAAATAAACTGTGTTTTTGCCTGCCTAACAAAGAGGTGGCCCTACTGGCTGCGTTCTACCCTCCTGGGGTTTATCTGGGCATCCCCAGAGAAATACTTGCTAATGTCCTCACCCTAGAAATACAAAGATGACCAAGCCTCACGATGGAAGTTCAAACACGTTCCATAGTGAGAACGGGGGTTTCTGAAGGCTTTCCCCGGAGAAACAAGGGATGGGGATTGTGCCTTCACAGGCCTGGGACCCTGCTGCTGGCCTCAATGAACCAAGACACAGATGGTAACAATAGACCTGGCGAATTTATTGGACCCCTGGCACAAAGCACTTTGGGGGAGAAACAGGTTGAGGATCAATGGGGAGTGAGCAGGGGAGTGGCTCCAAATGGCTTAGTGGGGAAGAGATTAAAGGAAGGATGGAGGTGTGGGTGGAAACCCGCTGGCCAGGCATCCAGACGGCTTTTAGACCTCCAGCACATCTGGGATAGTTGTGGATCCCAGATAGGTCTCTTGGGGAGTGAACCCTAATCCTGGTACTGTAGGGATATCTGTTGTACAATTTGGAGAACCAAGAACACACATATACACATGCACACAGAGGAAGGGGCTGGATGGAGGAATCAGAATACAAAGATGGGGAGGGTAGTGAGACCCAGCCAGGACCACAGCACTTCTGTAGTGTGAGACTCCTGCTGCGGTCGCCCAGGGCGTAAAGTCACATGCGTGTGTCACCTTCCAGTTGTGGAGGTCCCACAGCCACTGTGTCAGCACGATGGTGTCTCTCCCACAGGCTCCAATAACGACTTCCTTCCCTGCTTGCCTGGCTTCCCGAGGCTGCCCGCATCTGTTGGTGTGTGGCCCCTTCCTCCATCATCAGACCTGGCGGCAGAGTCCCTCTCTGTCTCCCAATGGCCTCTAAAGCTGACATTCCTACCAACCCTTACAAAGATCCCGGGATGCCTGTGCCCACCCGGGGAACCCAGGAAGTCCCATCTCAAGCTTCACGGTACCATATACTAAGTCTTTTGCACCACGTGACGGTTCTGATTGCCACAATTTTATTCCCCCTGTGTTGGTGAACTCATTTCTCCCTCTCCTACCCAGTGAAGCAAAGGCTCCCACCCTCCCATTTGACGTCCGGCTCACTCAAAGCCCCACTTCCAGGAAACTGTAAACTGTCCTTTTGGCTTTGAAGGCTGGAGGAGGAGGCTCTGGATCCAGCTGTACCTGAAGTCACGCACCAGTTTATAAGCTAACAATCTTCACTTTCCGGGTCATGCCAAATGACCTGCATCTACTGTTCTGTGCTCTCAAGAAATGCTGGGCGGTGGTGGCGCACACCTTTAATCCCAGCACTCGGGAGGGAGGGGCAAGTGGATCTCTGTGAGTTCAAGGCCAGCCTGGTTTACAGAGTGAGTTCCAGGACAGGCTCCAAAGCTACAGAGAAACCCTGTCTCAAAATAAAAAACTCAGGCAACACCCCCAAAGCACTACTGGCAAACACAGGTGGGTGTCAGCTTTGTTCAAATAACAAACAGTAAACACAAGGCTGGGGAGACAGGTCAGGTGGTGGAGTGTTGGCTGCACATTCCTGGGGGCCTAAGTTCAGTCCCCATCACCCATGGAAAAGGCCAGGAGTGGTGTGTCTGCTGGTAACCTCAGCTCAGGGGGATGGCAGAGACAGGAGGATCCTGAGGACTCACTGGCCCCTGGCCTGGCTTAATCAGCAAGTGCCAAGTCCAGTGTCACAAATGAAGCAGAGAAAAGATAGAGAGGGACAGCTGACATCAAGTTTTGATACCCGGACTCAAAGGCACATGTGTGCACCCACACATACAGAATTGAACCCTTACCGGCAGAGCCATCTCTCGGGCTAAAGGGAAGGGCATTATAACCCGGGGGACAGTAGGTGCAAAACTCCTAGAAGCAGGGCCACATTTGCAGACTATGAGAAACAGCGAAAAGAACGAGTCGGGCTGTGTAGACCAAGGAGACAGAGAGCCCCAAAGTTACGAGATAGGTATCGATCAGGCTTCAGCCATCGTGGGTTGGTGGGGGGGGCTCAGGAGCCGAGAGGTGGCAAAAGTCACTGACTTTGTGAGGCTCCTCTGGCCGCCGGGAGTAGAGCGATGACTGAACCCAAAAGCGGGAAGGCCGATAGGGCCCGATCAGGAGAGACCCAGGGCTTCAGCTAAGGAGAACAGAAGAGACTGTGGGAGGGGATAGGATTCAGGGTCAATGTTCAAGGTCTGGCTGATGGAATTGTCTGCTGGTCTACCTTGACCCCAGTCTTGCTTTCTATTCCCGTGTGGCTGCTCCTCCACACTCCCCGCCACAGGGAGAAATCGCTGTCAAGATTTCTTCTGTTCTTGAGAATGGAAAGAAAAAAAAGAAAGCCAACAATCTCTAAACTCATCAATACAGAGCCGTGTCAATCCGTCCATCAGCTGACTGCCATCGATAACTTCATCTCAGGCCTGACAGGACTGTAGAAAAGAGGAAAATGAAATATTTATAACTTCTTACAGGACAAGGGCCTTCCTCAAGGTGAGAGCTTCAGATCCAATCGCATTACAGCTCCTGTTAAGCACAGCCTCCCTGACTTGAGGTGACATCTCGGGGCAGAGGCCCAACAGAGTGGCAGATCTGACATTCGCCCCAGAGAAACGGCCCTGACCTGAACCAGGCTGTTGCCATCACTCCCTGCTGTGTGACTCAGGGCAGGTCAATTACCCTCTCTGAACTTTAGCTCAGCAAGATTACCTAGAAGGCTCTTGAGAAAATAAAGTGAGGTGACCTGTGGGAAGGTGTGCACGTGATGTTTGTTGAGTAGGAAGCTGGGAGATCTCAATCCCCATTCCTCAGGAATGGGCCCCACCCACAGCCAAGCAAGCAGACTTCTCGGTGTTATACCGTTACCTGTCTGCTTTGCTTCCTGTACCAGTCAGCTATTGCTGTAATGGTGGTGTGTAACAAATAACCATGCAGGGTCCAGCAATGTGGCTCAGCCACGAAAGGCATTGCCACCAAGCCTGATGACCCGAGTTCAACATCCAAAACCCACACGGTGGGAGGACACTGATGTACAATGTTCTCTGCTTCCACTCACCCGTGTGACGAGCACACGCCCCATACACATGCACACACAAGTAAACAAATATTGTTTTTTAAAAAACGATTAAAATAGGTATGCAGCCCCGGCGTTTAGAGCACCCACCATGCTTCCTGGCTCCTGGCACTCTGCAAGTTTGCAGTAGTTCTGCTGCAGTTTGATCATCCAGATGCCCAGGTGTGGCTTGAATCTAGACTTCCAAAAGGGCATGGATAACAGACTAAAAGGGACAGCCACCACCCCGTGTGAATTTGTAATGAAAGATCATAAACATGCAAAAGCTCACGCCTCTTTCCCAGTCCACCCGCCCATGCACTCATATGTTAAAGCCTCTGCCTGTGGAATAGCCTTTAACACACCAATGGCCAAAAGGAGTTAGTAGGTCAAGTTTACCACCAGTGGCCAGGAAAGTGTCCCACCCACACAGGACACATGGAACAAAACAAGAAGCATAATTCTGTAATAAGGGGGACGGAGCTGCAGTCCACGTCATCCCTAAAACTTCATACAAACATGGAAGGTAATTGAACAAATAATAGATAGATAGGTGGATACTAGAGAGATGATAGGCTATCGACAGACAGATAGACAGCTGGATAGATGATAGATAGATAGATAGATAGATAGATAGATAGATAGATAGATAGATAGATAGATAGATGATATAGATAATAGATAGATAGATGATAGATAGATAGATATAGATAATAGATAGATGATAGATAGATGATAGATAGATAGATAGATAGATAGATAGATAGATAGATATAGATAGATGATAGACAGACAGACAGAGAGACAGACAGACAGACAGACAGACAGATAGATAGATAGATAGATAGATGATAGACAGACAGACAGACAGATGATAGACAGACAGACAGACAGAGATAGATAGATAGATAGATAGATAGATAGATAGATAGATAGATAGATAGATAGATATAGATAGATGATAGACAAATAACTGTCCTAGTTATCTTTTGTCAATTTGACACAAACTAGAGTTAACTGGGAAGAGGAAATTTCAATTGAAGAATTGCCTCTACCAAATTGGTCTGTAAGTCTGTGGGCATTTTCTTGATTCATGACTGATGTAGGAGAGCCCAGACCACTGTACGGATGCCTTTCCCAGGCAAGGTGGATCTGGGCTGCATAAGAAAGGTGGCAAGAGTGACCCTGGAAGTGAGCCAGTAAACAACGTCCTCCAGTTCTAACTTCCTGCAGTGATGGAGTGTGACCTAAGAGTTGTAAGATGAAATAACCCTTTCCTCCCCAAGTTCTTTAGGTCATGGTGTTTATCACAACAACAGGAAGTTATCCAGGACAATGATGGGTGAATGGATGAATGGGTGAGTGATGGATGGATGGACAATAGATACAGATACATAGATAAATAGATGGATAGGTTATGGACAGATGAATAAATGGATACATGTAGATGGATACTATAAAGTCCCACACTTATTCAGAACTGAGTATAATAAAGGGTTCTTTGGGCTGGAGAGATGGCTCAGAGGTTAAGAGCACTGGCTGCTCTTCCAGAGGTCCTGAGTTCAATTCCCAGCAACCACATGGTGGCTCACAACCATCTGTACTGAGATCTGGCGCCCTCCTCTGGCGTGCAGGCATACATGGAGCCAGAATGTTATATACATAATAAATAAATAAATATTTTTTTAAAAACTGCCTTTCAAAAAGAGTATAAATAAATAAATAAATAAACAAATAAATAAATAAATAGTGTTCTTAATTTAGGGGTAGACTTACAGATCACCATCCTCTGCACAAGTGGGGAACAGGAACCAAATCCAGCAGCCAAGAGAGACAGAGCCCAAGCTTTATGTCTGCATTTATAGTACAAGAGACCATGCCCAAGTGGTCTGTTAATCTCTCAGGCTATTGGCTGAAGGAGTTCCCACAGCACCTCCCACTTCTGGCTAAATAAGAGAGTTCCAAACCCAACACAAAGCTATATACAATAAGAACAAATATCAAGAATAAAAATTAGAGAGCCGGGCGATGGTGGCGCACGCCTTTAATCCCAGCACTCGGGAGGCAGAGGCAGGCGGATCTCTGTGAGTTCGAGGCCAGCCTGGTCTACAAGAGCTAGTTCCAGGACAGGCTCTAAAAAAGCTGCAGAGAAACCCTGTCTCGAAAAACCAAAAAAAAAGAAATAAGAAAAAAGAATAAAAATTAGAATTACAACCAGCATAAAAAATATCAAACAAGAAAAAAATATGCTAAATGTTTCTATAATTGTCCTATCCTAAATAGTCTAAGTCTTGTATTGGAAGTGGCTTAAACCAGGTAGTGATGGTGCACGCCTTTAATCCCAGCACTCAGCAGGCAGAGGCAGGCAGATCTCTGTGATTTGGAGGCCAGCTTGGTCTACAAGAGCTAGCTTCAGGATAGGCTCCAAAGCTACAGAGAAACCCTGTCAAGAAAGAAAGAAAGAAAGGAAGGAAGGAAGAAAGAAAGAAAGAAAGAAAGAAAGAAAGAAAGAAAGAAAGAAAGAAAGAAAGGAGAAGGAAGGAAGAAAAGGCTTGGCCAAGCCATGAGAGGAAAGTAATTGACTATCTAATCTTCAACCCCATCAAAGACCTGAGAAGGGAAATAATATCACTTAAAGTACAATCAAGCAACTTCCAAAATGTACAATAAATGACAGAGACAACTGGCTACCTGGGCAATCACCCAAAGTCTCATTTGGGATGTTGGAGCAACCAACTTTGGCTAAGGCCTAGAGTAACTGACAGACCATTTTCAGAGGCAGTAAAGGTTTCAAAACTGTCTTACCCGTTCTTGGAAAGTTTTGGCAGTCTTTTTTCTTGTATCCTGCTTGTCCTGTCTAGACACTGTGCATTTTGTCAGCGGTCAAGGCATGGGCAGTTCTTTGCCCAAAGACCAACTTTGCCAAGAAGAAAACAAGCTTCAAGTGGAGTGTCTTGGGTGCCCAACATTCTCTGGGGAATAGATCGGTGCTGCCAGGACCAACCATGTCTCACGTCAACAGAACCCTAAGTTATTTAAATACCATATTCTACAGCTCTTTAAAGTGGTTGAAGATTACCTATCTATGTAGAATACAATCTCTTTGTATCTAAAGAACCTGATTAGTCTAACTGTAAGTGTGGCAAACATGTATGATTATTGACCTATAATTCTTAATACTTTAAAGAATAAGGCTTCATATTAGAATATAAAACAACCTGTAAACAACTGTACAGCAAATTAGAACAATGATCTCAAAATGTAAACAATGTATAAGTATCTTGATCAGAGGTAGAAATACATAATGCAATATGTTAAATATATCCTAAAATTATATCAAAATTATATACAAAATGTCTTAGGCAGTGGTAGAAACATGCATGCACACAATATCACAAAATAACTTTGCACAGATATATTAATATTGTAAACAGAAATAGGAGCATATTCAATATAACAAATATAATTTGAATTTATATCAATATACAAGAATCTATACCAATGTAAATTGTCTATAAATAATAGCTCACAAGTAGTCACTCTATTAATCACTATTATTATTAGTGTGGGCATGATCATACTAATTTGGGGGGATTATGGAGACCTTTCAGGGGGTCTGTGTTGGTGGAACTGCTAGTTCATTTCCTGACTGCCCTGACTCAAAATAGTCACTAAGAAACTATATTATTTGCAATACAGTTTGGCCAATAGCTTAAGCTTATTTCTAGCTAGCTCTTACATCTTAAATTAACCCATTTCTCTTAATCTGTGTTCCACCGTGTGGCTGTGGCTTACTGGGTAAAGTTTCATCTGGCATCTGTCTCTGGTGGGGCTATATGCCTTTCCCTTACTCCTCCTATTCTCTCTATACATATGTCTCTTCCAGCCTGGCTATATTCTGTTAAGCCATTGGCCAAAAGCAGCTTCTTTACTAATCAATAAAAGCAACATGTATACAAAATGACTTCCACAGGTCTTGGTCCATCAAACCTATATATGTTGGTTTAGCTTAGCAGCCTCAAGAATCAAATATATCTCGGTAATATTCAAAGAAAACACAATAATAAGCACAATCCAGACTCTCTGTGTATATTCCATCTTTACATAGCTAACTTTTCTTTACTTCTTTAATCTATGACTGTCTGTACTCTTTTATATTACTTTTACTGTCTCTTTAAAGACTTTGTTTTATTTATTTATTTTTTTATTTTTTTTTTTTTTTTTTTTTTTTGGTTTTTCGAGACAGGGTTTCTCTGCAGCTTTAGAGCCTGGCCTGGAACTAGCTCTTGTAGACCAGGCTGGACTCGAACTCACAGAGATCCGCCTGCCTCTGCCTCCCGAGTGCTGGGATTAAAGGCGTGTGCCACCACCGCCCGGCCATAAATTTTTTTAAGTGAAAAAAAAAACACACAATGAAATAAAGTGACACCCATTGCTCTCATGTGTCCGGCATAGCAATGCTCCATGGTGGGCAGAGAGCCCTGGGGAGTCAGATGCTTTCAACCACTGAACAGCTAATAAGTGACAGTGTTGTTTCTTTTTTTTAAAAAAAAAATAATTCATTTAATTTTTTATATACATTGGTGTTTTTCCTGCAGGTCTGATGTATGCAAGAGTCAGATCCCCTGGAAAAGGAGTTACAGACAGCTGTGAGCCACCATGTGGGTGCTGGGAATTGAACCTGGGTCCTCTGGAAGAACAACCTGTGCTCTTAACCACTGAGGCTCTCCCCAACCCAACAGTGTTGCTTCTTAAGTAGATAAAAAAAAAATATCACTTCAGACCACTTACCCCATCTCTTCACTGTCTAGGATATTTTCCTAGTAGTCCATCTGAGAAGCTGTAATGGGGGTGTTTCTCCAGCACTGAGATTGAGGGCACAGCCTTGGTTTCTTCTCCTGGTTACCTGATGATGGACCGTCATTTGCCTGTTTGCCAACATAAACCTTACTACTGAGTACAAGTCCATATGTTCTGTGTATGCTTCTGACAGTTCAGCCAGAACCCCAGACCTAAGCAAGACCCTCTGGACATTCTGAACTTTATAGCTGTGTTTAGGGTCACAAAGTGCCAGCTTCCAGCCCCTCAGACTGGCTGTCCCACAGCGTGCACCTGCCCTGGTCCTTCATGGCCCTGACTCTGTTATTTTAGACATAGACACAGCATAGTGTGTTGTTGTCATTTCCATAGGCTTTTCTCAGACAGCTAACGAGTCTGTTCTCTTCTCAACTTTCTGTTGGGATTTGGGCAGCTTCTCTCTTTTCTTTCCTTTCTTTTTTTTTGGGGGGGGGGGTGAGGTGGGGGCAGGGTAGTGGTATTTTCAAGATGGTTTCACTGTGTAGCTCTAGCTGTCCTGGAACTCACTCTATAGACCAAGCTGGCCTTGAACACACAGAGATCCACTTTCCTCTCCCTCCCAACTGCTAGGATTCAAGGTGTGCACCTACCACTGCCCGGCTAGCTTCGCTCTTCTCTTACAGACTAGTTGGTATACTACAATAATCCCTTGCCTCTCATCTTTTGCAGAATTCAGGTGTAAGTTCCTCTGGGCGAGGTGCCTTTCTGTGGTGGGGTGAGGCGTCATTGCCCTGAGGTGCTCTCTGAAAATGCTCAGCTAGTTTTAAACCTCCCTACCAAAAAAACAAACAAACAAACAAACAAACAAAAAAACCCTAAAAGAGCTAACACAGCGAGATTGGTGGAGCAAGAACAAGACTGGGCAGTCACTGAGTGTCAGGATGCCAAAGGGCCATTGAGTGTGCTCCCAATACCACAAGCATGTTTAGTTCAGGTGGCGAAGGATGAGGGTGAGGGGCTCCAGCCTCGTGTGTTCTATGTGCTCACCTGCTTGGAGAGCTTTTGGGTTTTGTTTTTTCCTGACAGGGTATTATTATGTAGCCCTGGTTAGTCTGGGCTAGCATCAAACTCAGAGATTTACCTGCCTCTGCCTTCTGCATCCTGGGACTCAACGCATATACTGCACACACACTGTTTGTGAGCCTGGAGATGTTGGTGCTAGTGTGAAATGCTGTGTCCACGCTATCGAACACCACACCCAAGGTTGCACATCATATGTGTGTGCTCCTGTGTGTCCACTGATGCACATGCTACCACACCCATCCCCCAGGGACTGTCAGCACAGCTGTGTGCAGCGCCTGCACACACTCAGAGCTGTTGTCATTTATATAATCTGAACATCACACCACCCCGTGCCTGTGTGTCTATGATGACACTGGGGGGGGGGGTGCCACCTACACAGAATGTCTCATTATGTGGATTTGTTTGTTAAACAAAACGCACATATGTGCACACATGTATGCTTGTGTTTATGGAGGGTGTTCCCACCCGGCCTGTCTCCGCAGACACCCCGCACTGCTTCTGCCTGTTGGCGTCTGTCCACTGCACCCAGGCAGACTCCCCTACTCCTCCCAGCCTGTTTGCAAAGACACCCGCACAATGGGGCCTCGCGTGTGGATGTGTGTTCGCCTGCCTTTTATTTTGCCCACTGTTCTGTGACAGCAGCGCGCTCCCAGCTACCTCCTCTTCCACAGCGGCGCTCCTTTGGGGATATCAAGGGCAAGCCAGAGAAGGGTTACCTGGAGAAAAGGGTTGCTAGGCAACCAAACACCCACCACCCCGGAGCACCACCAACCCAAAACTCCGTTCCAGGCCTGCAACCAGATTAGCATATTAATGAGGCTGTAATTTCCCCCGAATTGTCTGAGCTGCGCACACTCACCTCACCGCACACTGGCCCAGGAGTTTGCTATGCAAATAAACTGGTTTTACAGACTGCGACTTAATTAATCCATCAAGTCCGTCCACCTCACAGGAAAGACAGACGAACTACAGATTAATGAACCCGTGTTTGCCTACCCTTCTCCCCGCTGCCACCGCAAACCGCCTCTCGCCTTTTTCTCTTCACAACCCATCTTTCTTCCCTTCCGGGATGCCCGCAGACCCATCTGGGGTCCCCCTCTATATCCCTCCATCCCAGTCTTCCTGCGCCCCCAGCCTCTCTTCTCTGACCCCTGCCTGGAACCCAAAGTCACCACGTCCAGCCTGGCTTCAGGGCTGTCGGAGGAGCACAGCCCTGGAAATGGGACGCTGTCTCTTTAACGTGAGGGAAGCACAGGCTTCATTTTTGACTCGTAGTTTAGCCGCGGCCCTGATATTCAATCAGCTGAATACAGAGTCGGGAAGAAGAGAGAGCGTTCTCCCCGCCTGCGTGTTAATTAGAAACGCCACTCCTGGCTGCCGCCCACGCTAATCAACTTTGTCCACATCTTGATGGAAGACACACACCCAGGAGGGGTTCTGGGAACTCTCCGGGGACCCAGTAAACCGTGGCTCGGGATGCAGGAGACCCCTCTGGAGGAGAATGCTTTCAATATTGGTCCGATTCGCCTTCATCTGTGTTTCCCTCTTCCTGGTTCGCCCCCTCGCTGAGGGCCTGTGTCACCGCCTCCTGGAAGCCTTCTCAGGTTGGCAACGTTATCAATTTAAAGACACTCCCTCTTTAGAACATTTACCCTATCTCCCCCCACAGGAATAAACAGTCCACCCCTTCTGTTCTCCAGCCTCACAGACAGGAGGGGGTGGCTTTTTATTCCCCTCCCAAATTTCCCTATGCCATCTTTACAACCCCATCACACACACATACACACACACACACACACACACACACACACACACAGAGAGAGAGAGAGAGAGAGAGAGAGAGAGAGAGAGAGAGAGAGAGAGAGAGAGAGCCTACTGTCTTATTTCCTTCCTACCAGCCTTCCCTGGAATACGCTCAAGAACCTTGGAGAACTAATTCCCTATGGCCCTTGGGAAGCACCCCAGGAGCAGCCAGGGACAGTGACCCTGTACCACCCAACCTCCCTCAGATGCTTCCTAGCAATATATGGGGGCCCGTGGCTTTAAAAGACAAGTGAATGCAGAGACACCTCCTGACCGTTCTGCCTGGCAGGAGGAGATACTGGAGTGACTTCCTCCTCAGGTCACTCTCCATAGAAACTTCCATTTCCACTCGATCTGACCAGATGGCCTGAGGGAGGCTTGGTCAATGCTGGCCTCCTGCTGGAAGGAGCACCTTGATACAACCCACCCTGAACTCCTTCTGCAGAGCCACCCCACCTTGGGCTCCCTAGGCCTGTGACCCTCAGACCTCCAGGGGACATTGGCAGACCTTATGTAGTCATGGGTGACCATGGATGGCACCAGCAGTGACTTTGTCGTCTCTCTTTCCTCAAAGCAGGGAGTGGAACCCAGGCGTATACCAGGCAAATGCTCTACCACTGAGCTACCTCCCGAGCCCGACATCAGGACTGGTTTGGGGTTTTGTTTATTTGTTTGTTTGCTTACTTGTTTGGGGGGGGGTCTTTGTGGGGAGTTTTGGTTTGGTTCGGTTTGTTTGGTTTTTTTGTTGTTGTTTGTTTTTCAAGACAGGATCTTGAAAAGCTTTTGCACCCCAGTAAGCCTCTCCACTGACCCAATGCAACAATCCAAATCAGACCAAATCAAACCGAATTAGAAAAAGCCTAGGCTTGATGTATAAAATGCTCCCAGGTGATTTTTCAGGTCCCCAGAGAGGAGCCAGGAAAGGAAGACTGGAAAACCATGCATTTGTTTTCTGGGGGCAGTTTAAGAACCCTGTGGGCGTGGTCTTTAGCATCTCTGGGGGAGGGGTCATCATTTGGAAGGCTTTGTGAGATGCAACACGGTTTGGAGAGAGATGGGGGAGGGGACTTGGGGTGGAGCTACCACCAGAACAGATATCTGTGTAACCTTGGCTGTCTGTCCTGGAACTCACTTTGTAGACCAGGCTGGGCCCAAACTCAGAGATCCTCTTGCCTCTGCCCCAAAAGTGCTGGGATTAAAGGTTTGTGCCGCCACCACTGGGGGGGGGGGGGAGGGTGTTTGTTTGTTTGTCTGTTTAGCTTTCAAAACTGAAAGATGTTTGAAAAAGATTACTGAATGGTTGGCCTTCAGTCCATTAACAAAGATCTTTTGTGTGAATGAAAACACATTTGCATTCTAGAGTTCCTTCTTGGGTCCACTTGCTCTGTGATCCTAGGCTTGCCCTCTTTGAACTTCCCTATATGCCCAAAATGCCCAAAATGAGATTGAGCATGGCTCTGCCTTTCAGGGTGCATCTGAGTCCCAGTTAGTGGCCGGTCATTAATGTGACTGACAAAACCCCTTCCATGCACCTCTAGAAACATGAAGAGAGCTCTCGCCCACTGGGCCTGGCTTTGTGTTACCTAAGATGCTCTGTCATGGATCAAGGAGCTCTTAGCTCAACCTAAAACAGCCAGACACACAGGGAGCTGCGTCAGAAGGATGGCAAATTCTAGGCCAGCCTGGGCTACACAGAGAGACTCTGTCGTGGAAAAATAAAACAGACATGTAGAGGGGCATGAACACAGACAGACATACGCAAAGACAGATGCCATCAAGCACACACATATGAAGACACACAAAGGCCACAGGATTGCACACATGGGCACACCACAGATATGTGCATATAGAAGTACATGCACTGCCACACATACTCAGCGCTGAGCTGTCTGATCTCAGAGGCAGCTCCAGCCTCCCACTTCATCCCAAGGCCAGTGTTTACTTGAAGTCTCCACAGGTCACTCCTCAGCTCTCAAGAATCCTGCGCCCTGCCCTGCTCCCCCAGACCCTGTCCATTCTCCGCTCACAACACCAGGTCTCCAGCCACAGGGCCTTCAGCAACTACCCCACCCCCATCCAGCGAGTCCCCACCCCTATCCCAGTCTTGTCTCTGCCCTGTCCCTGGGCCTCCAGGGATTGATGTACCCACTTCATACAAGACAGGTAGAATCAACCCTTCATTCAAAATTCGCTTGCGAGCTGGGAGGTGGCTCAGTGGGCAGTCATATGAGTCTGAGGACCAGATCTCAAGCACCTGCATGAAAGGTACCTATAACCCCAGGACTTGGGAGATGGGGACAGAGGATCCCCAAGGAACCTGGATGGATTAGACTAGTTGAATTAGCAAGCTCTGGGTTTGGGAAGAGACCCTGACTCTGTAGATAAAATGGAATAAGATAGAGGAAGACCCCGCCACAGGCCCCCGCCACGCCTTGCAAAAGGCAAACATTTAAAGCAAGGCTCGGGGAGAAAAGGGACTGTATCCATACAGCTTCATCACACGCTGTTTTAATTGCTCTGGTTCATTAGTTATTGCTGCTAAGTTCTTGCCGTGCCTCATTTACAAAGTAAACCTTCCCCTGGCATATGTACATGTATGTGTTGCCCGGCTCTTCCTGGGGAGATGAGAACAAATGTCTGTTCACCCTAAACAGAGTACTAATAACAGACTAGATGAAAGACTCCACCCAAGCCTAAGCCAGTGAACCAGTGAGATTACTGTGGTCCCTACGGGAGCGTGGGGGAGTCAAAGGCAGCCTCATTTCCAGGAGCCCAGCCCAGCGTTTCTGGGGCTCCCAGCCCCAACTGCAAGCAGCTGCACTCAAGAGTCTCCCCTCCCTGGCTGCTGTCACTGCTTATAGGACCCCGCAGAAGGGCTGGATCTTGTAACTTTGGGGGAGTTTTGTGAGCCTCCCCACTTCCATATACAGCAGGGTGTGTGGGGAAAAGAACACGACACAGGGGAAGCCTTGCTGCTGCGCCTAGAGCCCAGCACGCAGCAGGTGTTCAGCTAGTGTCTACTATTCCATCACCCATCCGCAGGTGCTCAGGAACCAGTAGTCTGGCTGGGTCACAGTTAGGATGCCCTGTAGGCACAGTGAGGCATGGCTTGTATAGCCACAGTGATGGGGAAGCTCATGCCGGTTATCAACAGAACCCTGTTCATCATGGCTCTGTGTCGGCCTCTCCATTACCTTCCACCCAAACATCCTTGTGCACCTCAGGCGTCCTCCGAACAGACCTAATCCCTGCATCAAAACATCAAACCCTTCAACTCTTCTGGCATTCCATCCTGCTCTGGATTGGCCCACAACTGCCTGTCACTCAGCTCTGGGGTATCTGAGGCCCTCTTCTGGCCTCCAGGGGTGCCTGCACTCATGTGCACATACCCACACACAGGTGCACACACACATGATTAAAAATAATGGCTTTTAAAAGGATTTTCACAGATGTGGTCTCATTCCGTGCTGACCAGCTCTGGTTTTCTCTCCACAGCATTTCGCAGTGATTTGAAATTCCTTTCAGAAGAGTCTTTAAGCAACTCTAGGCAAAGCTGTCTGCAGTAACACCTCCATTCCTGGGACAATACTGGTGCAGCATGTCGGGCCTGCTCCCCAGGGTGGTCTGGCTCCTGGGAAGAAAAGTCAACCTGCATGCACCTTCCTCTAGGTCCATCTGGATGGTCCCTAATCTGATAGGGCCATGTTGACCATGAACCTTAGACCAGCTCCGTTGAACTTGCACCCAGCTCTTCAACAGACAGGCTAGGAATCATCAGTTTGAGCATGGAGGCCAGCTGCGTGGTTGGCAGACATGGGGACCCACTCAAGGCTGGGTGAGTCTCAGCATCTCTGACCACATAGGAGCTGTCCAGGCAGATGTCCACAACACTCCACACTGCAAAATGGCTCTCCCTGTGCCCTGGAATGGGTCAGCTTTGAAGGTCAAACCACCACCCTTCTGTCATCAGGGAGTGCTCACGGCTCCCTCCACAGGTAGACCCTGGAGTGCTAACAGGAGACTCAGAGACCGGCCTGTCTTCACCACCACCACCCAGCCCAGCTTCTAGTGCTTTCTACCAAGTCTTCATGAAGTGAGTCTCTACTTCACCAAAATGCCCAGAGAAACAACTGGAGTAAGAACGTGGTGGGGAGGACGGAAGGGCAGCTGCCAACTTCCTCCACCTCGTTCCAGGGATCCCCACCAGCCACACCCACTGGAGGGCATAGAGAGAGCCCAGTCCTGCAGTGCTAACCCATGACCAGTGTGAACCTGGAGAGCCAGGCATCCGTGTCAAGTAGAGGACTCCAGGCAACTTCATCTTGAGATCTGGTGTTTCTGAGCCTTTGAACTGTGTCCACTGTGGTCTCTGCCTCCTAAGTCAAGGCCGAATCTTCTAGAACAGCACAGCCCAAAACTAACCCTAGGCACTAAAGAATGGGTACCACATACCTCCATTCCTGCTAAAGTTAGGAAATGCAGTACTGGCTTCGTAGAGACAGAAGGTAGATCCAGGAGTGGGGTGCAGAGGAGGAGAGAGAGCGCAGCTCTCCAAGCAAGCATTGGTGATCTTATGGCTCAAAACTCATAGAGTCATAGCCCTCAGACACACACAATATATTACACATCCATGAGCCTCAACAAACCCAGGCCAAAACTCCAGCTTCCCCCAGCACGTCCAGTGCCTCCTAGAAACACCCATACCCCTGGCCGTCAGCAGCCTGCATTTATTCATTCACCCTCTCACAGCCCGCTGGCATTCACCCATGCACTCATTCATCCCTTGCCTACTGCATTCATTCCTTCTTGTTTACCTTCTTTCACTGACCTATGCTTGGAATAGTAATCGATTCATTTATTCCAACTTCATCCATTCTATGCTTGCACTTAATTCCTCCGTTCGTTCATTCCTCATTTGAAGTCATTCATTCATTCATTCATCCCTTAGCCTGTCCATCCATTCAGCCTCTGCTCACATTCATTCGGGCTTCTCTCGTTCATTCCTGGGATAAGAGAGGCGCGGACAACTCCTGGAAACCAGGTAGGGTAGACAGGAGTACGGACTATGCCCAGAGGTGTCCGAGGTGAAAACACAGGAGACTCTATGGGGAGGAAGAGTGAAGGAAACAGGAAAGACTTGCAGCAGCAGAGACAGCTTGCACTCAGCACACATCTGCCTGGGGGGAGGGGAGGAGGGAGGCGGGAGCTGGGGTAGGAGAGGACAAGTTTGGGTGGCAGTAAGCACAGGACCAGGTTCGCCAGGTTGACTCTGGCTTAGGTGTGAAGGACAAACAGGGAAGAAAGGATGGAAGCAGAAGCCGGCAAGGGACGGCTTTGGCTTGAGCCACACGGTCCAGCTGGACATGGCCAGAGGTGGGAAAGTCGGTGAGGGGAGCAGAGCCCACAGATTGGGAGTGAATTTGAGGGGCAGGGTGAAGGCTGGAAGCAGCCAGCAAGGATTTGGTTTGTGGCCAGGTCTGTAAAAGCAGGTGTAAGGATGGGAAGAAGGACTCCATCAGGATCAGCTAGTGTGCTTGAGACCCTGGGATCTGCTGAAGAGCAATTGGGTAGATGATTGACAGATTGACAATGACCTCCGGTTCCCACAGCCGCTCACCCCACGTTGAGGCCCCTGAGATGAGGACAGCGTAGGGTCACCCACAAGGCTCTTTGGAGGTGCTCTGTCCCCGAAGACTCTTACTTATGTCGGGAGCTGGATTCTTGCTATGGAGCCTTAGAAAGGCAGGTGGGAGTCTCGCAGGGAAAGGCATAGGGGAGTCCTGTGGGACTGGGGGTCAGTTCTCAGAGGCTGGAAAGTTCGTCCTGGGCTCTCTCCCTCTCTCTCCTGCTGCTGAGCCCAATGCCTGAAGCCTTGTCAGGAGTGGCTGATGTCAGTGGTAGGCCTCAGAAGCTCCAGAAGTTTCAGATAAAATTATTTTTATTAAAATAAAATCTTCTCCGTATAGATTTCCCAGGCTTTGTTATGTTGCTGTTGCACAGAAATCAAGGGTATAACTCAAAGGTCCAGCACTTAGCTAGTACCCACAAGGCCCGAATTCCACCCCTAGCGAGCACACATGCAAGCGTGCATGCGGGGGAGGGAGGCAGGAATCCGAAGGAGAGAGGATGAGACCAAAGCACACAGCAATCTACAATCAAGTCTGACCTATTTTCTCTCCTAACAGATGTTTGTTGACTGACCCACTGCTGAGTTCTTTCTCTGAGTTTGCCCAGTTACAAAGAGCGTCTACGTGTCCCATGGCTCAGGCCTCCACAGTACCTGGGGCAGTCAGCTCTCACGCATTCTCCAGGAAGATCTGGTCAATGTAAGTGCACTGAAGACAATTCCCAACTCACAGATGGAGGAGAACAGAGAACATCATCCACTCTCCCAAGGCCACACAGTAAACCTAGAAGCAGAAATCAGGCCTCTGATGTGGGCGTCTTTCTTTACCATATTCTCCAACCTTCTCCACCTGCCTCCGAGGACAAATATAGTCTCTAATTAGAAAAACCAGGCAAAGCAGAGGAGGGTGAAGGGACTTGCCCACGGTCTCAGATGAAGGAAGTTGTGGTCCTGCGCCTTTTCACCGATGCGCAATCCCCTCCATTCCCCCAGCAGCAGCTGCCCCTAGCCTCCAAGGACAAACCCCCCTTCTCTCCAGCAAGCAGCTCCTCTTTTCCTGGCTCCTTGTATAATCTCCCTCTTCCAAACCTCCAGGGCAGGAACAGGGTCTGATTGGTCCTTCCTCTGCGCTTCCCCAAGTGCCTTGGGACTCAACAAATATCTGCTGACCCATTTGAATTTTTGGCGAAGCTGGGAAGAAAGCTTCGAAGTGGGGGAGATGGAGGTGACGGCTGAGTAATGCCAGGGCCCACAGGAAAGCCCCCACCACCAAGAAACCGGTCCTCCTGTCAGGAGAGGAACAGCCAACCTTCCCACAGTCTAGAAAGGACAAGGCCCTCCAGAGCAGAGGACCAGTTCAAAGCAGCCACATGGGTCTAAGGCTGAGGGTTCACTGTCTCTACGGTCCAGAGTCAAGCCCAGACAGGTGAAGTGAGTTCCTTCAGCCCACACAGCAAGGGACCAGTGGAGTAAGGCAGCCTGAGGTCATCAGAACCATTTCATCAAGAGGTTTCAGCAAGTTTACTGTGGGAAAGGGCAGGACGTCATCTTTTTTAGTAATTGTTATTTGAATTGTACAGGTTCATAAGAGTTATTGTGAACTGGGCGGTGGTGGCACACGCCTTTAATCCCAGCACTCGGGAGACAAAGGCAGGTGGGTTCAAGGCCAGCCTGTGAGTTCTAGGACAGGATCCAAATATACACAGAGAAACCCTGTCTCGAAAAGAAGGAGGAGAAGGAGGAGGAGGAGGAGGAGGAGAAGAAGAAGAAGAAGAAGAAGAAGAAGAAGAAGAAGAAGAAGAAGAAGAAGAAGAAGAAGAAGAAGAAGAAGAAGAAGAAGAGAAGAGAAAAAGAAAGAAAAAAGAAAAGAAAGTCAACATGATAAATCAGTTCATAGACACTACATAATGAGAAAAATCAGGGCAGATGACATTTCTATATCTTTAGTTTCTTCAGTTTTATCATTAGTGGTCTGTGCATGTCTGTGCATACGCACACACCATAACAAGTACGTAAAGGTTAGAGGACAAGTCTCAGAGATCCGGTCTCTCCTCCATTTTGTGGGTCCTGGGGATTGAACTTGGGTTATCACTTTTGGTGGCAAGCACCTTCACTCGCTGAGCTATCTCCCAGGCCCTTTTGTTTTTTTAAGTTTTATTTATTATTTATTTATTTATGAATTACGTACATTGGAGTTTTGCCTGCCTGTATCTCTGTATGAGAGTCTCAGCTGCCCCGGAACTGGAGTTACAGACAGCTGTGAGCTGCTATGTGGGCGCTGGGAATTGAACCCTGGCCCCTTGGAAGAGCAGCCAGTGCTCTTAGCCACTGAGCCATCTCTCCAAACCCCATTTCTTTTCTTTTTAACCTGGCAACTTTGGAGATTAGGAACCTAGACCTGGTGAGGCTGTCTTTAAAAACATCTTGGGTCTCTTCCTGAACACACTAATGATCAGCATGCAGTTCTCAGCCTGACCAGGAGCCAGGAGAACCTACCAGCTGAGTAGGCTCAGGGCTGGCCAGAGACTGAAGGTCTTCCAGTCCAGTCCTTGGCTACCATAAGCATCCCCTACCCAGGGGACTTTAGACGAGGACACAGCAGATGAACTACTCTGGAGGTTGTAGGAAAGAGGCCCCCTCAGAATAAGGACTAGGGTGCACGGGACCCGTGTGGGATCTTAGGGGATCCTGGTGTTTCCTAGTGACTCAGGCTTGTTCTATTGGGGGTCAAAGAAGGCTCTGCCATCCTTAAAGGAGGCTCCATCCTCTATGCTCTATGTCCCCTCAAGATGTCCTCTGACTTCCAAACATACACCATGGCAACCATGATAGGTGCCTCTCTCTCTCTCTCTCTCTCTCTCTCTCTCTCTCTCTCTCTCTCTCTCTCTCTCTCTCTCCCTCTCTCTCTCTCTCTCCTCATTTTAAGATTTATTTATTTTTTTAATGTGAGTGTGTGGGCTCATGTTTTTGCAGTTACGAGCTACCACGTGTGTGCTGGGAACTGAACCTGGGTCTGTAAGAGCAAGTGCTCTTAGTCTCTGGGCCATCTCTCCAACCAACCCCTTTCTATGCTGGGCATGGAGGCTTGGGAAATGGCTCGGTGATTAACAGTATTCGTTTCTCTGGCAGAGGACCCGGGTTTAGTTCCCAGCATGCACATGGTAGCTCACAATCATCTGTTACTCCAGTTTCAGGGAATCCAGTGCCCTCTTCTGGCCTCCTTGGCCACTAGGCACACACATGGTACACACCCATACAACAGGCTCATGCACACAAAATAAAATAAATAAATAAACAAATATGAAAAATGTATCTTTTTAAAAAGTCAGTTTTGGTGGTGTATGTCTTTAAATCCAGCACTCAGGAGACAGAAACAGGAGGATCTCTGTGAGTTCAAGGCCAGCCTGGACTTACACATGAGACCCTGCCTCAAAATAAAATTTTTTTTTAAAATAACAAAATAAAAACAGAGTGACATATGGAGATTGTTTCAAAGATAAAAGAGAGTCTCACAAGCCTTTGCCAACAGGAACTTCCCCTAGAAAATCTCTTGGGCCCTACTCCTAAAGGTCTCCTCTCTCTTCAAGAAGGGGCTCCCAATTGGTTCCCAGGAGAGTGGGGGAGCAGGACAGCGACCCTGACCTCTACCCTCAGTAGCTAGGCCTTCAGTGCCCTGTCGTGGGTGATGGACACTGGGACTCGGCCCAGTCCAGGGATCTAGGGGCCATCGCTCCTCACACCGAAGGACCATCCTCCATGGTTTGTATTCCTCAGGGTTTGATCCCAGTGCAGAAATCATTAGTGTGTCTTCTCCTTACAGACAAGACACTGATTTCAGATGCCCATTATCATTTATCCAAACTTCCCTCTTGTCATTGTCACTAAGGGGATACTCACCTGGTGCCAGGCTCTGTGGGGAGCATCCTCCCTCCAGGAAGAGCAGAGGGGAGGAATAAGGAAACAGGGAAGGTTAGGGCTGGTGGAGTGAGAGAAGTCCAGACCTCTTCCTCTTCTGATACTCACAGTGACATAGAAAACTGGGGTTGAAGCCAGGAGGTGGAGGTGCACGCCTTTAATCCCAGCAGAGGCAGGTGGATCACTGCGAGTTAGAGGCCAGCCTGGTCTACAGAGCAATTCCAGGACAGACAGGGCCACTCAGAGAAATCTTGTCGTAAAAAAAGAAAGAAGGAAGGAAGAACAAACTGGGTTATGGCTCAGTGGCAGAACATTTGCCCACCGTGTGCAAAAATGTGGAACTGATTCCTGATTCCAGCACTGCCAGAAAAACAAAATAATAACAACAGAAAATAATGAGGCCTGAGCACGTGGTTCTGTTGATGGAGAGCCTGCCTGGCGTCCACAAAGACTTGAGTCTGACGCCCAGAACTCCAGAAACAAGGCATGGTGGGATATGACTGCAATCCCAGCACTAGGGAGAGTGGAGGAAGATCAGATGTGTAAGGTAACCCTCCACTACACAGAAAGTTTGAAGACAGCCTGGACTATATGAGGCTCTACCTCACAAATAAATATAAAATAAAATAAAACCCTTGCTGGATACGGGGGCTCATGCAGCCTACAACTGGGGACGCCAAGGTAGGAGAATCACAACTTTGAAGCCAGCCTGGGTTACACAGTGGGACTGCATCTCAATGAAACAAACAACAACAAAACGGAAACTGAGTGAAAATTCATGTTGGTGTGTGGGTTCCCTGGGAGGCTCTCAGCAGTTGAGGTAAGGAAACCATGGCCATTCATAGCAACCTCCGCAGCCTCCAGAACAGTCCCTTGCACACAGTAGGTGCTTGTGACTTGCACGCATCTCATTGGCCTCCATAAACCACGCCCTCAGACCCAGCCCAGCCCACCTCATGGTTGGAGCCCTGGTTTGTTCTAGACCGGGTTTGTTCTAGACCTGTTCTAGACCTGGTTTGTTCTAGACATGATCTAGACCTGGTTTGTTCTAGGCCTGATCTAGACCTGGTTTGTTCTAGACCATCACCATGGTTTGTTCTAGACCAAGAAACAACAGACGAGGAATGGAGACACATCCTTGTAGAGCATTTTTATTACATTTTAAGAAGGTCCCCTGCAGAGTGACAATGGCTACCTCGAGCCAAAGGAAACCCCTGGGTAGAACTCAGTGCAAAGCTTTGGGTCCAAGCAAGCCTTAATGATGTCATGCACATAGCTCATAAGGAATGTTCTAGAAACCAAACAGCCTTTCTTCCCTTTTCTCTCTTCCAGGCCCGACAGAGTGAACTCAAGTTTGCCTGTTCCACTTCTCTTTGTGGAAGAGAAGGCAGCTCCTGAGCAGGCAGACCCAGAAACTCCAAGAACTGAATGAGGAGGTTACTCAGTTAGAAATGTGCTTGATGTAGAAGCCTGAGGACCTGAGTTGTATTCCCAACACTCATGCAAGTAAACAAACAAACAAACAAGTAAATAAATCATTCAAGGCAGTGGTTTGCGTCCCAGCAGATACGGATATGGGCGGGTTCCTCGTGATTTCTGACCAGCCGGTCTAGTAGAATCAGTGAGCTCCAGCTTCAGTGAGAGATCCTGTCTCAAGAGATAAATAGAATGTGACTGAGGAAGATGCCCAACAGTGATCCTTGGCCTCCACACATATACACGTAGACCCACACATGTGTGCATACACACCCCAACACAGAACACACAATTCCATCTGGCACGTGTTGCACCTTCCAGCGTCCCCACAGCATCTCCCCGGGGCTCCCACAACCCAGTGAGGCAGCCACAATTTCTATCCTATTGGATAGAGGAGGGGACAGATTCATTCCCATAGCCACCACTGAGCCTGCACCTTATCCCCAACAAATAAAAAGACACGGAGGAGCAAAGGAGACCACTAAACATGAGCATCTGTTTAACCCCCCTCCCCTGGTCCTCTGCCTCCCTTCTCCACTCTTACCCGAAGCTGTAGCACTATTGAAGCGTACCATAGTGCGTGGTGTCCCCTCTGCAAGGTAGATTGCTCCTGTCTCCATTCCACAGACGCAGAACCCAAGGTACAAAAAGCCTAAGTGATGCTCCTGTCTTAACACAGCATGGATTCCATGTCCTGAATTGGAGAGCATTCCCCTAAAGCATCTGATGGCACTGTTTTCCCAATTATCGCCCTTTACTTATATAAGCAAGAGAAGGCTTGAGACCCAATCATAACAAATTAAATAATAATAAAATAACCCCTAAGCCACGGATGCATGAATCTCCTCAGGGTTTGGTTCCCTATCTAGTAAGCATGCTCTTAGGGCCTCAAAGAATCTATTCTGCTATCCTTTGCCCAAACTGGGATCCCAGCCAGCCAGCTGCTTCACCACGGGCACAAGGAAATGGACAACATATCTGCCAGTCCCTTCTCAGATCTACCCATCCATAACCACCCATTTTCTGAAGCTCTCGCCCCATATATCTGTGCATTTGTTCATTATACATCCAGTCAACAAATATGTATTGAACAGCTGTGTTCCAGGTACTGAGTCAAGCATGGGAAATTCAACCGTGAACAAGACAAACAGCATCTCCCCAGCCTCGTGGAACTGATATTATAAGGACGACAGACATTATGCAGCTAAATCCAGCAGGAGTATAATTACATATATTGATAAAGGCAACAAAGAGAATAGGCAGGGTAGAAAGTGACTGGGGCTGGATCCGTTCTAATAAACTGATCAGGGAAGACAGGCTGGAAGAATTGACAGTTGAGCTGAATGACAAAGGCAGGGCCAACCCTGCAAGGATTGGAAGGCAGAAAGGCCAGCCAAGTGCGAAGGTCCTGAGGTGAGAAAACTAGGCTGTGTGAGACGCAGCAGGGGAGCCGATGTGGATGGTGCAGACGCAGGAAGGGGGGGCGTGTTAGGAGTGAGAGCTAGGCGCCCTCACAAAAGACCCTGCACAGCAGGGCGAGAAGTATGGATTTTATTCTACACGCACTGAGGCCTTGTTGGAGGGTCAGAGGCGGAATGACAAGCCTTAATGTATGGTTCTAAAATATAACCTCAGCCATCGTATAGAGAACAGATGGGGGTGGAGCTAGGAGACCCTGGACTCTGGTTAGAAGGCTACTACCATAGAACAGGTTAGGTGGTGGGGGTGGCTGGAACCAGTCTGACAACACCAGGGAGGGAAATGATTGGGAGATGGTTTGGGGGCACAGTGAGCCCAACTTGCTGATACACTGGAGTCAATGCAGGACAGAGGGGGAAGGATTAAAGAGGATTCCAAGCTGGAGATCTGAGAGACAATTCCTACGAACTTGGTTCCCAACCTGTGAAACTCCCTCCCAACTCTGGCAGAGGGATGTGGCATGCTTCTTGTTCCAAAGTTAGTACTTAGTTACACCCACTTCAGAAGTCCACACCACAGGCCACAGTGGTCCAAGAAGACAAAAGGTCCCTGCTAATGAAGAAATAGTATCATAACCACTAGGTGAGGTCCCCAGGAAAACACAGTTCCTCAGAGCATGTTCAGGAGCAAGGTTACAATTACAGACCTTGGTTGTGTAACAGCAGCATCCGTCAGCATCTCCGAGACTAGACTTTTTTGTGTGTTACACAGGGACATGATCAACATCCACAGTTCTTCAACTACAGCAAAGACCGGGAAATCACACACACACACACACACACACACACACACACACACACTACACAGACTCTCAAGGTCAGGGCACCCGTCCTGACACAAGGTTGTATGTTCTGTGAGGTTGAAGGTATATAGTCTAAAAGCATGTCCACATTGGTCTTAATGAAAAGCCTACAAAGGTAGGAGGAAGAAGATAACAACCAAAGTCTAGAAGGGTCTAGAAGAATTTAAGTGCCCTTTGTCCCAAGCTCCAATGCAGTTTTTATTGCGAACTGTTCTACTTTGAGAGTTCTGATTCTTCTAAACCCCACTTGCTGTGAGGTGAACCCATAAACTTGACTGACACCCTGCAATAGGGAGGCTTTGAAGGTACTGAGGAGACCAGATGAAGAGATAAGCACCAGGGCTCCCAGGGGGGTGATGTCTCCCTGAGACAACAGAAGGCAGTATTCAGATCCTATGCACTAACAGAGGTGCTCAATCCTAAGGACAAGAATATGTTGGGGTGGGTGGGGCATACGCCTCCCCTCCACAAATTCACTCAGACATGTTGCCACAAACAGAGAACTAGCTGCCTAGTCATATGCTGCGCCAGATACCTAAGTGACACCTGGAGCATTAAGAAAAGGAAGCACTGGTTAACCCTTTTGTGCCCAACTTTTCCATAAGACTGGTCTTCTTAATAACTCTGAAGAGGGGACCTGGATAGATGGAGAGATGGGTCAGTGGCTAAGAGCACTGGCTGCTTTTTCAGAGGACCCAGGTTCGATTCCCAGCACCCACATGGCAGCTCACACCTATCAGACTGTAAGTCCAGTTCCAGGGCTTCTGACACCCTCACACAGACATACATACAGGCAAAACACCAATGAATATAAAGATAGATAGATAGATAGATAGATAGATAGATAGATAGATAGATAGATGATAGATGATTGATAGATAGATGATGATGATGATAGATAGATAGATAGATAGATGATAGATAGATAGATAGATAGATAGATAGATAGATAGATAGATAGATAGATGCATACATACAGAGAGAGAGAGAGAAAGAGAGAGAGAGAGAGACCCTGAAGAGGGTTTCCACAGTAGACCTCTTCATGCCTGCAATGGTTAAGTTGGCTTACTCTCCCTCCCCCACCCCAGCTTCTGCCCTCACAAACCCTACTCCTTCACAGGGCAGGTGCCTGGGTCTGTACACCTTCACACACCTCTGTAGCCACAAAGATAAAGTGTTCCCAGAACTTGAGAGATGGCTCAGAGGTTAAGAGCACTGGCTGCTCTTCTAAAGGACCTAGGTTCAATTCTCAGCATCCACAAGGCAGCTCACAACTGCTCATAACTACAGTTCTAGGGGATCTGGCACCCTCACAAGCCATACACGTAGGCAAAACAGCAATGGACATAAAATAAGAATAAAATAAAATTTTTTTAAAAAGATAAAGTGTTTCCAAAATTAACATTTTTGAAGGTAAACCCTGTGCTTCTTTCTCCCTCAGAATAAACTTGACGGCAAACTCCCAGTATTCGTTGTGTTCGCGTTTTATTGATTTAAATATACACCTCCGCTTCTTTGGGAAGGTGGAAACAGCAACTTGGAACTATTGTGAGTGTAATTAAAAGAAACCTTTCTTATGTCCTCCATTTGGGGTGAGAGGAAGAATTGCTTTTAATCAGCCGTTTTTCTTTCAAGATAAATAGATAGATAGATACATAGATAGATAGATAGATAGATAGATAGATAGATAGATAAATAGATACATAGATAGATACATAGATACATAGATAGATACATAGATACATAGATAGATACATAGATACATAGATAGATAGATGATAGATAGATAGATAGATGATAGATACATAGATAGATACATAGATAGATACATAGATACATAGATAGATGATAGATAGATAGATAGATAGATAGATAGATAGATAGATAGATAGATAGAAAGATACGTAGATACGTAGATACGTAGATACATAGATACATAGATCTACAAATAGTGAAATGAATGCGGAGAGGGGGGAGCAAGAGTCAGAGCAAAGATGGGATTAGAAGACAGAAGGCTCTGAGCGCCCTTCTACGCGCGGCTTCAGGACCGCGGACAGCTCCTGTCTTTGTCTACTTCCCAACTCCCAGGCCCGTTCAGAGCCTGGCTGCCACCGCTGGCACACCCCTGCCTTGCCGACAGACCTGCCAGGGAGACAAAGAGAGAAAGAGAGGGAGAAAGGGAGGGGATGAGGGGGCTAGCGAGCTAAGGGCTTTCCAGTCTTCCCGCGTCCTCCGTATTTGATGCTGGTCCCATCCACAGCATCAGGGGAACTGGGTTTTAACTTGGTTTCCCGCGCAATCTACAATCTCGTTTCTAACTACAAAATGATTCAGGGAGGGCAGTAGAGGGTTCAGCTTGGGTTTGAAATCCGTTGTACTGTCGGATTTCATGAGAGCCCTTGTCTGAGAGCCCCAGCTTCCCTCGACCTGTCTCTAGACAATGCCTAGACTTTTAAAAGAAAATAAATACAAAAATACAAAAAAAAAAGATAAGCATGAGACACACACATACAGGAAAGGGGGCAGGATGATTTCCGAAATTTGGTAGGTGGGTGTTTACCAGATTAGGATGCCCAGACTAGTTGCAATGTCAAATCCAGGGATGGGAAAACCAAATGCAAAGAAACCAGTAAGAAAGTCTCCCACACACGCATGCCACACACCTCCATGAAAAAAGAAAAATTCGATCCAAGCGTCTCACGATGAATACCAACCCGTTCTCTCTCCCTTCATCAGGAAAAGGGTCTAGTTCCGAGTTCAACAAGGGCACCCACTAAGCCTGCTCAAAATATTTTTCCTCCGGTCTTTTCACATGACCCACGATAAAAAAAAAAATGGGATTTCTCCTCAAGTCAGCTCAGCCACAAACCTAGATGTTCGGGGTCGAGAAAGGGATGGGGAATGCGAACAGTGTGGAGCCTCGTCTATGGTCCGCCACTCTCGGGCATCAACACAGCCGAGCAAACGCACCCTCTAGCCCCAGGTCAACAGAGTTCCTTGCACCTGCCAAGTTTTGCAGAAGTAGGCCAGCCAGCTACAATTTTAATCTCCCATATTCCTTCCCAGGTGGAAGCCTTAGGGCAGACAGAGATTGGGAAAGAAACCTGCAAAAAAGAAGGTCCCAAAAGGCCATCTGAGAACAAGTTGGGGGAAGGGGATTCTCTGCCAACCCCCAGAGCTTGAGCTACCTATTTTGGCGGGGGTGGGGGATGGGGCATGGAGAATGCCCCAGCCCAGAGACCCCGAGTCGCTACCTACTGGTCTGTGATCGCCTCTAAAATAAAATACCTCACTCCCGACCCTCAAAAAAATTTGCATTTTTTTCTCTGCCCTCCTCCCTGTCCCATCCTACCCTGGGAAAGGCCGCGGAGCCCCGCTGAGCAGTTCCCCGGAGTTTTGGAACCAGAGCTGTCCCCCGCTGGGGTCCCCGTCGAGCACAGGGCGCTCAGCAGGGTAAACGTACCGCCTTTGGAGGCCGGAGCTGGGGTCGCCTCCCCGCCCCCTTTCCCCTCTCTAGAGGGTGGAAGCGGGTCTGCCTCCCCCAGCTCGCCTTGCGGCTTGGGGTTCAGCGCGCCGCTGTGTAAACCGCGGCTTTCCGAGGCGGATCTCCCTTTTAACACCTTCTAAACAAGGGCTAATGAGGCCACTGCATTACTCTATCAACACACAATCATTAGCAACTGAGAAATACACACACGCGTGCGCGCGCAAGCACACACACACACACACACCCTCACAGCACCATGAGCTGCCAAAGTCGGGCCAATTCTAAAGCAACCCAGATTAGGCTAACAAAAAGAAGGTGGGGAGTGGAGGGAGTGGAGGGGTGGGAAGAGGGAGTGGGAGAAAAGGGGAGGGGGAGGAGAGAGAGAGAGAGAGAGAGAGAGAGAGAGAGAGAGAGAGAGAGAGCTCAAAACAAACAGAAAGACTAAGCTAGGTCGAAGACAAAACTCAAAGTCATAGGTGGGCTGGGATTCTTCATTTGAAGGGGTATCCAAGGCAAACTGTCATCTCCGGACTTCAGAGAAGTCATTCCCGGGGCCCATTCAATGAATTCTGCTGGCTGCCGGGCCAGAGGAGTCCCAAATTACTTGGGGTTGGGCCCCACAGAGCAACATTTAGCCCGGTTCCCCAGTACAAGGATTCCCAATGAAGCTCAGCTCTCAACCCCGGCAGTACAGGGAAACCTGCAGCCTGGAATCCAACCACAATGCTAAGTGTGGGATTTTCTCCCTCTAAGCAAAAATGTCCGTTTTGCTTACAAGTTGTGGGGGCTTCATCTGATCTCTTCCAAGCCCTCTTCTTGCTCTAAAGAACCAACCCAGGCTCCCGGGAAACTGGAGCCTGAATTCTGCCCTAGGAAATTGACTTACAGCCCAAGGGTGAGCTGCTGCCTGCTGGTGGGGGGTCCCAACAGCCTAAAGGTGGGCTTCAGGAGTAAGGAGTGGGGCTCACTCTCTGCCCTACGTGCTTGGGGTCTCTGGATGGTGGGGTTAGGCATTATCAAAGTAGAACCCGACACCCCAGCTGACACCCTGCAGCTCCCTCCTGCGTCGCAGCCGTTAAAGCTCTGTCGGGCTCAGATATTGGACCTGCTGTCTTTCAGATCAAGCACTCCACTACGTCTTGGGAAACGGTCTTACTGGCATGTCTCCCAATATGGCTTATCTCCCAATACTCGCATAGCTCTCCCCACACCCCGAAAGGAAGAGAGGGAAGAGGGAAGAATGGAAGAGGGGGGTGAGGATGAAATAAACCCCAGGCGGTTTGTTAAACATCCCAGGTCCGGTTAAAAGCCGGTTAATTCCCGAGTGTTCGGAATTACAGGAGATCCCACAGCTCTGCAAAAATGCACTGGAAACCAAGTAGGCCACAGGGTTGCGTGAATAGGACTCACCCGCCTACCAGTTCTGTCTCCCGTGTTCCTCTTAGACCAGGACACTGTCCCTACTTGGACCTGGACTTGGGGCTCCATTGTGTGGGTCCTGCAGGGGCCCAGGAATCTATTTTATCCAACCCCATCCCACCGTATTTTTCTAGACCTGACCTTGAGCTCTGACCCACACCTATGGAGTCCACTCAGCTAGGTTTGGATGCCCGAGGTTCCTGAGTCCTGGGGCAGAGACGGGAGACCTCGTCTGCCGGGAGTACGAGGCGGGCGCTTCGCCCTGGCCTGGCCTCCACGCCCGCTCCTACCCCGAGCGGATGCCTCTGGGCGGCGGGCCGTGCCCGGCGGGATGCTGAGTGTCTGTGCGCGGGGCCGCCTATATTTACACCCAAAACAAAATAATTACACTCTTGTCGGAGGGAGAAAGCCAGTGATTAGGCGCAGGCTCTTTGCGGCAAAACAGTTTCTCAGTGGTACACCAGTATAATTTTTCACGGCTGGCTGAAATCAAAGAGGGGAAGTAATGAATCCGGAGAGCAATTTAAATTTACAATTTGTAACGCCGCCGCCGCCGCCGCGCAGACCCGGCCGAGAGCGCAGCTCCCAGGCGCTCGCTGCGTTTGTTTAATGTTAAAGCTTCGCTGGCTCTTGGTGGTGGTGCGGGGGGGGGGGGGGGGGGGATAAGGATGCGTGATGGGGAGGTAATGATCGAGGTCGGGAGAGAACTGGATGCTGCTACACCTGAGATGCTTCCGGAAGAAGAGGGTAAGGGGCAAACCTGGATTCCGCCCTTCCCCCTCCCCCGGCCAGCGCCGGGTCTCCAGCCTGCTCCTTGTCAAAAAACAGAAAAACAAAATGAAAACAAAACAAAACAAAACAAAACAAAAAACTAGCTAATCAGGCCATGGAGGGGGAGTAGGCGCTTAGGAAGACTTAGAAAGACTCCGGCCCTCTGAGTGGCCGGCCTCTTTCTCTCTTGACTGCTGAAGAATCTCCAAAGCACCGGGAGAGGAGCAGAGGTGCCGCGACCTATCTGAAATGTCCTGCTCAGTCGACGCAAAGAGGCACCTCCTTCCTCCACCGCTGTCCAGTGTCCCCAGCATGAGACGGGAGAAAGACACCCCCAAACGCCCAAGCTCCCCGGGCCTTGAAACTCCCACTCCAGCCGGGAGGTGTGCGTTTCTTCGCCAGTAATTAATTACCGAACTCAAGGGGGAATATGCAAGGAACATTTTACTAACTCTACAGGGCTTAAGTGATTGGAGACAGATTATTATCTTGTTTGTCTTTTGTCTGTTTCATTTATCCCAGCACCGTCTGTCGAGCTGTAATGTTGATACTCTTTACTCTAGAAGGGAGATTTTTTTATATAGTAAATTCCATCAACATCTTGTATAAGTGACATTGAGTCTCAGCGCATCACCCTGTTAAGACGCAAGCGTTTATTAGTTACATAGAGGAGAGAATTTCACTGCCGGCTGGCCATCTGTCAGTGCTGTTAGGGCGTGATAACGTATAAAATAGCTGGTCCGCTATTTTTCCGGGTGCTATAGTGGAGAGGAGGAAGCTACCATAGCTGCCAGGTTGGCATGGGGGGGGTGGGTTTCCATAAATAAGGCTGAGCTACATCAGTCCAGCGAGGCACCCAGGTAACTCTGAAGGGCGAGTACTAGCCTTTCAGCCCTTGTGGGGCTACCTTAAGCCCAACCAGCCCTCACTGGCTACAACCAATGGCTCAGTCCTAGGTGGCCCACCCACAGACAGGCCTGAGGACCCACTGAGGTAGCCTCTCTCTCTCTCTCTCCCTCCCTCCCTCCCACCCTCCTTCTCTCCTTTCTTCCCTCCCTCTCTCCCTCTCTCCCTCTCTCCCTCCCTCCCTCCCAATCTCCCTCCCAATCTCCCACCTTCCCTCCCTCCCTCCCTCCCTCCCTGGCCTGGCATTCAGTTCCTGGAGTGTGGCTGCACACTGGCATTCAGGAACATTCCGGGAGAAGTGAACTGATGGGTTCGCCCAAGAGTGGAGAATCAGACAGGGCTGGTTGGACAGAACCCTGACTTGGGAGGGGTCTGACACCTAGATTCCTCATTGTGACTTGAGGGTGTGGGTGGCCACAATGGGGGCAGGGGTGCTGAGAAGGAGGATTGAGAGAGTGTTGTGTTGGGTGTGAGTTTTCTCCCCCCCATACTCTCAGCAGCCATGCATAATGGGAAGCTGTCTTTGAAGTGGTTTTGATGGAAGCCAGACTCCAAATGGGGCAAAAAAGGCCGAGGGAAAAAGGGAAAAAGAGGGAGGGAAATAGAGAAAGAAAGAGGGGAAGGAGAGGGTTGAGGAAGACCCAAGTCGAGGAGTCACCGAGCTAAAGAGAGGAAACTCGAAGACAAAGGCAGAGGGCAGTGGGCTTGCCTCTGCCCCGCATGGCTCCCCTCATCTCTGAGTTCTTCTCTATTTCCTCTGTGTCTTATCTGAGCTCAAGGCCCATTCATGGTCCAGGAAAGCTGGGTGCTGCCACACAGCTTCCTCTGGAGGCTTCTGGAACCTCTCTCCATAGGGTTAGGAGGCCCAAGTTCGATCCAGCCTGCTTGGTCCTGGTCACTACACAGATGGTGCTGGTCCCCCTGACAAACTAGTGATCAGGTGACACCCACATAAGAAGCTACCTGAGTTGGGGGTACCCTTTTCCAAAGGCCCAGCTGATAGGCCTCTCCAAAATCCCCCATTTCATGAAGATAATCACTGCTAGTGGTATACACACAAACACGTTCCCTCCAATCCTGTAAATAAAAATCCACTGTCCAAACACACACACACACACACACACACACACATCTACAAAACCTGTGCCCAAGATCACACAGCCCGGCTCAGTCGCACACATTTACACAGACACACACTCAGACATTAAAGTACACCTTCACACCAGGGTTAGCACATGCATAGGAGCGACCTTATGTGCTACTCCCTCACAGGCAAGTTCGTCCTCTGACATCCAGCGGGCTCACATAAGCAGACACAGATAGACACAGACTGACGAACAATTTTAATGCATACATTAACACACGCGCAAGCAGGACCACAAGAAATTATAAACACAAAAATTTACACGCAGAAAAAAAACCCACATAATCAAAATCCCTCCAGGTCACAGGGTTTGATCACAAACACACTATAAATAGAATAAAACGATAGTTTTCAAGCAGCGCATATATAAGTAACGAACTCAGTAAATACACCCAAACATTCACAGACAAGTCTTGGCACAAATTCTCTCTGGCTCCAAACCTTGGGCCCCAGCTCCGCACCATCAGCGCTCAGACCAGGAGCAAGCAGACTTTCGGAAGCATGTTCCCATCCTACCTCGCCCGAAGCAAGCGGTGGCCTGGCTGGCCATGCAGAAACAAGGCCTGGTGCCTTTTCTCCCCCTTCCTGTCCTCCCAGGTTCCTTTACTCCCCTCCAGGCCCACGCATCCCTGCATTCCTCGGTGTACACCTGCCGGTACTCCCACACCTACGATGCTGCCTTTGGCCCCAGGAGCGGCCTGGACCTTAGAGCCCTCGGAGTGTTGCTGGCGCCCCGCACTAGCCTGCCTCCCTCGCTCTGCTGAGTGACCCACTCACCACGGTTCCCACCAGGCTGTCCTGGAATATAAACTGTGTGGCACAGAAAGACATCGTGAGTGGCCCCTCCTATCTACCTGCCCGAACACCCATCCGAGGTAGATCTTCCCTTCTCCACACCTCCCCCAGAGAGGGTGAACTGACTTTCGGGATTCCGGACCAGTTGATAAATATCCCTACTCCAACCTGACTGGTAGGATAGGGCACATAACTACCCACGCTTCTGGTCTTCACTTTCTCTCTTGGTCAAAAAAAAAAAAAAAAAAAAAAAAAAAAAAAAAAAAAAAAAAGCCCGACTGGGCCCCAGCCCCGCGTGTGACAAAAGAAACCACAGCCCAGGAGACAGAGTCTCAGTTCCTTCGCTCAGAGCCCGAGCGAGCCGCAGTCCTAAGCCATAGGAAGCTGGGCGGGTTCGGAAGCGGGGAAACTATAGCGCCTTCCCGGCCTGGGCAACTTCTACAGGTTGCGAGGTTGGCAGTCTGGGTGGGAGGTCCCTCCCAGACTAGGCCTTGGAATCCTGCATCCAAAAAAATATTTGCGAAGAGAGAGGAAAGGCACCCCGGTTTTCCGACCGCGCCCCCACTCCTCCAGGCCCAAACTGGAAGGTAAATACTTACTTAGCCTCGGAACCAGGTACTAGCAAATACTCGGCAATACTGATGTCTTGTTTTTTTTGCTCTGTCCTGACCGCAACGCTGTAGCCAATTTAGATATGCTATAAATTTAAGAGGTTGCTATGGCCACAGCGCGCCCATTGGCCGCCCGGCACCCTACGTGCCGCACCACGTCACCAAATCTGAATAAGGATGCGCGAATTAGGCGGCGGCCAGACAAAGATGAGGATCCGGACCGCTTGAAAGTGGGGGAAAGTGCCGGCGCCTCCGCCAACCGGGAAAGCCGCTCGCCAGCGCTGAAGCCAGCAGCCGCCTAGGACACCAGCTCTAGGCTGAAGCAAGAGCCCGAGCGCGACCCGTGACATGAGACTGTGACTGCCGCCGCCCTCCACGCCACTCTGGGCAGTGCAGCGCCAGGCTGGAGAGCGTCGGAGGACTTGAACCCGCGAAGTCTTGGTTGATCCATACCGGACTCGCCCCTGCCGAGGCCTCAAGACCAGGGAGACTGAAAGCCACCGCAGCGGGGACCGGGAGGCCCTAAGGGCCCAGGGGTCCCAAGGAGACGAGGCGGCCCGAGCCGCCCGGAGAGCGCGGCTATGATGGTGCACTGTGCCGGCTGTGAGCGGCCGATCCTCGACCGCTTTCTGCTGAACGTGCTGGATCGAGCGTGGCATATTAAATGTGTTCAATGCTGCGAGTGCAAAACCAACCTCTCGGAGAAGTGCTTCTCCCGGGAGGGCAAGCTGTACTGTAAAAACGACTTCTTCAGGTAAGAGGCCCCGCCGCTTCCTGCTGCCTGCCACTGGCTGGCCGGAGCTCCACCGGGGCATCCCGGGAATTAGGAAACCAGGAGACCCACCCCAGTTTAGAGGGGAGGCAGATAGGCCTCTGCCCTCCTCACGCCCTGTAGTGGGCTCCTCCTGAGAAGCTAAGGCGAGGAAAGAGGACGCTGCTTGGCTGCCTCACCTTGGGTCTAACAGACAGCAGAGAGCGGCCAGATGGCAGAGGCAACTTGCTCTCGGCCCTTTCCCCACACCTGAGTCCCCGGGACTGAAGATTCAGGACGCACATTCCCAGATCCCAAAGGTGCTCCAGGAGTTCTGAGCAGTGGGGGCTTCTGGTCCCAACAGTAACCCTGAGCCCAGAGGGTAATCTGACGACGAACAGAAACTTCCCAGTTCCAAAGGGCCCAGGCAGGAAGGGCTCTTCTAGAGATGAGGGACCGAGGACCTTCCCCTTGCCCCCCCACCCCCACCCTCGATCCATTTTCTCCCTAGTTGGAAAGGTACTGAAGAAATGGAGGCTGAGAATCGGCAGGTCTGTTCTGCGATGTGTCAACCTCCCTTCCCAAGTCCATAGCACACACAGACCAGGACCCAGTGCCTCTGTGGGCCTCAGTTTCCCCAGATGGGAAAGGCTAAGGAACAGCCTTGAAACCTGTAGTGTTTTCGATGGTTGCTCTTTCTGCACCATGACAGGCTTTGTGAGTCTGAATTCCAGGCACTGAGGGGGCGTGATTAGCTCGCCAGAGGAGAAAGGCTGCCGCCTGCCCCAGTGGCTGGGCACTTGGGAATTTGAATAGGAGAAAATGTCAGCCGCGCCTTTACACGTGTAAACTACCCGGCCCTGGAGGCCCTGGCGCCCCTAATGTGGCATGCTCGCAAAGCACCTAATGATTTTTGATAAGGTGTATATAGCCAATTATGCTGCCGGATAAGGCCAAAAGTGACTTATGGTCGCTAATGCCCTCACTACATCAATGTCACCCAAATTCACTCTGTTTAGAGACATGGGTGTGAGAGGATGGGGGAGTCCCCCCAAGGTTCTGAGCCCTCTTCTTCCTCCCCACACAACTTCTACCCCTTCTTGTTTTTATTGTGTGTGTGTGGGGGGGGGGAGTACTTTCTTCCACGGTCCAAGGAAGAAAGAAAGGGAATTGGTTCAGAGGCAAGGGAAAGGGGACTTTGGAGTGATCCCAGGTCCTAGCTGAGGACTTAAGAGGACTTCTGTCCCTATTCTCCTGCCCTCCTGCCGCCTTCCAGGGCCAGAGATGGGGGAGGAGGTTGTGTGTACAGAAACTGACTTCCTGTTTCCAGAACTTACTCCTCTGAGAGCCTCTTATCCCTAGCTCCTGCAGGGGGTGGGGGTGGGGGGTTCAGCAGGTCTCACAGGTAGCACCAGAAGCCAGAGGAAGGTTCTGGCATTCATTTCTGCTTGGATCCTCCACCCTGATGCTAGAGACAGATAGTGGTGGTCCTATCTGGGACATCCCCTTCCCAATCCAGAGGGCAAAGCTAAGAACTATGGAAACCTGGCCTACAGGAGCTTTATGGGCTCCTGAAACAGCCAAGACATATTTGGTGGGGACCTGAAGGCAGGGGATACATCTTGGGACACTGTCTCAAGGCTGCACTCCCACCTCTTCTGGTCACAACACCATAGACCTTGAATCAACACACTAAAAACCCGACGACCTGGCCCTAAACCAGCTCTGATTAGGGAGAGCAGAATTAGGTTTCCATTTGACAGATGTGGACATGAAGGTAGCTGGGAAACCACAGGGCGGGAAGAGGTTAGCACTGAAGAAGATTTGGACACCAGGCCCACCTCCCCACCTCACAGTGACAGGCGCCTTGTATCCACAGGCGCTTTGGCACGAAGTGTGCAGGCTGTGCACAAGGTATCTCTCCCAGTGACCTGGTGCGCAAGGCCCGGAGCAAAGTCTTCCACCTCAACTGTTTCACCTGCATGGTGTGTAACAAGCAGCTGTCCACTGGAGAGGAACTCTACGTGATCGACGAAAACAAGTTTGTGTGCAAGGACGACTACTTGAGCTCGTCTAGCCTCAAGGAAGGAAGCCTCAACTCAGGTATGGAGGCCTCTTTCCTTTCCCAGCTTTCTTTCTGACGCAAACGGGCTCCAGCAAGCAGCCCGGCACTCTCAACCATCACCCCGTCACCCCGCGCCTGCTCTGGGCTCTGCTGAATTCAGTCCAGTACTCATCTGCTGGGGGCTGCTTCAGGGCTGGAGAGACAGAGCCGGTTCTACAGGAAAACCCTAAACCAGGCTCTTCTCCCCCTCCCCCCAATTTAGAACTGAAAAAAAAAAAAAACCTTCAGTGTCTTTTGAGGTCCTGGTAAATTTTAGGACCAGCAGGCTCATCGCTGTTTGGAAGAAGGCGAGACGGGGCGGGAGGAGGTGAGGCCGTACAGTGTGTCCCCACTCCCGAAGAAAAGGTTCTCCAGAGGGTGTGCCCCGCTTCCCCGGGAGCTTCCAAATTTGGGGGCCTCTGAGAAGACTCTTTCAAACCAAACCTGGTCTGGGGAGAGTGGGTGGACGCCGATACCGGGGGAGAGGTGTGACTGCTTGGGGGGATCCCCCGCAACTGAGGCAGAGAGGTCTTCAGAAACGGGTTTCTGAATTAGAGACAGATCGCGCTGACGCCACTGTCCCCTATCCGTCCGCCCGCAGTGTCATCCTGTACGGACCGCAGTTTGTCCCCGGACCTTCAGGACCCGTTACAGGACGACCCCAAAGAGACTGACAATTCGACCTCATCGGACAAGGAGACCGCTAACAACGAGAACGAGGAACAGAACTCCGGCACGAAGCGGCGCGGCCCGCGCACCACCATCAAAGCCAAGCAGCTGGAGACGCTCAAGGCGGCCTTCGCGGCCACGCCCAAGCCCACGCGCCACATCCGCGAACAACTGGCGCAGGAAACCGGCCTCAACATGAGGGTCATTCAGGTAGGGCCGGTGGACCAACCCTCCCAAACAGCAGGCGTGCTCCGGTTGGGCAGCCTAGCGGTTGAATCATCAGGGCCTGGCGTAGGGGAAAGTCCATCAGCGTGCCCTTTAGAAGAGGGGACTTTGGAGCTAAAAGGTTGATACGGTCCCACTGTCCTGGCAATGTGATTTTTTTGAACGAGGTCTCCAGACCTCTCTGAATTTCATCCACTACGTCACCCCACCCTGACCAGCTCATGGCTTAAGCCTCTCCTGCCTCCAGGACCCCTTCCTCTCCAATCACAGAAAGGGACGATGTCCTCGCGCCCTAGCGTTGGCAAAGCGACAATCGGGGGGCCTGGCTTCGCAGCCGCGGGCGAGAGCCTAAAGGGGCAGGAGGCTTTTATAAAGCCGTCAGGCCGCGGGCAAGCCGAGGACCAGGAAGCCGGAGCCTTTATGAGTCACCCCACGGGTCCGCGAAATCCTTCACCCTTGGCTGGTTTGCCGAAGCCCCTCTCCGCCCCTCCTGGACTAATCCGTCCCAGCCCTCGCCTCGGGGGAGTCGTGGTGTGCCCAAGGCGCTAGGACCCAGCAGGGCCAACCTCAGCAGGAGTACGGGGGTGGGGGGAGAGGTCATTCCTGACCCCAAGCTCACTGCCCTTTTTTTTCCGCCTCAGGTATGGTTTCAGAACCGAAGGTCCAAAGAACGCCGCATGAAACAGCTGAGCGCTCTGGGCGCACGGAGACACGCCTTCTTCCGGAGTCCGCGGCGCATGCGTCCCCTGGGCGGCCGCTTGGACGAGTCTGAGATGTTGGGGTCCACCCCGTACACTTACTACGGAGGTAAGGGGCTCCTGGGGAAGCTCTGCCACTCGGCCCGGGCTCACAGCTATTCTGGGCCTCCTAGCGTTTGGGGCCACAGTAGGGCAGTCTTTATTTTTCCCCACCCACGCAAGATACACACAAAGCCTTTCCTAGACAGACTCATTAGCATAGGCTACTCACCCACAGGTATCTCCTGAACAGGAACACCCACACAGGACACATAAACTCACATACACACCCGCTCGCAATGAGACCTCAGTGAAACAACCAGACGTAAGGTCCACACAGGTGTGGTCCAGTACGCTCACTTCCCCGGTCATACTGGTAAATGCCAAGTACCTTTCGCTGCCCATTTGGCCTTACTTCCATTATCCAGTGCCGGTAGCCTGATGAGCTTAGGGAAAGCTGGAACTCCCTACCAAATTGAGGCAAGAGAGAAGGGTTCTGCCTTCTCGAAACTGCCTTCAAAGGTAGCAAGCAATTCTGCTCTGTTAGAGACATCCTGGATTCCGCGTGCGGAAGACTCAAACGCCTGTATGGATCTAGGGTCCACTCGGGTCCAAGTAAAAGGGTTGGTCTAGAATGGGGCAGGGGAAGGTGATGCCCCATCATCTCCGGACCCATCTTTGGGTCTAGAGAGAACGACCCGTTGGTTTGCACAAACGAACATCGTTAATAAACTCAAGCCTACTTGCTCAGATCCTTTCTTCTTTTGCTCCCCAGGACTAGTGTCCTATTCCAGCACCCCATCTTCCTCCCAGCTCCTCAGGTCTGGCCTGCTCCCTGGGGAAAGTGAGGGGCTGCAAGCCTGCCCCGCTTGCTCTCCTCCATGTGGAGGATTCACTTGTCTGGATTCCTTAGCCTTTCCTATCTGTGGAGTCACCGGGAGTCTCACCAATGGCACTGAGTTATTATTGGTCTGCTAGGGTCTCCAAACCCAGCTGGTGAGGCTAGAAGTGAATTCCTTCTAAAACGTGGATTGGGGACAATGCCCGGAGTGGAAAGGCGATGGAAGCCAGGCAACCCCGTAGAAAGAGAACCCCTGGCCGGACTTCCACGTGCGGAAGCCTGGGAAGTTTATCTGCAGGCCGAAGGTCCCTGGAAATTGCTGGGGGGGGGGGGGCGAACCGGTGATTTTAACATGGTAGCGGGGGTCCAGGTTGGGGGAGCCGGAACTGTGTGGTGATGGGCGTGTCCTAGGACGTCTAATCTTTCCGCCTAGCTTGCCCTCCGCACAAAAAAATCTCAACCCGAAGCCCGGAGATAGTGGGGGCGGTACCCGCCTGGAAGCCTCTGCCGCAACCTGAGTAATTAATCAAGATTTTCAGGGAGACCAGCCCACCCCAACCCATCCTGCCAACCTCTCTCTCTGAAGGCCTGTGGGACAGGGTGGGGGACAGAACACCAGAACCCCTTTTTTCTCCGAAAACGGGATGGGGGGCGCAGGACTCTTCAGCCCCCAGCCCAGCAGCCCCGCCTAATCCGCACTGGGAGATCCCGGTGGCGGCGGCCGGTAGCGGGCGAGAAAGGGGCCGGGTGACGGGGCCCGCGGCTCCCCGTGGGAGCTCGGACAAAGCCCCAGCTGCGGCTTTTGTGCCCTTTTCAGACAGCGTTTGTTCCAATTACCTCCGGCCCGGCCGCCATATGGGCGGAGGCGGCGCGCACGGCTCCAGGGCCGCGGCCTTCCCTGCTTAGCGCGATCCCTTTCCGTTCCTTTGAGTGCCCCCAAATTCATCTCTCTCAACCTCCCAAACTTTCGAGCAAAATGGAATTTGAGATTTTTCAAAACGTAATTGGCGGCCGTTTTAGCTGTTACCTAAACTGCCTCCACTCCAGGCAGGTCTCCAGGCAACCCCACCCCCACCCCCGATTTGGATAGATTTCAGATTTCGGTAAAGGAAAAAAAAGGTGGATGACCTGGACATCCAGAACTCGCCTGTACACTCGGACCACGGGACTGAACAAGGGGAGTGGATTTCCTGAAGAAACCCTGGCCTCGAAGAGGCCGGTTTTCCTGCTGTTGCTGTTTAAAGCGGGTACTGCCCCCCCATAGGCTTAAGGCGCTCTTTTGTTGGGGTCCTGCACCCCAATCCAGGAGGGGTCGATCTGGAGTGGGGGCAAATAGTATTAGCAGAAGCAATTTCTTGTGGCTCTTGTGGTGGTTTGAGCTCCTGATCTGAATCCCTGAATTTGTGGGAAGAATGTTTGTTTGTTTGTGTCAACTCTTTCAAAGGTCTTTGTCCCAAAATACTTCAAAATAACCTGGGCAGCTAGAAAGCTCCTCTGGTTAGAGACTGGAGACCGGATGCACCCCCGCGCCCCCAGGAACCCTCAAGTGGTCCTGAACTAGGGTCCCCTCTCCGGAGTCGCTGAGCTTGGCTTTCTCAGGTCCAGTCTCTACCGGGAGGGGAGCAGAAGACGCTGAGGCTGCCCCTGGCTCTGCGCCCTGCTCGCCCCGGGCCAAGGCCCCCTGCCCGCCTTTTGGCGCTCTGGCATCTGATCTGGTCCCGCTTTTCCCTCTCGGGCCGCGTTCCGGGTCGGAACCCCTTTGGTGTTTAGAGCTGAGGCAGCCACTTTGTTCCCGCGTTCCTCTCCAAGTATTGCAGCCACCGAGTCTAAGGCGATTCCTGATCTTCTCATTTTCTTGGGCTCATCCGTACCCTCACTACAGCTTGCTTATTTATTATTTATTTATTTGTTTGCTTGTTTGTTTTTCCGTCTCCCTCTTCCTGTCCTTGCGCTCTCTCACCTCAGTGGAATTGGCTGTTCGGGGTGTGGTGGCACGTCTGGGGCTGCCCTCCACCGCCTTTACCCTCTCCTCTGCCGATCGTTGTCTCCGTGTTCATCCCTCCATCTCTCACTAAACCTTCCCTTGGCTCCGCACCTCTGACCCCTGCGGGCTCTCTCCCCATCTCCGCGTGTTTGGAAACCTACAACTCCTTCTCTCGCTGCCTATGTCCCCTCATTGCTACCGGTCCTTGTAAGTTCAGTCTCTCTCCCACTTCTAGTTTCTGGGCCGGCCTTTGCGTATTTCTCTCTGCCTCTTCACCAGCCCTCCTCGGTCCCTTTCCGTCCCCAGGGTCTCGGCCTTCCTCCCTCGGCCTCTGAGGGCCTCCTTAGGTCTAACCTAGGGTCAGTGGCATGCTTTCCTGTGCCTTCCCCATATCTGTGCCCACAGACCTATCCATGTGCCTTGGCCTTCGCGAGCCCTCGGGTCACATCTCCCAGGTCCCTCAGTCCCTGTCGGTCTTAAGCAGTTTATCCTCATGCCACGTCTTATCCCTTGTCCCTCCCGTAGACTACCAAAGCGACTACTACACCCCGGGAGGCAACTACGACTTCTTCGCGCACGGCCCGCCATCGCAGGCTCAGTCCCCGGCCGACTCAAGCTTCCTGGCAGCGTCGGGACCCGGCTCGACGCCGCTGGGCGCACTGGAACCGCCACTGGCCGGGCCGCACGGTGCGGACAACCCCAGGTTCACCGACATGATCTCGCACCCGGACACGCCTAGCCCGGAGCCTGGTCTGCCCGGCGCGCTGCACCCGATGCCCGGAGAGGTGTTCAGCGGCGGGCCCAGCCCGCCCTTCCCCATGAGCGGCACCAGCGGCTACAGCGGACCCCTGTCGCACCCCAACCCCGAGCTCAACGAGGCGGCCGTATGGTAAGGCCAAGGGGCCGGGTCGCCCCCTGTCATCGAGCCCTGAACGCTTCCTGGGTCACTCTCAAGAGTCCTCTTTTGGGTTCGCACCCACCCGGCAATTCGCATCTCCACCCTTCAGAGCTTCGGCGCGCGACTGCGCAATTTCTTGGGACCAAAGTCAATATTCTGGAGGGTCGAGATTCCAAGCACACCTTAGCCGCCCGCGGGACACCTCCCGCCCACATCACCTCTTTGAACTAAGAGGGGATTGGGACCAAGGAGAGGAGACCGTGGCGCGGCCCCTCCCTGCAAGCCGAGGCCATTGTGAAATCTTATTTCTTACTCTTACTCTTAAAAAAAAGGTAATAAAGAGAGAGGTTGAAAGGGAGAGGGGAGAGAAAGATGAGGAAAGCCTCAGCCGGAGAAGAAAAATAGAGGACCGCTGGTGAATGGTGGCTTTGCTGGAAGACAAATCCACCTGCGCGTTGGCGCCCCCTGGTGGCGAATCTTGAGGCTCAAGGTCAGTTTGTCTAGGAAACTGCGCGGTCAGGACCGGGCCAGCCTGGGCCCAACTCCCCCGCTCCTCCATACTTTGAGCCTGAGGGCTGGGCAGGATTCGAACCCTCCGACCCCTGCTCTGTCCCTGAGCCGGCCGCCAAGTCGCTGGGCGTTTGCCCAGGGATCACTCTCCCTGCCTCGGGGCCTGGAGGCTGGGCCATCAGGACAAACTATACTTTTTTGGAAGTTGGACGCTCCTAGTTTCCTTATTTTGTATAAAGAAGAAACAAATAAAGTATGTTTTTGTGTTTACTGTTTATTTATTGTACTCTAGTTATCTGGGTCTGGACATTTTTATATTTTTAAGAGGAGGGTGGGGCAGAGTGGGGAAGGGGAGTCAGAAAGAGGTTTACCAAAAAAAGCACACAAAAAAACCCACAAAAAAAACAAAACAAAAAACAAAATAACAAAAAGTCAACTTTTTAAAAAAAAAAGATTAATAAAAAAAAAATCTTTTCTCCCTCAGCTCTGTGTGGTCTTTTTTTTTTTTTTTTTTTTTTTTTTTTTTTTTTTCCAGTATCTTGAGAGTCAGGGTAGGTATCCCAACATTACATCTTGACAGGTATAAAGGCCCAGTCCCCATGCACCACGGCAGTGAGAACCCCTTCATAGAGGTCACCTAAGACCATCAGAAAACACAGATATTTACTTTAGGATTCATAACCATACCAAAATTACAGTTAGGAAGTAGCAATGAAAACAACATTGTGGTTGGTGTCCCCGCAACATGAGGAACTATAGGAGTCACAACTTCAATGAAAACAATGTTGTGGTTGGTGTCCCCGCAACATGAGGAACTATAGGAGTCACAACTTCAGGAAGGTTGAGAACCACGGTTCTAGGGGGCTTTAGTTTGGGTTTTGGTTTCTTTTCTCTTAACGATTTATTTATTTTTATTTTATGTGAATTGATGTTTTGTCTGCACGAATGTCTGTGGGAGGGTGTCAGATCCCCTGCCGGTTGTGAGGTGCCGTGTGGGTGCTGGGAACTGATCCTGGGTCCTCTGGAAGAGCAGTCAGTGCTCTTAATTGCTGAGCCCCTGGTGGTTTCTTTTTTATTATTTTTTTTTCTTGTGTGTGCCGTGATGTGTGTGCAGAGGTCAGAGGACAACATATTGGGAGCAGCCGTCTCCTTCCACCACATGGGTCCCTAAGCTAGAACTCTGGCAGCAAGCCGCTTGACCAGCTGAGCCTTCCCACTGGCCCCACTTTGTGTGTTTCTACGGTGGAGGATGTTCTCTCCTGCTTTGAAGTAGTCATAGCCAGTCCAGCACATAGTAGGCCTTCAGGATGACTGAGGAATGAACACGCTGGTGTACCCCTCTAGTCCCAACGTCCGCAAAGCTGAAGCAGGAGGTGTAGGTTCTAGGCCAGCCTGGGCTGCATAGCGAGACCTTATCTCAGAGAGGGAGGGGATAGGGAGGGATTCTAGTTTCACCCCCATTTATATTGACTATAATCCCAGGTGGCTGTAAACAACAGCAGAAAAGAGTACAGTCGTACGGCAGTCAGCAGCAGGCACAGTTGTCTGTGAAGCTGCTATGAACCATGGGGAGTAGCCTGTGATGCTCCAAGTCTCCTGAAGCACCTGCTGTCTTCAATAAAAAAGACTAGCTAGAAAGAGCTGGCTGTGACTTTTGTTGTTATTTTGTTTGGGGGTACAGAGTCTTGCTATATAACCCAGGCTAGCAAGACCTCCCTAGCACAGATGTTACAGGCATGCCCCACTCCAGTTGATGTGTGTGGTGCTTGGGATCGAACCCACAACTTCATGCATCTGCCCACTGACTGTATATCAAGCCCCTGAATATGACTTAGGAGGAGACCTCAAAACAAGCACCTCACTCCTTTCTGCCTCCGTTTCCCAACTTGAAAAAGTTGGTGTCAGAGAGACTGCTTCTTTCAGTCCTTTCCAACTTGGGTCTGACAGAAAGACCAGAAAGACAGAAACGATAGGAAAATGAATGGCCCTGCCCTATCTTAGGGTCCCTTGTCCCTCAAGCTCAGATGAGGGAGTTGTCCCATTTTAACACTGGTGAGGTGGGGGTGGGGGCAGATAGGCGATGGGCAGAATGAGCTGCTTGAAATGGGCACAATGACAGGAACCTGCCCGGTTGTCCTTGTGGTCTTCGGAAGATTCCCGCAAGACGGCCAACCTTCCCCACTTTGCCCTACAGCACTGGGGTCTTCATTAGAGCTAGCTGCTCACCGTGGAGAATTTAGAGAGTTCAGATCAACAAAAGGCAGAAAAGCCCATTACCCAGAATGCCAGGCACTGTGGTGAGCTGGGCCTGCATGTTCTCTTAGCCTTTTCCCTTTTGCTTTTGAAACCCAGGGCTGTGTCCTGTGAATAGCCATGGAGTTATGGGCTGGCTCAGAACATCCTCCAGGTTTGTGAATACACGCTAGGCCAATGGTTCTCAACCTGTGGGCCATGACCCCTTGGCGGTCCCATATCAAATCTCTATATTACGATTCATAACGCTAGCAAAATTACAGTTATGAAGTAGCAATGAAAATAATGTTATGGCTGGGGGGGTCACCACAGCGTGAGGAGCCGTGTTAAAGGGTCTCAGCGTTGGAAGTTTGAGAACCATTGCTCTCAACAGAGCCACAGTCAGTCTCTACTTCCTTGGCCAGATAAACATTGCAGTTTTGTGTGGGTTTTTGTTGTTTGGATTTTAAACAAACCTATCAGCGCTTGCCTAGTTCCTGCTGGTTCGCCAGCACCGGAATAAACAGAATAAACACCCTCACAGCAACTTCTCGGCAAGGGTCCTGGAAGGTGTTGTTTGTCCCATCAGGATGCTGACAGAGGTCGAGGGACTTGCCCAAGGTCACACAGCTGGGGAGTGGTTGGGGGGGGGGGGACACGACCTCAGTCCACACAGGTGTCAGGTTCTCTTTCTATTTCTCCAGGGTGTCCTGGCTGTGGTAGAGTCTAGAGCACTGTGCTGGGGTGGCATTAAAATAGCGGCCCCATCTCTGTGAGTTTCGTCAAGAGGCCTGTTTAAAATGGTCCTGGAAGCTGAGGTGGGGTGGGCTCACTCCTTGCTTCTCTGAAGACAGGCTGTGACTGCAGCTGCGGGACAGGAAAAGGAGAAAAAGGAAGAAAGAATGTAGGAGGTAGGGGGCTGGAGAGATGGCTCAGAGGGTAAGAGCACTGGCTGCTCTTCCAGAGGTCCTGAGTTCAATTCCCAGCAACCACATGGTGGCTCACAACCACCTTGCCAACAGTACATTGTATGCTTAATAAATAAATCTTTTAAAAAAAAAAAAGAATGTAGGAGATAGGAAAGTGGTTGTAAGAAGAGGGACAAGAGAGGAAAGAGGAGGGGACTCGAGGGGAGAGAATGGAACTTCTGTTGCTCAGGAACCCCAGCCGCCTGTCCAAATGGGAAGCACGGAGTTCCGTCTATGGGGACAGGAGAGCTCACATTGGAACCCTCTACTGTGATAGATACACACGTGTGCAAACACAGCACAGACATGTATGGGCCACACAGAGTCATACTTTCCCTTGCAAACACAAGGACACCAACAGAAGCTTCATGCAGACAGGTGCTCAAGAGAACTCACGCCAGCCCCTTCAGAGATACACACTCATGGAGACGCATGGGTGGTAGGACATGGAGACACATGCTCCTGAAGACACGTATGTGGTAGGACATGAAGACACACGCTCCTGAAGACACGTGTATTATAGAACATGGAGACACACACTCCTGAAGACATGTGTATTGTAGAACATGGAGACACATGCTCCTGGAGACACATGTGTGGTTGGACATAGAGACACACACTCCTGGAGACACATGTGCATGCATATACACACCCACGGCATGTGGCCATTCACACACATACCTGTAGTGTCTAATCCATGTGGACACACACACTTTATCCTTGTACATGGGTGCACAAATCCAAGGGGAGGAGACAGCCCTTCCTCGGGGGACAGCTGAAAAATGCAGTGACCCATCAAAATCTCAAAGGGGCTTCAGAAGCCTGCCCAATGAAGGGGCTCTGGGTCCCCGAAGTTATCTGCTTAGAGAACCAGAGACCGGTCACTGTGCCTCAGTTTGCTCTACTGTGAAATGGACTCAGGGTGGTTTCATCCAAGAAGTGTGGTGGAGATTGCAGAGACAGATTCAGGGGATTGGTTCCTGTGTTCAGACCCCATTCCCAACACTCACACAACAAGTACACCCCCACCCACACGTGTGCCCACACCCACATACACAAGTACACACACACATACACACACCACCACCACCACCACCACCACCAACATCACCACCACCACCACCACCATCACCATCTCTACCACCACCACCACAATCACCACCACCACCACCACCACCACCACCATCTCTACCACCACCACCACCACCACCACCACCACCATCACCACCACCATCTCCACCACCACCACCACCAACAACAACAACAACAACAACAACAACGACATGAATAACTTTTTTTAAAAAAGGTTCTCGGAAAAGCCTTACTTGGCCCAAACCACCCTCACTCTTATAAGTTCATTTTAGCTTCCCAAATGCCTTCAGGGTCCAGGACCACAGGAAGGAGAAACTCCACCCTCATCTGCCCCAAAATAGTGTCCTGTAGGTGCCAGTGGAGATCCAGTCTGTGAATGGCTGGGTAGGCAGCCGGGGGGGAGGGGGGCGTTGGGGAAGGCCATTTGTCTCCTAGAACCCATGACTGATTTCTTGAAGTAGAACCAGAAGACACCTGCTAAAAACGTACATGTCTTGGTCCCCAGCACCCATAGCCAGAGTGAAGCCCCAAATGCCTCACATTCATCAAGCTCCCCAGAAGTCCTTAGGAACCCCCAGACTTACTGGATTACAGTGTAATGTTGTTCCAACTAGCCCCATAGCGAGTGTCATCCCCAGACGCTAGTCTCCTTCCAGATGGGTGTCGTGACCACTCCCACTCTGCAGGAAGAGGCCCAGATCCAGCAGGTGCAGTGAACTCCCTGAAGCCACACAACTGAGAGAGGCCAGAGTCAGCTCAGTCGAGGGCTTGAGCCTTGAGAGTCTGTGTTGTCCCTGAGCCCAGGATGGGGCCCAGAACAAGCTACCAAAAGACTACATTGTAGGGTGTATGGATGGAGGATGGATGGATGGGTAGATTGATGGGTGGGTGGATGGATAGATGCATGGACAGACAGATGGACAGTGGGATGGATGGATGGATGATGGATGGATGATGGATGGATGATGGATGGATGATGGATGGATGATGGATGGATGGATGATGGATGGATGATGGATGGATGGATGATGGATGGATGATGGATGGATGATGGATGGATGATGGATGGATGATGGATGGATGGATGATGGATGGATGATGGATGGATGATGGATGATGGATGGATGATGGATGGATGATGGATGGATGATGGATGGATGGATGGATGATGGATGGATGATGGATGATGGATGATGGATGATGGATGATGGATGGATGATGGATGGATGATGGATGGATGATGGATGATGGATGGATGATGGATGGATGGATGGATGATGGATGGATGATGGATGGATGATGGATGGATGGTCAGTCTATGGATGAGTGGACAGCGGAAGGAGAGATGAATGGATGGATGAATGATTGATGGATGCTGATAAATAGATGGACAGATGAAATTCAGCGGCAATAAAAGGGACTCTCAGCTGGGCACGGTGGCACCAACTTGTAATTCCAGCTACTTGCACGCAGGTCCAGCTAATTGGGAAGCCGAGACTGGAAGATTGCAGGTTCAAGCCAGGCCTGTTCAAGAATCTGTTTCAAACACTAAAACAAACAAACAAACAAACAAACAAAACTGCTGGCAAGCAGCTCAGAACAGAGCACTTGCTTAACCCACACAGGGCTCTGGGTTCCATGCCCAGAAGGTGGGTGGGGGTGGGGTAGATTCTTGAAACAGCCTTTGCCAGTAGGACACAAGGACAATCCCTTCTCAACCCACCCCCTTCAATTTCTCCCTCTCTACCACTTACCCTTTGCCCTTTTCATCCCATTGAGGTCTCTGTCAACGTTCCACTGCCTCTTCAACTCCTGAATTCAAAAATAAAGTTGAAGGACTGGAGAGATGGCTCAGGTTAAGAGTACTGGCTGTCCTTCCAGAGGACCTGGGTTCGGTTCCCAGAACCCACTAGGAGTTTCACAACCATCAGTAACTCCAGCAGCAGTGGAGCTGATGCCCTCTTCTGACCTCTGTTGGCAACTGTGTTTGCAAGGAACACACACACACACACACACACACAACGAGGAGGGGGGACAGAGGAAAATAAAAACAGAAATTAATCTTTAATAAGAATTTAAAAAGTGAAATTCAATACCAGCACTCAGTAGGCAGAAGCAGGCAAATCTTTGTAAGTTTGAGGCCAATCTGGTCTACAGAGTGAGTTCCAGGACAGCCAGGGCTACACAGGGAAACTCTGTCTCAAAACAAACAAACAAACAAAACAAACAAAAAAACCAACCACCACAAAGAATTTTTAAAATACCTATAGATTAGGAGGTGAACTGAGCTCTGGTTATGTCCCCAGCTTTGGAAAAAGAAGACATCACCTGTCCTCCAGTGTCCTTAGAAACATGTGGACCCTGGAGAGTTAAACTCTGACCAACGCTGGACATTGTCAGGCGATGCGAACTCCAACTCCAGCGTGCATGCAGTTCTGCTGTCCCTGTCCCCCATTCTGCCGCAGGGAGCATTAGTGCTGACCCCGCCCCATCCTCAGGACTAATATTTAAAATGCAGAATGGCTGTGGAGGGCTCTGCTCTCCAGCCTTGTCATGCAGTAAAAACATATAAACAGAATACATTCCCTCTCCAGCTCTGATGATGAGAGAGCCGGCTCCTGACTGGAATTTTAAGTCCCGCCTCAGTCAGTGTGCCTCGCACAGCTGATTTATGTGAACCCGGGTGCTCCTCTGCATAATTCTCCTGCTCAGCCGAGTGGCCAGGTTCCCCTTCCTATGCCATTAGCGTTATTAACACCTGGGCAACCGATGGCTGCAAATGGGCCGTTACTGTGATGAACAGAAACGTCTCCAACCCTACATCCAGCCTGGCTCCAGCCTTGCTCCAGACAGTTCTTCATGCTTAATCTCAATCTGGGAGCCTGGTCTGTCTCCATCTGCCCACAACCCAGCCAGGCCTGGGCAGTGGGATCCAGCCCTGGGCAGTGGGATCCTGAGGACTTTGAAGGGGCACCCCTTGTCCCATCACATGATTTCCTGATGACGTAGAAAGCGATGGCAGGACTCTAATTATACATTTCTTCTCTTAAATACCTCTCAATTTTTCTATTATTTAAGGGTTATGCTATTATTTTTAAGAGAGAGAGTATGGGGGTGTTCAAGTGCTATAGACATATGTGTTCAAGTGCTATAGCACATATATGTGGTAGTCAGACTGATAACTCTCTCCTTCCATATGTGAGGATCAAATAGAGAAAACGCCTTGAGATTCATTTATTTATCTACTATGTATACAACATTCTGCAGGTCAGAAGAGGGCACCAGATCTCATTACAGATGGTGTGAGCCACCCTGTGGTTGCTGGGAATTGAACTCAGGACCTCTGGAAGAACACCCAGTGCTCTTAACCTCTGAGCCATCTCTCTAGCCCCCAGAAGAGGCCTTTACCCCCGAGCCATCTCTCACACGCACCCCAATTCCTTAATGCTTCAGAGCATCTTCCAGTAGGGGGATATCTGATACCCCCAGTGGCTAGGGATGAAATTGAGGCCAAGGAAAGACAAGAGAATGACCTAAATTCTCATGAAGACTTTGTGATGGTTTTGGATCAGAAGCCAGATCAGCCAGTCACTTGCTGTTCAAAGTGTGACCCAGGAAGTGACAGGATCCAGAGCAATGGCTTCAGGAGTTTGGGGGCACCGCAGACTCTGGACTCCAGAGCCACCGTAGGCACGCCCATTGGACAACACGTGCGCACCCAGATACTAAATCCAAACCCCAACCATGTCTCTTCCATTGGAGTAAAATTTTTCTGAGGTGAATTCTCTTGGTTCAGAAATAGCTGGGTGTCCAGGCGGGAATCAAGCTCAGCGGATAGAGAGCTCACAGAGCCCTGGCTTTCATTCCCAGCATTGTATAACCAGGCTTGGTGTGACACCCTGTCATCCCAACACTGAGCAGAAATAGGAGGATCAGGAGTTCAGAATCATTCTCAGCTACGCTGCAAGATTGAGGCTAGCCTGTCTCAAGAAAGGGAGCCGGGTGGTGGTGGTGCACACCTTTAATCCCAGCACTGGGGAGGCAAAGGCAGGCAGATTTCTGTGAGTTCAAGGCCAGCCTGGTATACAGAGTAAGGTCCAGGACATCTGGAGCTATGTAGAGAGACCCTGTCTCAGATAGATAGATAGATTAGATAGATAGATTAGATAGATAGATAGATAGATAGATAGATAGATAGATAGATAGATAGATGATAGATAGATAGATAGATAGATAGATAATAGATAGATAATAGATAGATAGGTAATAGATGATAGACAGACAGACAGACAGATGTCTCAGATAGATAGATGATAGACAGACAGACAGACAGACAGACAGATGTCTCAGATAGATAGATGATAGACAGACAGATTAGGTACATAGATAGGTATACAGACAGATATATGTCATTGTCAGGGTTAAACAAGGCCATGTGTATCACAGTCTAATCACAGACTCTTCACGAAGGGACCCACGACCTGGATGCAGTAACGACCTCCACGAGCAGCCTCATGAGATTACTGCCATCTGCTCAACATCCTCATTTTGAGAAAATGCTTTGACTATTTTCAAGCAAGGACTGGACAGGTAGGGCAGCACACGCCTGTCATCCCAGCATTCTGGAGGCTGATGGAGGACAGGGGATATGGCTCAGTAGTAGAGTTCTTGCCTAGCATCCTCAAGGCTCTGGGTCTGATCTTATGTTGGCAACAATCAATAAATATGTAAGTGTCAATTTGGTAGCTTCAGTTTACTCAGCTAATGGGGCCCTAGCAATCAGGAGCTTTCAAGAAGTATCTCCTTCCTCTTCTGCTCCTCCATGGGGGTATTATGGAGTGGACATGGCCTATCCCATACACTTACTTGTTGTAGAATATTATTTTAACTAGGCAAAGACCTGTTAAATTTGTTTCTGCTGTAGAACATTACTTTAACTGTGCAAGAGTGTGTTACATTTGTTTGTGCTGCCTTTGTTTAAGATGTAAGGATGTGTGTTTAATTGTGTAAAGATGTGTTACATTTGTTTCACCTTGCTTGACTAAGGCACCTGATCGGTCTAATAAAAAGCTAAATGGCCAATAGCTAAGCAGGAGAGGGATAGATGGGACTGCCCGGCAGAGAAAATAAGTAGGAGGAGAAATCTAGGCTGGGCAGAAAAGAGCAGGAGAAGAAAAAGAGAAAGCCAGAGAAGAAGAGGGACATGCCCAGGGCAAGAAGCCAGGCAGCCACCAGCCAGCCAGACACTGAAGGAAGCAGGAAAGTAAGACGTACAAAAGGAAAGAAAAGTAAAAAGCACCAAGGCAAAAGGTAGATGAAGAGAAACAGGTTAATTTAAGTTAAAAGAGCCAGAAATGAGCCTAAGCTAGGTTGAGCGTTCATAACTAATAGTAAGTCTCTGTGTCATGATTTGGGAGCTGGTTGGGGGCCCAAGAGAAAAAAGCCTGGTATACTTATCCTTTTACTATTTGCCTATATATGTCATTTTGTGACTTTATTTATTTGTGCGATAAACTAGTGCCTGGGTTTCCTTTAAAAAGACAGATGGCAGACAGACGCCCTGTGTTGAGAGCCGTGGTCTCCCTGGCTGATGCTGGGGCCACTGTCAGTTTCTGCTCCGAGTTTCAGATCTCACTAAGGATGGTATCTGCTTTACAAGATGTTTCAGATCCTTGACATTAAAGATCAGTAGCATCCTGTGAAGCCACTAGGCTGGTCTTAGGGCAATTGTGCCCCCACAGGTGAGACAAGCCTCTTCCAGGATGTCTCACTGCTTTATTTTCTGAGCCTTCTGGCTGTTTGGAGCAAAGCCCTGGTGTTGACACTGTCCCGAAGGCCTGCTTATGGAACACTCAGAGGGCTCAGCTTGGGAACTGGCTAGAAGCTACAAAGTAACCTTTCCCATACTCCCTGTATCGAATTCACATGGTTGCCTATTTCTGGCAAATGACACGTTCTTTCCGAAGCCTGCGGAGATTTGATCTATGCATGAGACTGTCAAAGACTCTTTGTAGGAGACTAAAATACAACTCAGTGACTGAGCACTGGCTGCTCTTGTAGAGGACCGGCACCCACATGGCAGCTCACAACTGTCTGTGACTCCAGTTCCAGGGATCCAACGCCCTCTTCTGGACTCCGCGGATACTGCATGTACATCGTACACAGACGCATAGGCAGGCAAACACTCATAAACCCACAGCCTTTCAAAAGAATCTTTAGATGTTGGATGATGGACACGCCCTTGGGAGACAATGTCTGCTGCAGGCGACATTGCAGGAAAACATCTACCCAGAGAGCTGGCCCTTAGGTGGCACACTGCGTAGAACTGAAGACATGTCTGGGGACATCTCAATTTGGGACCAACTTCGGCACAGTTGTGCTGTGTTGTATATATCAGGGTCAATCGCCCTCTCTGGTCACAACTGGGAATCCTGGAGCCCTCTACCAGCCCCTGTAGCCTTCTCTTTGTTCTCTCGTTCATCCAAGTTCTCACCTGGGTCTGCCCACAGCACAGTCCCCTGGGGGGGAATGAAGTCTGGACAGCTAGGTCATTCTGTGCGGTTCAGAGAGACATTGTAACCACTGCAGTCTCAGGGTTTGAAAGGCTGATCTGGGAACTGTGAATTCAAGGCTTCATTACATAGAGAGACCCCACCTAAAAGGAGAGGGGAGGGCAGCAGAGACGTTACATGTTGGAGGGTGCTCTCTGTCCTTCCCCAGGGATGCTTGCTTTGGGTACCACAAACACTCAACAAACAAGATCAACTAACTTTAAAATAAATTTTTGAAACGAAAGTTAACAAGCCAGCAACATTTTCCGCATGGGAGAATCTGTGTGGCCTGAGTCAGGGTAAGGTGAACAGGGTCATTAGGCCAGGCCCCAGTTACAATGTTATATTTTTAGATTAATTTTTGCATTCTTTTACATTCTTATTTTGTTTTGGTTTGTTTGTTTGCTTGCTTGCTTGTTGTTTTCTTTCTTTTCAAGGCAGGGTTTCTCTGTGTAGTCCTGGCTATCCGGGAACTCCTTCTGTAGACCAGGCTGGCCTCAAACTCAGAGATCCACCTGCCTCTGCCTCCTGATTGCTAGGATTAAAGGTGTGTGCCACCACTGCCTGGCAGCTGTCAAGATCTTATCTCCCACTTTGCAGAAGAAGAAACTGAGCCTCTGAGGGGTTCATCCAGCCACTAGGTGGGGTGGAATCGTAAAGAAGTAGAGGTAAGATTTGAACCCAGGTCTTTCACCACTCAGCATGGCGTGTCTTCTACCTAACTCCCCAATCTTGGAAGAATCCCCCAAACTATATGACTCCAGCACAGCCTCAGTTTCCCTCCTGTGTAACATGGGGCTAATTACCAAGCTCACCTCCAGGGACTGGAGACTGTACCAGGCCCAGCAAGGTCCCCATCACTGTTACCCTCCGAGGAACAAGAGAGACCCTACTCTGATTGTAAAAGGAGCAGCTTGGCCATTTGTTCTTCAAATACTGATTTTATTCTTTAGATCTTTTTGGCGGGGAAGGGTTGGGGACGGCAATCAGTTTTCGGACTTAAGATAAAAAATCGCAGGAAAGGGGCTGCTTGACTCTCTATAATTAATGGGGCGGCCTGTAATAGGATTCTCCTGCCCATGGCGCTCCCAGGAAACACCTTTTTACATAAGATATTGCCCACGCTGGAGTGGCAGTAGGTGATTTATGGGGTTCCCTGCTGCACAAAGCCTCTCCCAGGGTTGCCAACCACTGGATTTATCAGGGAATTTGGAAGCGGGGCGCGCAGCCCGCCCATGACATTTTTGGTGGAATTTAAACAGCACAAACACTAGAGAAGGGAGAGACAGGTAAGATGGGGGGGGCTCCGTTTAGATCACAGGGACAGAGGAGGTGAGTCCCGGCTGTGATTTATAGCCGGAGAGCCGAGGAAGATACAGGCAAGAAAGCCTAGCTAGGAGTCTGCTCATGGGTCTGGGTCCTCACTGAGTTGGCCTGCCTCGGGACCCAGCGGCTGCTTGCTATTTCAGATCCCTCTGTGAGCAGGTCAACCATCCGCTGTGGGCCCACGTATCCCTAGACGCAAGGGCTCCCGTAAGCAGGGGGCAACTCCACACTGTGTGCAGCCAACCACTCTAGCAGCCAAGGGTCCACTTTACCATCCAATCAGGGGTTCTGAATCTAAAATCCTACCATTTTGTCCACTCGATGGTCAAGTTACCTCAGGATGGAGAGGGAGCCCTAAATTGGGCACGGGGCTGAGGGAGGCAGGCTGGGGACTGCAGTCCTGTCTCAGGACATTTGCATGTACTGCTACTGGGGCTCTTCCCCTCCCTCCCCTTTGTTGCTTTTTGGCCTCGGCGCAAAATTTACCTTTTCTAAGCTGTTGGTGTGGCTCAGTGGTATGGCGCTTGCCTAGAAGGTGTAAGGCTTGGCTTTGGCCCCTAGTGCTGTCAAAGAAAATCATAATAGCTTCCCCTCTTGTCTGGTAAAGACTTCATTAATGTAGTTACGAGCTAGCCCATCTGAAAGTCGGGACTCATTTAAATAGCCCATTCTAATAAAACCGCCTCTATGGTTTCTCCAACACACTCTTTCCTGTCTTCCTCACCTCTCTTTAAAACCCCCATCCGTCACACACTGGATGTGTGTGTGCGTGCATGTGAGCGCACGTGTGGGTACGTGTGCATGTGGAAGCCAGAGGTTAACAACAGGCGCCGCTTCTCCACAATGCCACCCCAGCTGAAAGGACCAAGCAGCTGCCACCTGACTTGGCCTTCTTCCTCCCTCCCTGCTCCTACTCCAAGTGACAACAGCCCCTTTGCCAGCCAAAGCTTGAGGAATGAGACAGAGGGTCTGGATGAACCCCAGTAGCTGAGAAGGGGCAGTGGGAGCAAGGCTGGGGAGGGGGGTGCATGTGAGTAGGAACAAACACCCACAGATACAGCTTGCAGTGACCCCATGCAGCCCCGGGACAAATGCCCTCTGACCCCAGCCCCCTCCCAGGCTCTGCTCTCATAACAGAGACCCCAGAGGCCACAGAATCAGTGTCCACTCACTGAACCTGGCCCTGTCACAAGTCTGCCACGACCCCGTTTCCTTTGTCCCCCGACTCTCTCCACCTTCCCAGCTTTCAGATGCCTTGGGCGTCAACCAGAGGAACACGCATGTTATCCAGGTGGGTCAACAGTCCTTTGGGGCTATTATCTGCAGCTCCAGAGACTGGGCAAGGAGCAAACAGCAGCTGACAGGTCTCCCAGGAGGGACAGTCACGGGGCTGACGCCAAGCCAGGGCTGCCTGGGATCCCCAGCACCTGGGGTCTAAGACAGTCTCTGCCACTCGGGCATGGGAACAGGAGAAGGGAAGAACATTGCCAGCCTGGACAATCCTGGGAGGCTTCCGGGAGGAGGCAGTCTTCATGCCAGGCTTGAAGGATGCATGTGAGTCAGACGCATAGAGAGTAAGGCAGGCAAGAAACACAGGCTGAGGAGGGGGAGGTTCTACACATAAGCTGTGTGCCCAGGCCAAGTGGTTTAACTGTCCTGACTCAGTTTCCTCACCTGCCTGCAGATAGCAATTATCTGGATGGCAATGGTCATTATGGGACAAAATGGTCCAAAGCCCTGAGACACACGGCAGGTCCATAGTTGCACGCCACAGCCCAGAGCACTGGGACAGCAGACAGTGGACGGCGGAGTGTCTGCTCAGGACGCCTTGGATAATTAGCAGAATAAAGATGGACTCAGGTCTGGCTGCATCGGGCTCCAGGACTCACAGCGGCGTCAAAGTCTCTTTCCTGGCAGATTCACAGATTGTGGCTCCAAGGAACCAGGAACTGGTTTCCAGGTGCCTGGTGGGGGATTCTTGGCACATGAGGGCCGGGTCTGTGGTTCTGGAGGGAACACACAGGGCAGGCAGAAGATCTGAGAGTGGAGGTCACTGCTGCCTGAATCCTGCCATTGAGGAAGCAGGTGGGTCACAGTCTATGGCCTTCAGGCCTGGAGAAGGAAGGACACTTGCCTGAGGTCACACATCCTACACTCCCCTGGGAAAAGAGTTTTACCCTGAGCTGTGACACCCACCCCCCAAGATGAGCTCTTGTCACCTGGCAGACTGTGAGGGAAATCAGAAGACCCCATACAAAAACAAGGCGTATCCCAGACCCCTCTGGGGTCTCGGAACCCCCAGGTTGGGAGAGCGGAGGGGAATCCCAGGGTTGCAGAAACAAGAAACCCTGAACCTCCTTCCCCATAGGAGGCACTCTGCTGCCCCCTTGTGGCTTCAACGGAATTGACGTCATCTTGTTTCCCAAGAAATTGTCTAGGGCTGAAGGCCTTGACCCACTGGAAAGGGGGTGGGGGACACACAACGCTACTCCTAACTCTCTCCCCTAGCCCTGCTACCTTTAGTACTCAGGCTGACATATCCTAATAACACTGAGAAGTAGAGTCTGCACCTGGCTGGGTCACATGCCAGCTTCGTGACCTTGGGGCATTATGGCACTTACACACACACAGAGATTGTGACTCCAAGGGACGAGTGAGGGCCAAATCTGTGGTTGTGGGGGGAACACAGTGCAGGCAGGTGATCTGAGAGTGGAGCCGTGGAGGAAGGAGGTGAGTCTCACACACACACACACACACACACACACACACACACACACACTGTGACAGGGACTCGCTGGCAGGGCCTCAGTGAACGTCACGTAGAGAAGGACTCAAGAGCTCTCAGAAAAGTTGCCGGCAGTTGAGCAGGTGACATCGTCTCCTCCAGGGAGGGACGTGTTTTAAGGCTCAGCGCAGCTACCCATGAGGTGATGAGGAGTCATTGTCTCAGAACCTGCTTCAGGACTGTGTAGCTCGAGGGGTAGAAATACAGAGCCTGTGGAAACCACACACTCAGCTCAGGCAGCTTTATTCAGTGGACTGCAGGGAGCCCCTGGGAGCAATCCAAGAGGGCTACCTGGAGGAGGAGGGTAGGAGGGGGTAGGACACTCCCTTCGGTGGCCATGAAGGTGTCCAGGAGTCCCTCTGAGGTCCCTGGGAGCCCTCAGCTACAGCCTAGTTGGGTTTTCAGCTCCTGGAGCTGTTGGCTACTGATGTTGTTGCCACCACACACGATGACCACAATGGAAGCCAGGGCCGGGCCCAGGCGGCCCTCAGCCTGGAGCCTCCCCAGGATGCCTGAGTATATAGCAGCCAGGGCGGCCCCACAGGCAGGCTCCACCAGGATGCGCTCATCATCTGTGGGGAGGAACAGGGAGGACTGTCAGTCAGTCAGCAGGAGGGGTCCATCCATCCACACATCCATCCATCCACCCATCCATCCATCCACCCATACATCTCTTCATTTACCTCTCTATTCATCTCTCCATCGTACATCATCCACCCATCTACCCATCCACCCACCAACCCACCCACCCATCCACCCACCAACCCACCCACCCACCCATCCACTCACCCACCCACCCACCCACCTACCCATCCATCCATCCACCCACCCACCCACCTACCCACCCACCCATCCACCCACCCACCCATCCACCCATCCATCCATCCATCTCCTACCCATCATGTGATTGTTCATTCATCAACCTGCTCAATGTATCCATTTACCCACTATCTACCCACCAACTGATCCACCCACCCATCCACCCACCCATCCATCTATCCATCCACCCACCCACCCATCTATCTACCTATCCTTCCTTACCCACCTACCCCTACACATCCATTCATCCTTTTCTCCCTCTACTGCCCATCCATCCATTATTCATCTTCCCCACTCACTCATACATTCACCCATTCATTCAACAAATACCTCACTCTCTGCCTGCCTCTGTGCTTGGAAGACCCTAGGGACACAACAGTGGCTAAGACATAAAGTCCTACCCCCACCCAGTTACACCCAAACAGTAGATAAAAAACCAGGCAGCTGTGGGGAGAGAGGTGAGTGTATAGGAAGTCTCTAGTTAGTGTGGGGGTGTGGGGGGATCAGGTTGGCTTCTTGGAAAAGGCACCATAACGGATTACTAATCATCACAATGGACAAGCATTAGGCAATGGGGCCAGGATGGACGTCCGGAGGCAAGAAGGTAGGAGGAGCATGTGCCAACGTCCTGAAGCTGCCTAAGACTTCCCCTCCTCCCGCCCACTACTGGACACACCCGTGACATCATCACTGCCCAGCCAGCCCTGCCTCAGACGATGGGGACACGGTTGCTGTGGACAGATGGCTGGATTGCACTCACCCAGGAACCTCTGCACTGCCTCCACAGCCTCCCGGTCTTCCACCACCTCAGAGAGGATCTCACACTCCTTCGCACACTCCAAGGCCCGCGCAGCCACCCTCTTGGCTCCCAGGCTCCTGGCTACACTGCAGGGGGATGGGCGGGGGGAGATGGAAGAGCAGACAGATCAGAGCCCTACCCTGCAGAGCCCCAGGTCATCCTCATCCTGTGATGGACAGGATGTCAGGAAGCCCAGACATGCCAGTCTGGGCTACAGAAAGAGTTCGGGGCCAGCCTGGACAACTTAGTGGGACCCTGTCATAGCTCAGAGTCGGAACCATGTCTGAGGCCCTGGTCCTGTATCCAGACCAGGGGGTGCAAGCGAATGAGCACCCACATGGTACATTGTGGGGAGCATCAGGACCTAGCACCCTAGGAGACAGCGGTGGGGTTTCTCTGTGCTGACACCCGAGGGGAAACAAGCAAGACAGATGAGGAGTGTTCCAGACATAGAAACTACGTGTGCAAAAGGGCAGGGGCAGGACAAGCCCTCCACCACCACAAGGACAGAGAGGCCTCGGCAGAGGGAGGGAGAGAGAGAGCCTGGAGTTTGGCTGCAGGCTTGGCAGAGGGGTGAGGACGGGCACAAGTCAAGGCTAATAAGTCTTGTAGAGGGCTGTAGCTTAGTGGGCTACAGAGAAAGTTCAGGCCAGCCTGGGCTACAAAGGAAGTGGAGCTAAGTGGCAGTACACCGGAGTTCAGGCTGGCCTTGAACTCTCTCAATAAGGAACTAGAAGAAGCCTGGGGCTCCGCTCCCAGCACTGAACAAAGAGTCTAGCTCAATGGGACAAGTGGCCTGCAAGCCTCTCTGATATGCTACTCTCCTCTCTCCCATTTCTGGGGTCACAGGTGCTGCCACTCTATCCAGATTTTATGTCAGTGCTAAGAATCTGAGATCAAGGCTTCACATTTCTGAGGCAGGCATAAGCCCACCGAACATCTCCAGCACCACCCACACCTTTATTCTGAGACAGGGTCTCTCTATGCAAGTTCCGGCTGGACTTCACTCACAAGCCTCCTGCCTCAGCCTTTTAAGTGTCGGGATGACAGGGGTATACCCATACACCCGGTTTTTTTTCACACCCTCTAACTTGGATCTTTGAGACAGTGGTTAGAATTTCAGGACAAGCCAGGCAGTGGTGGCGCACACTTTTAATCCCAGCACTTGGGAGGCAGAGACAAGCGGATCTCCATGAGTTTGCAGCCAGCCTGGTCTACACAGCTCCACAGCTACAGAGAACCCTTATCTTGGAAAATGAAGTAAAATAAAATAAGAATTTCAGGACAAGCAGACCTTTGGGGTGCCCCCGCTCCTACTACCTTGGACAAAGAGATCATAGGACAGAAACATCCCGCCCTCTACCCCCTCAGATGCTCCATCCAGACCCACCTGGTGATGTCTGGCAGAGTGACCAGCCTGCCTGCCTGCAAGGCCGCGTTGAAGCTGTGTGCCCCTCGGGTCTCCATAGCAACAATGGGCACATGTTGCCAGCCTACTTCCAGCAGGCCAGCAGTCACACCTGCGAGGAGTCCTCCACCCCCCACGGCCAGCACCACGGCACCCGGCGGGCTCCCCAGTGACTCCTTCAGCTCTCGTACTAGACTGGCGTGGCCTTCCCTGTGGGGTGGGGGTGGAGCAAACGATGGGACTCCCAGGACAGGAGACCCCTCAGCCTCATCCTTGCTCACTCATCCCTCTCCACTCTGGAAAGAAATGTCCCTATCAGGGAGGGTTAAGAGGAACAAGCCTGTGACTTAGGACCAGCTGGGGTTCTGAGCAGAGCCCTGTCTCTGCCCCTGACCAGCTGACCTTGGGCAAGTGTCTTGACCTCTCCGTGCCTCAGAGGGCTTCCTGGTCGCTACCTCATCTTCTCAGATGAGGCCCCAAGGCACGTGTTTGATAAGGACTATTTTATATTCCAATTTCCATTCTATCAAAGGAGAAACTGAGGCATGGGCAGTTAGGTGCTTTCCACAAAACACAATTCCCAAGAAGCAAGGTCTGTCTTCTCCTTTCTGGGTCTTAGTTTCCTTAGGCCCTGATTCAGGGAGGGTGTCCCTCCCAGCTCTGGCACCCTGGGAACAAAGCCACAAGCCTTACCATATCAGGGGATGGTCAAACGGGGAGACATTCACCCAGCCGTCCCTTGTGGCCAGTTCTTGTGCCTTTATGTTGGCTTCATCCCAGACCTAAAGAGAAGTAGCAGCCCTGGAAAAAGTTGGGGTGCAGACTCCACAGGGACTGTGGTCTCCTACAGAGCTAGAGGAGAGCGCCCCTGAGGGAGACCACACCTCCCAGGATGAGGACTGCAACCTCTGTGTGGGTCAAAAGACACCACATGTGTCCCTTGAACTCAAAGGGATCCGAATCTCTATGACAGCAGGACCAGGACAGCTCAGTGTGTGCAGAGCCAGTGGACTCCGGGGCTGGTGACATGGAGCCCACTTTGGGCCCACAGGAGAGGACAAATCCCTCACGCCGACCCCACATATCAGCTGGATCCCTGCCGTCTATCCATGAGAGTCTATGTCACCTGACGGTGGCCCACGGTGAACTGAAGCATAGATGTGGGCAGAGATGGCTCCTGACACCTGTGCCCACCATAGGTCACCCAGAGCTCACCTTCTGGGTGTCCCCTGATCATAGTGCTTGCTGGGGAGTGGACAAAGTGGGCTGCTTGGGAAAGGCTCCACCAATAAGGATTGAGAGCTGTGGGTGAGAGTGGGTGAGAGCCGCTGTGTCCCACGCAGGGGCCACAACCCTTCTGAACTCTGAGGACACCCCAGATGGCACAGACATGCCCTTTCCTGCAGGGTGGGCTTCCCTCTCCGCCCTGCCCTGTTCCGGGATAGGTGGATGGGTGAGTGGAAGGGTAGCAGAGAAGCAGAAATCAGCGGGATGTGGTGGCGCACGCCTTCAATCCCAGCACTCGGGAGGCAGAAGCAGGTGAATCTCTGTGAGTTCGAGGCCAGCCTGGTCTACATACATAGTGAGTTCCAGGACAGCCAGGGTTACACAGAGAAATCCTGTCTCAGACAAACAAACAAACAAAAAAGAGGGGAAGGAAAGAAGAAAGGTCTAAAAAGGGGGGAGGGAGGTGGGGAGGCTCCACAGTGCAGGATTTAGAGGATACAGCTTTGGGTACCATGGTTTGGGAGGATACAGTTTCAGTGTGGGGGTCTTCTGGTGTTCCCATTACTTTCTTATTGCGGTCTCAGAGTAAGAAATGACACAGTCATCACTGAAGACTTTTTGTCTTATCAAACTGCCAGCCTTTCAGGTCCCAGTACCAAGTGTCAGTGAGGATGGGGGACACAACTCTCCAGACCTCTGACAGGGGTCTTCTCTGGATGGAACGAGACATCCAGAGGTCCCAGCCCTCAAAGTGCCCTTGCCCGACCCATCCTGTCTTCTCTCCACCCTCCTGAGAGAAGACTGAAGACCAAAACACTAGTTCTGGCCAGTGTTTGTCCAAAATAAGTGGAGGCAATGCCCTGGGGTGCAGTGGGGGGAGGACACCGCACCCCTCCCCCAGCACTCCGCCCTTGCTTTCCACTTCCTCCTTACCTTCCCAGCCAGCTGGACCTCGGCCCCCTCCCCCTCCAGCCGCCTCACCACCGGCGTGGAAGCGTTCTCGGGGAGCACAATGGTGACAGGGATGCCCAGCTTCCGAGCCGAGTAAGCGGCTGCAATTCCTGCATTGCCCCCTGGGAGCAGTGGAGGGAGGAGTTCCTCAGACTTCACGTGCCTCCCCCCCCCCCCCACGAGCTCCTCCCGGCAAATCACCTGTGTCTCTGCCTCACCCGTTACTGCTTCAGGGGTGAGTATGTTGTCCAGGCTACTGTGTGGCCTGGACGAAGAGGAAAAGAAGAAAAAGCAGAAGACAGAGAGCAAGAGAAGAGACTGGCTGGATCCAGCCATGTCTGAAAGTCGTTTATCCTGAGGATGTTCAGAACTTGGAGCCTGCAGCTTAAACCTCTGAAGTGAGATGGATCTCTGTCGCTTGTGACCACCACAAACCTCGGATTACAGGAAAGGGACTGAAAACAGTGTGTGGCCGTCTGAGATGCGACCTAAATGAGGCTAATCCTTAAAATGGAGCTAAAGTAGTCCTGATGGTGCAGACCTGCAATCCCAGCACTCAGGAGGGGGAGACAGGAGAATCAGGAGTCCCTTACATAGCCTTTACAAAGAAAGAAGGAAGGAAGGAAGGAAGGAAGGAAGGAAGGAAGGAAGGAAGGAAGGAAGGAGGGAAGGAAGGGAGCGAGCGAGCTCTGGATATTGACCAATGTGCTAGCTGGCTCCCCACCCCCACCCCAGTCCTGAGGATTCCTAGTAAAACAGAGAGGGGTGGGGTCACCTGAGGAGCACACCAGATGTCTGCATCCCTTCATGGCCATCTGGAGAGAGAAAGAATGGAGTTGGGGGTCACTCCAATCATGGAGGCCTTTGTGGGATGTGGCTGGATGCTCCAGCCACACCCAACATTCCTCTCCCTCTATCCTGCCCACACTTCCTCCACAGCCCCGTGTGACCTCCTCTCCTTCCCCAGTCTGTGCCCACCCTCCTTCACCTGCTGACAGAAATGTCCAATGCCTCGGATCTTAAAGGAGCCAGCTGGCTGCACATTCTCATATTTGAGGAAGACGGGCATGCCTGCCACCTGAGACAGTGCCCAGCTCTCCAGCAGAGGCGTGACCCTATGGAAAGGCTCAGCCCTGACGCGCTCCACCAAGGTTCCCTCCATTCCTGTGGCACATAGACAACCTGCAAGGGAACATGCTCGGATCAGATTCCTTAACTATATCAGGGGAAGGGAAGGTCTAGGCCGCTGGTCCTGGCCACCCCATATCCAACCCAGCTTCCAAGCTTCAAGGCCCATGCAAATGTCTGCCTATCTCTGGACTTTAGTTTCCCCATCTGAACAAGGCAGATTGTACTGGGTATCTTTCACTCAGTGTCTGTGGCTGTCCATAGCGCTGGGGACACAGAGTGTGACCAAAGAGTAATAAAAATTCATTCATTCATTCATAATTTTTTCCATAAAAAATACTGGTGAAGCAGGTGTCAGGGAGGCAGGGCCCTTCCCTATCTCCTTACCTTTGCCCTTGGCAGTCCTGGGCCCTCTTTCCGGTTATCCGTTCCCAGTTGTACAACCACAGCCTGTATCTCTGAAAGCAAAGATGCTTTTGTTGTAGTTACCGTTGACAGACAGGGTCTCCCTGTGTAGCCCAGGCTGGCCTGGAACCCACCATCCTCCTCAGTATTGAGATTATAACGCTATGATGTCACACTGGCCAGTAAGCTCTTGTTTTGTTTCTGATGTACATACATATGCAGCTTTACAGAGGTCTACATTTGTCCAGACTCAGTGAGGTGCTGATTTTACACCAGCTACATAGCAAGACTGAAACCAGCCAGGGCTGTCCAAGATCTGTCTCAAAACATAGAGGGAGGGGAGCTGGAGACGCTGGCTCAGCAGTTGAGAGCCCTCGATGCTCTTGCAAAGGACCCAGGTTCAGATCCCAGTACCCTCACAAACAGCTATGATTCCCATTCTAGGGGGTCCGATGCCCTCTTCTGGCCAGCCCGGGCATAGCTTGCACATGGTGTACAGGCATCTATGCGGGCAAACACACACATAAAAATAAATTTTAAAAGATTGCAAAAGAGTCTGGTGGGATGGTTCAGCAAATGCTGCTTGTCATGTAAACCCGTCACGTAAACCCGATGACCTGGCTTTGATCCCCAGGAACCACTTAAAGGTGGAAGGAAAGAACCTAGTTCACAGAGTAGGTCTCTCTCTCTCTCTCTCCTCTCTCTCTCTCTCTCTCTCTCTCTCTCTCTCTCTCTCTCTCTCTCTCTCCCTCTCACACACACACACACTAATAATAATAATAATAATACAGTTTTCAAAGAGGGAGGAAGATGGACGTGGTAGTGCGTGCTTTTGATCCCATCACGCAGGAGGCAGAGACATGACGATCTTCGAATTCCAGGTCAACCTTGTCTACAAAGAGTTAGTTATATGCCTACCAGGGTTACACAGAGAGACTTTGTCTATAAGTAAACAAACAAAAAACAAATAAGAAACAAGGGAAGGAATGTTGGGAAAAGGAAGAAACTGGGTTGTTGCTACACCTGTAATCCCTGCATTCAAACTTGGGAAACTGAGTCAAGAGGATTGAGAGTTCAATACCAGCCTGGGCTACGAAGTGAGTTCAAGGCTAGCCTTGACTATGTATTGTGAAGGCCTTATTTCAAACCGCCGAAGAAAAGGAACAAAAAAAAAAAAATAAAATTGGTGAGGTCCTTGGCAGTTCCGAGGCTGACCACCAGGGGGCAGGTTGTGCCCTATTCCCCCCTCCCCGCGGACCTGGAGCCTGAACCCCATTCTTACTCAAGGGGCTCAAACAGGGAACCAGTCCGTGAATCTGACCCTTTGTCAGGATGGCCCTGGAACTCCCCAGACAGGCAAAGACAGAGCAGACCTCCCACAGGGAAAGAGGGCCTATGAGCTGTACCTGGTCCCCAAACTCCCTGCGCTGGCTAGTTTTTATGTCGTCTTGACCCAAGCTGGAGTCGTTTAGGAAGAGGGAACCTCAGCTGAGAAAACAACCCTAGCAGACTGGCTTTGTCTGTGGGAAAGTCAGTCGTGTATTTTCTTAATTGATTGATGGGGGAGGGCCCAGCCCATGGTGGGTGGTGCCATCCCTGGGCTGGTGGTGCTGGCTTCTATAAGAAAGCAGGCTGAGGGCCGGGCGGTGGTGGCGCACGCCTTTAATCCCAGCACTCGGGAGGCAGAGGCAGGCGGATCTCTGAGTTCGAGGCCAGCCTGGTCTACAAGAGCTAGCTCCAGGACAGGCTCTAGAAACTACAGGGAAACCCTGTCTCCAGGTTCCTGCCCTGTCTGAGTTCCTGTCCTGACTTCCTTCAGGGATGAACGGTGATGTGGAAGTGTGAGCCGAATCAACCCTTTCTTCTCCAAGTTGCTCTTGGCCATGGTGTTTATCACAGCAATAGTAACCCTGACTAAAACACCCCTCATAGCCTGGCTTGGCCCAGATCATAGGTTTGGAGGCTAACCAGAGACCAAAGCCAAAACCCAGCTGTGTGACCCATGTAAGTGTCTCAACCACTCTGTGCCTATTTCCTCTTCTGTAAAATGGAAACAAATAAATATCCACCCCAACTGGGGGGCCATGGTGCAGATGAATCCTCAAGACAGGCTGAGGGAACCCGTGAGGACTGGGACCTTCTGCCAATGCTGCATGTCATGGTCCCAGCTAGGGCTTGGGACCCAGGGATGGCATAGTGAGGAAGACAGACTTTGACCTCAGAGCCTAGCTTGTAGTGTCATGAGATCTACTATAAACCAACAAAATAACAGGGAAACCATGAATATTAAAGATGAACGAAAGTGTCGCCTTTGGGCATGGAGCCAGGAAAGAACTCTTGAACCAGAAAGATACTGATGAGCTAATATTATGAACCATGTCTCTCACTGGATGCAGTGCTACATGGCTCCCAGTCCTCATGAGGGTTAAATTCAACCACAGAGTGAAGGAGCCCACTGTACCCTGTGTGGCTTGATAAGAGCTAACTGTTGTGTGGGGCTTGCTGGGAGCCAGGCACTGTGCCCAGCACCTTCCTTGTTATCTCAGAATGCACTGTGAACCCCTGACGGAGTCCTGTGTTTAACTCTATCTTATAGTTAATGACCCAGAGGGGTTGGTACACAGGCCGCAGATCAGGAAACGTGGCTCAGAGTTCAAACCCAGGTGTGTGCTACCCCATCTTAGCTCCTGGGCTGCCAGTGTCCTCCTCCTGCTCCCCCTCATCATCCTTTATTGAAAATGAGGTTGTTTGGCACTTCGCTGACAATTATCCTCAAGAACTGAAACTCGCCAGGAAACAGTGGCGCACGCCTTTAATCCCAGCACTCAGGAGGCAGAGGCAGGCAGATCTCTGTGAGCTCCAGGCCAGCCTGGTTTGCAGAGCGAGTTCCAGGACAGCCAGCGTTACAGACACACACACACACAGAGAGAGAGAGAGAGAGAGAGAGAGAGAGAGAGAGAGAGAGAGAGAGAGAGAGAGAGAGAGAGAGAGACAGAGAGAGACAGAGAGACAGAGAGAGAGAGACAGAGAGACACAGAGAGAAAGAGACAGAGAGAGAGACAGAGACAGACAGAGAGACAGAGAGACAGACAGAGAGACAGACAGAGAGAGAAAGACAGAGAGAGGACAGAGAGAGACAGAGAGACAGAGAGAGAGACAGAGAGAGAGAGAGAGAGAGAGACAGAGAGAGAGAGAGAGAGAGAGAGAGAGAGAGAGAGAGAGACCCTGTCTTGAAAAGTAAGAACAAACAGAAACAGAACTGAAACTCTGTCCCCAGGCTCTCTTGGTGACAGCAACCTCATCGTCATCAGGGTGGAGACCATCTGAGCAAAGCTAGGGACCCCATTGGCTCACTCCCTGCCTTGACAGCTCCCTGTGCTGGGTAAGGCCCTGGAGAGACAGCTGTGAGTCCGTCATGGGACTCATTGATAAGGGCTGCCCACTCTCCCCCACCTTCCTTCCAACCCCTACAGTTCTGAGGTGCTTTTCCCAGGGACCACTGGGTGGCATACAGCTGTTGAACCAGGAGAAAGTCTAGAAAGTCAGGCTGACTGCCCCTCCCACCTGCACAACCGGGTATCCACCCTCAGGGTCCCCGGAGCCCACCTCCTGTGGAGTGAGAGACAGGGCAGCTGCTCCAGGGGTAGTAGCCACCCTCATGCCCACTTGCTGCTCCCTGCAACCACCACACAGCTCCTGGCCACTCTCACAATGCTATGCTTACCTTCCGGAAGGACAGTCCCCAGACCAGCACAGCCTACAGCCCAGCTAGGACCAACTTGGACTCAGGCCACTAGATCAGCTTCCGCCTCCAGGGCCTGGCCCCTCCTCCATGTTAAAGGGACAGTTCCTGATTATGGAGTCCTGTGAAGACTCACAACCAAAACAGCCAAGATGGACTCATGGGGATATCCAATCCTCCCCTCCTTCCTCATGCAGCTCATGGCTCGTTAATGACCTGGGTTCTTCTGGCAGATGGGGCAATGGAGGCTCAGAAAGGAAATGGCCACAGGGGCCTAAGGAACCTCTCGCCTTGGATGACCTTCCTAACACAGCCACCCTAGATCCAATATGTCCAGAGCTGTTCTTAGGTCAGACCACACCGCGGCCATCTTAGGTTAGAGACAAGAAAACAAAAACGCAGTACAGGCATGGTGGCACACGCCTTTAATGCCACTACTCAGGAGGCAGAGGCAGAAGGATCTCCATGTAAGTTCAAGGTCAGCCTGGTCTATATAGCAAGTTCCAGGACACTTGGGGCTACATAGAGAGAATCTGTTATAAAAATAAAATTAAAGGAAGATAGAAGACAAGGAGGAGCTGCCATCCTGTCTGAACAGGAAGGGTGACCCTCACGTCGCATTCCCGTCTCTGATGCTTCACAGACAGCAGAAGAAGCCTGGCTGGCATTTACTGCTCATAGCAAAGGCTGCTCATTACTTCATGCATCCAATAAATAAATATTTACCAGACACCTACCACTGCCAAGACCCAAGACCTTTAACCTCCAACAAGACAGCATGTCCCCACTTTCTCCCACCACTCAGGATGCCCATGCTGTGGGAGGTGGGAGCAGGTAGGATGTCGGGAGCCCAGGCAGGTGTGGAGTGGGGACAGGGCAGAGTCACAGAAGCACTTAGAAGCTCTGAGGACACGGCTCTCTAGCTCCCAGGAGGAAGGGTCAGATTCTTGTGTCTCCTCTGTCCCCATCTCACTGGACAATGCTGAGGCCCTGGGCTTCCTCCAGCCTGAGCCTCAGTTTCCCTAAATACAAAATGAGAGGCAAGATTCAGAAGGGCCAGGCAACATAAGTGTCCCTTAGGGCAGTGTGACCGCTCCCCTCCCGTGATTGATGATTAACCCCTGGCTACCAGGGGTCATGTGGAGCTGCTTAGCTAGGATCCACGACTGGGACCCCGCCCAACCTACCTCTGCCTTCACACTAACCCTCCCTCATCGTTGTCAGGTGCCCGGTCTCGCACGAAGCGCTGGGGACACAAAAGAACAGAGAGCAGAAGGTCTCCGCAGTAGCTGGAGGATGGAATCTGGAGAAGGGCTTCCTGGTAGAGGAAGACCCCAGCTGTTGACAAGGATCTGCATTTATTACACGCCTATGGTATACCAACAGCATAAACAAGGATCTGCATTTATTACACGCCTATGGTATACCAACAGCATAAACAAGGATCTGCATTTATTACACGCCTATGGTATACCAACAGCGCGTTCTCAGGCCTCTCATCGCCAGCACTAAGGCTAGGAACCCAGAACTTTGCACATGACAGTTAAGCTTCCTACCGCAAGCACCTGGGAACGAGGTCTCCTTAGTTTTTCTTGCAATGGGATCTTGTGTAGTCTAGGCTAGCCCTAAACTTGCTGCATCAATGAAGACAACACTGGACATCTTGTCTTCTCGACTCCACCATCCAAGTGCTAGGATTACAGATGCACGCCCAGGCATGGGAGCACACACACACATGCGCACATGCACACACACACACAGAGGGGGCACTGGCTAAGTGGTTAAGATCATGTGCTGCCCTGAAGAAGACTCAAGTTCAGTTTCCAGCACCCACCTCAGGCGGCTCACAGTGGCCTGTATGTAACTCCAGTTCCAGCAGGTCTGACACCTCCATGGGTACCTGAGCTGGCTCGCATGCACATAACCCCACACACCATATACACAATGAAAATAATAAGCAGGGCGGTGGTGGCGCACACCTTTAAACCCAGCACTTGGGAGGTAGAGACAGGAGGATCTTTGTGAGTTCGAGGCCAGCCTGGTCTATAGAGCGAGTTTCAGGACAGCCAGGGCTACGTGGTGCAACCCTGTCTCAACAAAACAAAACAAAGAAGCAAAAAAAGTATTATTATTATTATTATTTTGTATTTTTCAAACAGGGTTTCTTCATGTAGCCCTGGCTGTCCTGGAACTCCCTCTGTAGACCAGGCTGGCCTCGAACTCACAGAGATCCGCCTGCCTCTGCCTCCTGAGTGTCGGGATTAAAGGTGTGCACCACAATGCTGAACTAAATCATTTTTAAAAGAAAAATAATAAGTAATAAGTGCTAGTACACCTGTAATCTCACCACTCTAGAGGCTGAGGCAGGTGGATTGCCGTAAATTCAACAGCAAGACTGTCTCAGAACAAAAACAAACAAACAAACAGGACTGTTGAGATGGTTGGCCAGGTGAGAACACTTGTCACCAAACTGATGGCCTGGGTTCGGTTCCCAAGACCAACATGGTGGAAGGAGAGGACCGATGCCAAAAAATGGACCTCTGACATCCACATACATGCTGTGGCACACAAGTGCACAACACACACACACACGGGCGTGCACACACATGCTCACACACACATACGCTCGCACACACGCATGCACACACGGACGCACACACACACGTGCACACACACACACACACACACCAAATGTAATTTTAAATTTTTTTTAATGAAAACCAATAAATAAAAGAAAACAGAATGGCATAGTGCTCCCATGGGGAGGCAAGGTGTTCGGCATGCAGAGCACAGATCTTGGAACCAGGCTCTGCTGCACATAGTAGCGACGCCACTTCCTGGCTGGGGAACCCCGGGCAGATCATTCAACCTCTCTGTGCCTTGTCTGAGCTCTGCGTAGGGGGTGGAGTGGAGGAGAAATATAGGCCTTGTGTCCTGGTAGAGCAGACACTGGGGTCGACAACTGGCATTTCATCACAGAGTGTACAACTATCTGAAAAAAAAAAGCATTAAAATCAACCCCGCACTGAGGAAACAGGTTCGGAGAACCCAAGTCATTTTGCACAAGGTCACATAGCAGGGGCAGAGCCGAAGGCTGAACGGCAGAGGGGCTGGGCTCCACAGCTGCTGGCTGGAAAGAGGGGGTGGGTGGGCTTGGAAGGCTAATGGAGTTGGGGGGGAGGCTATGTTTGTCAGCCAGCTCCTGTCCCTGACACCTCAGGCCACCACACCGCCACCATGCCAGTGCTCTGGGTTGCTCATTAATCCTCATTTCACCACCTCAGCCCCAGCTGTGCATCCTGTTCCCAGGACAAAGGGACCTTTCTGCCTCTGACACTTGCCAGGCACCCTCCGTCACAAGTCTCACCTCATACTCCTCTTTGCACGACTTCTGAGTCACTAGGTAGGACCAGGGAGGGACCTGGCAGGTGAAGACACCAGGGCAGCCAGTGAGCAGTGACTGAGAGCAAAGGAATCTGGGTCTTCCCACACACAACACAGCATGGCTCCTCAGCCAAGTTCATCCCCATCCTGGACCAAGAAGTTTGATCATCGCAGGCCTGAGAATCCAACCTTAGGGCATTATTTCCATCAGCCAAGCTATACCATCCTCTCTGCAAAGTCACAGTCCTGTGGTCACCCTGTCCTCCCAGCCAACACCCAACAGCTTGTGACTGAACCTCAGATGTATTTGAGTTTGAAACCTTGGCAGAGACGCTCCCCACCACCACAACTCATTTGCCCAGAACAAGGGAAGTTTGTGACTAGTCGGGTCATCCAGCACAGAGACCAAGGACCAAGTTTTGAGGGACAGTCAACCTGAGTGTGCCTCCCTAGATACTTAAAAATGCATACCTAAGCCAGGTATAGTGGCGAATGCCTGAAACCCCAACATTTGGGAGGTGGAGACCGGATAAGCAGAAGATGAGGCCATGTTTGACTACAAAGGAAATTCAAGGCCAGCCTGGGCTACAGGAGAACCCACTTTACAACAAACAAACCCATAGCTAATCTGGGTATAGTGGTGTGCACCTCTGGTCCCAGCACTCGGGACTCCTGAAGCAGGAGAATGAAGAGTTCAAGGCCAGCCTGGGCTTCATAGTGAGACCCTGGCTCATAGAACAAAACCCCTTGGACTTCAGAGAAACGGAAAGTTTGTGACAGATGGAAACATCGGTGTGGGGAGGGCTGGGGACAGGCCCTGACCCTGACCCTGCTGTCCACTGCCCCTGAAGGGATGCTACAGGCTGGAGCTCCAGAAGGTTCCCATATAACTCAACAGCTACTACCCAAGCTGTTTTGGCTCCTGTGTTTGCTGCAACCCCTAGGAGAAGGGAAAAAAACGAAAACAAAAAACAAAAATCCCAGCCTTGTCGTCTCAAATGAAGCAGTGTACGTGCCCTGGAGGTGTGAGGTTCTTCAGCTCTTCATTTGTCAAGGAGCTGTGGCTTTGTCTCTCTCAGGGTCTCTAAAGGCATGGGATCTGGCCAGATCCCCACGTCCAGCACGGGTCACCATGGGTCACCATGGGCAATGATAACCTTGTGGAAAGGCTCCAGCTATTGCCAGGTCCTGACCTTGGCTTGGTGGCTGATTTTACACATCAGGGATCAGCAAAGACTGTTTGTCACTAGGAATGACGCACAGTGGGAGTCAGCAACGGACAATGCCACCGGGAAACCCTAGAGGGTTCTCAGAGTCCCCACCCATCCAGCGAGGGTTGCAGCAGGTGACCACGGTGAAAAGAGCCCATGGCTGCCAAGTCCCCCAGGAGGGACCACAGAGGTTGGACACAGAGTCCAAAACAAGGGAGACTCCCTGTTCAGACAAACTCTTTTCTTTTTTTAACATTTAAAAAAATGTTTTTAGTTTTATTTATTTATTTGGGGTTTTGTGCATGTGCCATGGCACACATGTGGGGGTCATATGACAATCTGTGGGCGTCAGTGTGGGTCCCAGAGATGGAACTCGGGACTCGGGTCATCAGGCTTGGCAGCAAATGTCTTTACCCACTGAGCCGTCTTTCCAGCCGTGTGTGTGTGTGTGTGTGTGTGTGTGTGTGTGTGTGTATGTGTGTGTGTGTGTGTGACTTTTTTTTTGAGCCAGGTTCCCATGTATCCCAGGCTAGCTTTGAATCCACCAGATAGCCAAAGATGACGTCAAACTCCTGATCCTCCCATTTCTGCCTCCCAAGTGCCAGGTTTACAGATTTACCACACTTGGCCGCTTTTTCCTTTTCTTTAGAGACACAATCTCTTTCTGGACCCCAGTCTGACCTCAAACCTGTAGCAGTTTTCCCGCCTCGGCCTCCCATGAGCTAGGGTGACAGGTACGAGCCACCATGCCCATGTGATGCCTCTCAGGGCTCTGCTTCAGTGGCAGTTGGGACAGAACATGTTTTGTACACTTGGGGTTAAGTCATGGTCACAGTGCCAGGAACAGAGATGGCAGAACAAGGAGGGTTGGGTGTCATTCGTGTTACCCTGGAGTGGCTCCTTAGATGCAGCTGTTGGTGTCTGGAGCTGCCCCGGGCATTGCGTGTAACTAAGCGTGACATTCTCCACTCTGATACATCTAACGTATCTCCAGGGACTGTCACCCCGGATGCAAACATCATAGCATCATAGCACCTCGAGATGCTGGACTGGATGGAGGCCTGTGTGAAAGGGCTGGAAAGGGGTGGGGAGGGTGGGGCTGGGAATATAGCTGAGTTGGCAGAGTGCTTTCTCAGCATACACAAGGCCCTGGGTTTGATCCTCAATACCAGGTAAAGTAGACCCGGTTGGTACTCACCTGTGATCTCAGCATTCCGAAGGTGGAAGCAGGAGAATCAGGAGTTGAAAGATATCTTCAGCAACTAAGTGATTTGGAGGCCAGCCTGGGCTACCTGAGACCCTGATTCAAATTTAATCTAAAAATAATGATATCTACACCCTCCAAACTGAATCCAAACTGCTCGGTCCACTTGACTGTCCCCAGTCCAACCCTCTCCATCAGCTCTGTGTTCCCTAAAGACTAAGAGTCCCCAAATTAGCATCTTCCAAGTTACCCTTGCCCCGATGACTCTCAGTAAACGCCATCCCCCAGGCCTGTCCTTACCTACAAGATGGGTCAAAGGAAGTCAGACACATACAGGAGATCCGTAGTGTGGGACCAGGACCCTGTTACTCTGGCAATGGGGTGTTGGTACAGAGAAACAGGAGATGGCTGTATCCACACACTGGCTTTGTGTCCCCTTGATCTCTTTTTGTTGTCTTATTGCTCTAGCCAGAACTTCAAGTACTACTCTATTGAATAGATATGGAGAGAGTGGACAGCCTTGTCTTGTTCCTGATTTCAGAGGAATCGCTTTGAGCCTCTCTCCGTTTAGTTTGATGTTGACTGATGGCTTGCTGTATACTGCCTTTATTATGTTTCTTACACAAGAGCTTTGTGATAACCATGTTACCCCATCTTGCCTATCTCGTGCCTTTGACCCACACCCTGTGGTCATCCCTGTTGTGGGTGATCAGAAGGAACAATGACAATATGTAGTTTGTTCTGCCTGGGAGGGGGTTGCCAGGGCAAGCCGACTGCGCTGTCACCACAATGCGTCCGTCAGTATTCTTGGCTCAGCCAGCAGGACAAGAGAGCTTTCTTGGGGAGGCCAGAGAAAGAAGCAATTGGACCGTCTGCCTGTAAGTGTGCATGCGTACATGCATGCATGTGTGTGCACGTGCATGCGTGCGAGTGTGTGTGTGTGCCCTTGTGGATACACAGGCCTCTGCACACAGCCAGAAACAGGCCAGAGGCTTGGAATAGGGCTGGAAGAGATTTTAGGTGGAAGACCTCCCAGTTCTAGGTCATGGTAGTGATGGGGATGGGGATGGTGGTGTCGATAGTGATGATGGTGACTGTAGTAAAGACAGCGGTGATGAAGATGATGGTGTCCATGGTAACCATGGCGATGCTGAGGATGAAGGCTACTAATACACACTGGCTGCCTGTTCAGTTTCAAGGTGAGAGACCTAACACACACTCACATCTCCAGAGCCTGGCGCAGAGTCGCTGGCGTCAATGCCCATTTACAAATGAGCAGTCAAGGGCTGTGGGAGGCCATCTTGCCCAGAACCACATATCTAGTAACAGCAGAGCCAGGGTTCGAACCCAATCTCCTGGGTCTTACCCATCTGCCCTTTTATATGTAGAGTCCCTAGAGGATGGCAGTAAGTAGCTCTGTCAATCACAGGCTTGGAAGTCCCGCCTCTCACTATCTCTGGGACCTGAGCCTCATTTCCACTCTAAACAAACGTCTTTTATGGTTTGACACTAATCTGGGGTTCAGTGGCTGAGTCCCATTCTCCCCTCCGCCCTTTCTTTCTATTTTGAGACAAGATCTCACACTTTAGTCCAGGCCGACCTCAAACTCGTAGTTTTCCTGCCTCTGCCCTTCTGGGATGGCAGGTGTGAGGCACCATGTGGCTGGGCGGTGGTTGTTTCATGGCCACATACTAAGTGTCCAGCAACTGCCCGGCTTTTCTGTTGTTGTGAAATGGACCTCAGCGTCCCTGGAGATGGCTCTTTAGTGCTACCTCCACCCCCAACCCCAGGTTCTACGGGTTCTTGGGAGATCATTGTCTTCACTTGAAAGTGAAGAAAGCAGGAGGAAAGAAGAGGTGGACAGAGTTGGAGGGCAGGATGGAGACCAGGCCTGAGTGCCCTCCCCTGCCACCGCCCCGTCCTGGACCAAGGGGCGTGGCTTTGGGGCGTGGCCTGCCGGGGCCCTTATTGGCTGCCCCGAGGTTCCTCCGGAGAATAAAGGCCTGGAGCTGAGCGTCCTGCCAACCTTCTACTCTCCCAGGACACAGACACAATCTACCTCTCTCGCTGCTCCGTCCAGCTCCTTCTGTGCCTGGTACGTGGCCCCCAACTGACAGCCAGGGACAGCCAGAGAGGAGTACCCAGGGAAGGGGTGAGGGGCTGGGGCACATTCTGTTTAAATCTCCGTGTTCTGATCCGTAAAATGGGACGATGGTAGGACCCTCACACAGAAGGGTGAGACGTGACAGGCTGTGTTTACTGAGTGCTCGCATGCGCCAAATGACAAGAGAGGGACTTCTACCCTGGAGCTCGTGCTCCACACCATTTGCCAAGACTCCGCCCCCCACCCACACCCCCATCTACCTTACACCTTTTCCTCTCCTGACTCTTACCATCTATGGAGCCGGGTGGGACTGGCCTCTGGGTGGGAATCAGTATGGAGATGGCGTACCTTGTCCATTTCTCCAAAGGTCCCCAATGTTGCAGCCTGGGGCAGGGACCAGGTGGCGCTCCCCAAAGCCACCTGGAAGGGGTCTGCATGGTGAGAGCCACCCACTAACCAGAGACTGCATCAGGTGAGCCTTTTAGGTCCAGAGGACGCCTGGTGTATCAGGATGGGACCTAGCTAGGAGCTGAAGGATAAGTCTCCTTGTTTGGCTTGCCCTTCTTCCCTGACTATCGTTCAAGAGGTCTACCAGAAAGAGGCAGAGGCGCCTAGTGTGTCTGTAATCTGAGCACTTGAGCAGCAGCAAAATCACAATGAATTTGAGTCTATCTCTCTTGAGACTGAGGTAGGAGGATCACAATAAGTTTGAGTCTCATACACGCACAGGAGCGCACACACATACACAATTGCACACACGCATGCACACATGAGCGCTCATATATGTAGGTTCTCCCAAGAATCACCATCTGCCTAAGCTTGATCCTACTTGGCTCTGGATCTCTCTTAGGGCCTCTCCTAGGGCTGCAATGTGACAGTGGCTAAGCCAGTGTTAACCCAAACGCTTCCTCACTGTCGTGACTACCAAAGCGACCTCATGGTGCCATTAGCCAAACCTGAACTTGTCATGTAGTCTTGAGAGGATTCCTCTCAATGTGGGAACTGTGTGATGAAGCTGAACCAGGGGTCTGTGTTGCCTCTCTGGTCCCCACGCCAGGAAATAAAATTCTATTTATAAAAAAACTAAGAGCTCCCAGGTGGTGGTGGTGCACACCTTTAATCCCAGTGCTCAGGAGGTAGAGACAGGTGTATCTGACTTTGAGGGTAGCCTGGTCTACAGAGCAAGTTCCAGGATGGTTAGGGATACACAGAAAAAAAACCCTATCTCAAAAAAGAAAGAAAGAGAGAGAAAGGGAGGGAGGGAGAGGGGAGAAAGAAAGGAAGAAGGAAGGAGGGAAGGAAGGAAGAAGAGAAATGAGAAGCGCTGAGAACCTTTCACAGCTTGATACTGGAGTCTTAAGTCTTTTTGGTTTGTTTTGAGATAGGGTCTTCTGTAGCCAAGGATGACCTTGGATGACTAATGTTCTTGCCTTCACCTCCCAAGTGCCAGGATATAGGCCTGCACCAGACCAAAGGCTCATTTGGAAAAACAAATGTGTGTCCAACACCAGGCATAGTGGGGTACACCTGTGATCCCAGCAAAGGGACACTGAGAGCTTATATACGTAGATGCTCCCAAGAGTTACCATCTGACTAGGATGAGAGTCAAAAGTTCAAAGCTAGCCTAGGCTACATAGTAAGAACATACTGTTTGTTTGTTTGTTTGTTTTTATGTGGGGCTGGGAGATGGCTCAGTTTGTAAAAGGGCTTCCTGGGAAAGCCCTTCCTATTAGGTCTTGTGTTCATATCCCCAGAACTCACATCAAAAATGCCAAGCACAGCAAAAAATACCTACAATCCCAGCACTAGAGAACAAGAGACAGAAGGATCTCTGGGGCTTAGTGGCCAGCCAGTCTAACTGAATCAGTGGGCTCCAGGCTCAGTGAGAGACCCTGCCTCAAAAAACACGCTGGAGAGTAACTGAGGAAGATACTGGATACTGGCCTCTGCACACATATGTGCATGCATGCAAGTACACACACACAGTGTGTTTAAATAAGTAATATACAACAGGGCAAAAATGCCGAGTATGGAGGGGTGCTGTGGACCCGAGGGCCACTCACCACAGGGACCCCACTTGGCCCATTTCTTTCATGTTTGTTGACATGCCGTGAGCTCATGGAAACAAATGGACTGAGGCTGGTTCCTGGTGACTTTGCAGAAACAGTCCTTGGCTGCCCACAGCCTTGCTTTATCCACACCCCCATCTTGTGACTCATTCTGAACCACCTTGTGCAAGATCTTTCCCCTAAACTTGCCCATGACTGCAGCCTAAGGATGTTTGTGCAAGACCCTTCCCCTGGACTTGCTGAGGTTTGCAACCTAAGGATGTTTATGCAAGACCCTTCCCTTGCAGTCTAAGGAAGTTTCTGAACTCATGACCTTCCAGCTCTGGGAGGAGAGGGGGCCACCGGTAGGCTGCCCAGCTGAGATTTTATTCTGTGCCCTTCTCTTCTCATTGTGGGTATGAAGGAGGGGTCATGGAGCTCAGGAGAGCAGCTGTCTTGATCTTTTGTATCCTCTTCCTGCCTCCCAGCCATGGCAGTCCAGGAACCCCTCCACGTGAAGACCCCGCTGCGTGACAGCATGGCCCTGTCCAAAGTGGCTGGCACCAGTGTGTACCTAAAGATGGACAGTTCCCAGCCCTCAGGCTCCTTCAAGATCCGAGGCATTGGACACCTCTGCAAGACGGTACAGGGCAGGGTGGCATCCTGGCAGAAAGGGCACTTCCTCCTACCTGACAGTTCTAGAGCCCCGTGTGCAGATGTACACCCAAGATTTTAGCACCCAGGAAATTGAGACAGGAGGGTGGAAAGTGAGTAGCATCCTAGACTGCCTAACAAGACCCCGTCTCTAATAATAATAACAAAATAATAATAATTAATAATGATAATAATCTTATGGGCTGGAGTTCGGATGGCTCAGCAGTCAAGAGCACTGGTTGCTCTTGCAGAGAACCTCAGCTCCCAGTATCCACATGGTGGCTCACAAATCCAGGGGATTTGACGGCCTCTCTGGTCTCCAAGAACAACTACACTCATGTGCACATAAACAGAAATGGATAAATATTGGGCGGGAGAGTTAGCTAAGCAGTTAGGAACACTTGGGGCTCTTCCCTCTCAGCATCCAAGCCGGTGGCTCACCTGTAACTCCAGCTCTAGGGCATCTGATGCTCTCTTCTGCCCTCTGCAGGTAACACATGCACACATACACATAAATAAATAAAATAAATCTTAAATAAAAAACCACAATCTTTCTAAAGAGAAAATAATTTTAGAGTAGGCTACACATATCAGGATTCCCTCTGGCTATGGGGTGCCAGCCCATGAGAATCCCTCAAGACACCTGCTCCCTTGCCCCAGCCAGTCTCCTTGGGGAAGACAGGCCCAAGGGAGGGTGGTTCAGACACAGAGGGGAGAAAGGTGAGTTCAGTGTAGATGGAAGATGTTCCAGTGGGAGGGACGAGCCTAGGTAGGGACAGAGAGGCAGCCTGACCCCTCCTCTTGTCTCCACAGAGGGCAGCACAAGGCTATAGACATTTTGTCTGCTCTTCAGGTAAGTGGCCAGGAGGCTTTCTCTCCCTTCCTATCCTGGACAGTTTGTCCTGAGGCCAGGTGCATCATCTCTCTGGGCCCTGGTCTCTGCAGCAATAAACCCACTCAAAGAAGTCCATATTTGGGGTTCCAGAGGTCACCTAGGAGGAGAGGGGAGTCCAGAGCCTGACAGGAAAGGGGTGACCAGTCTCACCTGGGGTCCCAGACCCTCCTTACTGACACGCCCCCTCCACCGCTCCCCTGACAGCGGGCAATGCAGGCATGGCGACGGCCTATGCTGCCAGGAGGCTGGGCATCCCGGCCACTATCATTGTACCTAGCACCACACCCACCCTCACCGTTGAGCGGCTCAAGAATGAAGGTGCCACAGTTGAAGTCGTGGGAGAGGTGAGTGCAGACTGGCAGGGGGCAGGACTGAGAGGGCTCCTGACGGCTGGACAGAGCCTCCATCACTGCATTCTCTTCCCGCAGATGTTGGATGAGGCCATCCAACTGGCCAAGGCTCTAGAAAAGAACAACCCAGGCTGGGTGTACATCCATCCCTTCGATGACCCTCTCATCTGGTAAGGTGGGGCCACCCCGCTCCTTGCTGCACCTATCTGCCATAATGCCTAACACCTGCTGGCTCTCCATGTTGCACACCCAATGTATACAGGAAAGAACACACAAACACTCAGATGCACACATCAGCAATGGGGAGGGGTGTCCCCAGATAGAGATTTGGGGAGATCAGCTCATCTGGGGGTGACTAGGAACAAATGAGGTGGGGATGCATTGATGAAGGTAGCTCTCAAGTGCTAGCATCTGCCACGGGCAACTGAACCTCAGGCCCTGGGGACCCTGAGAGTCTGTGGGGAATGAGCATCTAGAGAATGTACCCACTGATGGGTAGGAAGTGGGGGGTTAGTCCACCTACTCCCACAGCCCTCCTCTCTCTTGGGGTGATGTCACCTACACAGAGTTTAGTGAGGCTATGGCTGGGTGGGGAGAGGGTAGGGACCAGTTCCGAGGGCCACCATTGCCTGGGACGGAAGCAAATACAGACCTCATCTGGCATCTTCAACCACCTGTTGTGTCTTAGGAAGCCCAGCCCTGACCTGCTACCCTTCTCCTGCCCAGGGAAGGCCACACTTCCATTGTCAAGGAACTGAAGGAGACGCTGAGTGCCAAACCTGGAGCCATTGTGCTGTCGGTTGGCGGCGGGGGCCTGCTGTGTGGAGTCGTCCAGGGGCTGCAAGAGGTGGGCTGGGGGGATGTGCCCATCATCGCCATGGAGACTTTTGGTGCCCACAGCTTCCATGCTGCCATCAAGGAAGGAAAGCTGGTCACCCTGCCCAAGATCACCAGGTCAGTCCAGGCACCCACCTCCCCGTAGTGCAAGCAGTGAAAAATGAGGCTTTGGTTATTTGCCCCAAGTTACCCAGGCACATGCGCGGTACACCTGGGCCTTGAACACGGGTCTCTGTGGATAATGGCGGGCAATGCCGACCCCTTCTTGAGATCCTCATGCCTCACTACTTTGCTGGACACTTATCTGGCCTCCAAAATGTGCAAGACCCTGGCTGATCCTGGACACAGGGTGGGGAAAAAAAAAAAACCCTCTCGCCCGCAAGAATTTATAACCAAACCCCAGATCTGAAGCTTAAATAAAATTGAACTTTGTTTCTCCCTACTGAGAGAGAGAGAGAGAGAGAGAGAGAGAGAGAGAGAGAGAGAGAGAGAGAGAGCCTTGTAGGGACAGCTCCTTGAAGCTGTGGGCCAAGTTCCTCGAGTCTGCCACACCACCACTCTGAGTGCGCTGACCTAGGGCCCAAAGTGGCTGCTTTTGTGCCAGCCAGCACAGCCACACTCCGTCTGAAAACAGGAAGTGAGGGCAGAAGGATGAACCTAAATTTTTTGTTTTGTGTTGGTTTGCTTTTTCAAGACAGGGTTTCTCTGTAGCTTTGGAGCCTGTCCTGGAACTAGCTCTTATAGACCAGGCTGGCCTCAAACTCACAGAGATCCGCCCGCTTCTGCCTCCCGAGTGCTGGGATTAAAGGCAAAGGCGTGCGCCACCACACGGTGGACACACTTAAACCTTAAAGACAAAGTGGGGCTGCTCCTCAACTGACAGTAGGGTCACGCCTCAGCAAACCCATCATTAGAGTTAAAAATCTTCATGAGTTAAACCTGGTCTGCCTTATCCAAACTGTTTGGCACACAGCACTCTCAGACCAACCCTCAGCAGTCAGAGCTGTCTATACTTCCTCTTACTGCCCACTGGGCAAACTTGGTGGTACAGACACACCTAGCTGCAAGGGAGGCTGGACAAGGTTTGCACCAGACATCCTTGAGGGCGGTAGAAGAGACTTCTAGAGAGAAGACCCTTTCTGTCAGAGGGAGGGAAGGCTGAATCAGGTAAGGGACTTTTCCAGAGCTCTGGGAATGACATCACTGTTGGGACTGGAATCCTGATAACACCATTCTTTCCTGCCATGGAATATGGGTGCAGGAGCTGGTATTCAGGCAGCCATTTTGGCCCCCAAGCTGGGGCATCTACTGCCTGCCCCACCTTTGTTCCTGATTCCCCTTCTATAAATCTGAGTTTGGGGACTAGAGAGATGGCATAGAGGTTAAGAGCACTGGATGCTCTTCCAGAGGTCCTGAGTTCAATTCCCAGCAACCACATAGTGGCTCACAACCATCTATAATGAGACCTGGTGCCCTCTTCTGGTGTGCAGGCAAACATGCAGGCAGAACACTGTGTACATAGTAAATAAATACTTTTTAAAAACTGAGTTTGGGAAGTATGTGGCGCCGGATCCTTTAGTAAGGACTAGCTCTCCCTATGTTAGGATAGGAGGGGCCTATTTGAGAACCTCGAGTAAACCCAGGGACTGGGGAGTCCCTCTGGAAGGCTTCCTGGAAGAGGAGGCCTTGAGCTTGGCAGGTTGGGGCAGGAAGCAAGTGAGCAAAGCAGGTAGAGGCTACAAGTTGGGGACAGGGCACATCTGAGTCAGGCCAATGTGACAGTGGAGGCCACTGTGCAGGCTCCCAGAGCTAGGCAGGGGTTGCCCAACCCCAACCCCACCCCTCACCTGTAGTTCCTGCCTCTAACGTGCATCCTTCTGCCTTGTCTCCCACTCCTCTCCCCACTCCCATCTCCCAGTGTTGCCAAGGCCTTGGGTGTGAACACTGTGGGGGCACAGACACTGAAGATGTTTTACGAACACCCCATTTTCTCTGAGGTCATCTCGGACCGGGAGGCTGTGTCCGCTATTGAGAAGTTTGTGGGTACGTACTAAGGGACCTTTCGCCCTTCATTTTTCCCTCCTCAGCCTAGAATGCCCCATGAGTGGAAGCTAAAGCTAGTCAGTGGTAAGAAGAAACACTGAAGTCACTCAGCGAGCCTGTATCCGCTTCCATCAGTTACTGGACAGATGCTCTCCGATGACAATTAGGGTAGTCACCACTCTGGTGACATTAGATGGCCAGGTCAGGCACCCTCTCCACTATTGCTAGGAGTCTTAGCTGGGGTCATGCTGGTGGATTCCTGGGAGCCAAGCACTGGGCTGAGCTCCAGGATCCTGTTGGAGAGAAAGGAAGGATTGTACGAGTCCGAGGGTTAAGGTCATGACAGGGATCCCACAGAGACAGTTGACCTGAGCCTGTGGGAGTTCACGGACTCTGAACCAATAGCTAGGGAGCCTGCATGGGACCAACCTAGGCCCTCTGCATGTGGCTGACAGCTGTGCAGCTTGGTCTGTGTGTAAGGCTCCTAGCAGTGGGGTCAGGACCTGTGCCTGGAGCTTCAGTTGGCTTTTGGGTGCCTATTCCCAATGCTGGGTTGCCTTGCCCTGCCTTGCCTTGGTGCAGGGGGAGGAGCTTGGTCCTGCTTCAACTTGGTGTGCCTCACTTTGTTGACTCCCATGAGAGGACTACCACTTTCTGAATGGAGACAGGGGAATGGATGGGGGAGGGTAGAGGGAAGTGGAGGGGAGGGAGCAGGAAGAGAGGAGGGAGGGGAAACTATGGTCAGTATGTAAAATAAATGAAACACATTTTAATAATAAAAAAAGGACGGCTAGTAACCATGGCAGCAGGGAAGACAACCAGCCTTTCAAATGTCCATTCTGAGCTTCCCGGTAGCCAGAGTCAGAAGGGAAAGCATTGAGAAGAGTTGGATTTGGAAGTGGTCTATAATGGAACTCTCTTGGTTCACCCTGGAACAAGATGGTCAAAAAGAACCTGGTGGTAGTGCACACCTTTAATACCAGCACTCGGGAGGCCAAGGGTAGGTGGATCTCTGTGTGTTCAAAGCTAGCCTGGTCTACTGAGTGAGTTCCAAGACAGCTAAGGCTACAGAGAAACCCTGTCTCAAAGAGAGGGGGAAAAAGGCCAAAAAGGATGAAAAATGACACACTGTCAGCTACTATACCCACAGCTTGCTGCCCCACACCTAGGCACCTGTGACTCCCCTCAGGCGCCTGAGAACTCTTAGCACAGGCTGAAGAAACTGAGACTGGATTCAGCCTGAACAGTCCCGGCCACAGTGAGGTCTGGTCCAAGACCAACAGTGCTGAGACCTGACCGGCCCCCTTCCCCACAGATGATGAGAAGATCCTAGTGGAACCCGCGTGCGGTGCGGCTCTGGCTGCAGTCTACAGTGGCGTGGTGTGCAGGCTGCAGGATGAGGGACGGCTGCCAAGGCCGCTGGCTTCACTGGTGGTGGTTGTGTGTGGCGGCAGCAACATCAGTCTGGCGCAGCTGCAGGCTCTCAAGGCACAGCTCGGTCTGAACGGGCTGCCCAAGTGACCCCGACAGGGGGACACCCGCACCCCTAAGTAGTGTGGGCAGAGGACATACCTGACAGCGGCTCCACCCTCCTATACCCGTGTTTATAATGTGCACTTTTTCATTGTAAATAAATAATATATATATATATTTATAAAGCAAAGACTTTAGAGTTTTGTTTGTTCTTGACATGTGGCCTACGTGCAGCGTAAGCCACCTACTTCGGCCGGCATCCAGAGTGCTGCTGTAACGGGCACTGGCCTGCATCCTGCCACAGCTGCCCTGGCTCCCAGAGGAGCAATGCTCCCTACCCATGTACTAGTCACTTGGGTCTCCCAGTAGACTGGTGTAAAAGTGGGGCCCATACATTCATAAATCTGGAGACGGGACCAGAGCTAAGCCACAGAGACCTGGGGTAGGGGTAAAGCGGCTGGGAGATGCACAGACAAAGCCACCACATTCTGACATGAAGTCCTTACTCACAGGACAAGGACATCCTTAAAACACCAGCAGTGCCACCCATGTGCAAGAAAACCAACCCTGTACTTGTCTGCAGGGCAAGAAAGGTGAAGCGAATTTGACCTCCCCTTCCAACAAAACTCAAAACACGTGACAGGCACTGGGCTGGCTGGGGCAGAGCCACCCTCACCGCTCAGGACCTTGGGACACTGGCAGAGCACACTCCACTGCCCACCCCAGCATGGCAGGGCTCTAGGACGCTGGTCTACATCCGTGCAGTTAGCTTTTGTGAGTATCACAAAGGAACACTCCCTCACTTTCCCAACAAAGTCCAAGCACTGAGGGCTCAGTGTGATCTACTATGAGTAAGGGTGAAGCCTGATATTCCAGGGAGTGCAGCTCACATCTCCCAGGACCCCACCAACAGATTAGGCAGGAAGGACTAGAGCCCAGACCTCTGGTTCACAGGTTGAGTTCTCTGTGAGACCAAACAGGGAGGACTTGGTTTCTTGTGGACCTCACAACCAGACTTAGGATCTTGGTGGTCAGCAGGGCAGGCCAGAGTAGGACCCAGAATATAGCACGTAAGATGGACACTGAGGGAAAGGGTTGATGGACAGAGGGACTGACAGGGAGGAACTGGTGGACTGACAGATGAAAAGCAGACGACAGGCATGGTGGCCCACGTGTAAATCCAGACCAGCCTGAGCTACAGAGCAAGGGTTGTCTCAGAACCGAAAAGAAAGGGTGTGCGGTTCTGGCTGGGTGGGTAGGTGAGGACGGGTGCTGGGAGGGCAGGGGCTGGACGGATGAGAGAGCGAATGGGTGAGTGAGTGGACAGTGGTAAGTGGGTTGGCACAGGAGCGAAAGGACAGATGGGATGGCGAGAACAATGGGCAGGGCGTGGTACAGGGCCCTGACCTTCACTGCTGCCTCACAAGACACAGCGTGGCCATGACCCCTCCTACTCAGTGGGAGTACAGCCCGTGCTTGGCTCCCTCAGAACAGAGCCAGGGACACCTACCAAGAGGCCAGGGGCAATTGGGCTGGAGGCGGGGCAGGAGAACAGGCTGATGGTGCACCCCTCCTGCAGAAAGAACACAACACCCTCCAGCTACCAGCAGCCAGAAACTTTGGTTTTTGTTTTCAAGCATCTACCTCAGGAAAGCTGCCCAGAGGGACACGGACTGTTCCCTGAGGTGATGGGCCCGCAGGCTAGTAGTGACAGCAACGATGAGCCCTACTGGAGTCCCACACAGACACCCAGGATCCCACCAGGCCCACAGCCAAGCATAAGCCCCAGCCCACTGGTGACAGGCACAGAGCATGAGCGGTGAGGGGCAGAGAATCAGCTCTGAGCCCACTGGGTCTGTGTCCCTGCAGGGGACACCATCCAGACCAGAGCCTCAAAGGGTGGGCAGCCACACAGAATGAAGGCAACTGGGTGCAGGCAGATCCTCAGTCCCATGGGACCTGGATGGGTGAGAATGTCCAGAGATCGGGCTGGCCCATGTGCAGCACGTTGTGGAACGGCGATCTACTCCACTGGAAAGGGGGTAACTGGTCCCACGTGGGGCCACTGGCCGCCAGCATGCTCATGTGCTTGGCCAGGGAAAAGCCGGTCACCTGGAGGTCAGAGAGCAGGCCGCTGAGTCAGAGCACCATTCTAAGGCTGACCCCAAAGCAGGTATCCCTTAACCTTGACCCGATCCTTCATCCGTCCCACCCTTCCCCAGGCCATGTGGCAGCTGGCTTGGGTGGCGAACCTTTACATCGATGCCACCGTGGGCACGTTGGCGCAGGGCCTGAAACGGGTAGGAGCCATTGGCAGGGTTGAGATCAGAGCGGGCAGAGATGGCGTTCTCCGCATTGGGCTTCGGGATGCAGGCTTCACACAGTGACAGAGGGTCGTGAAGGAAGTCATTGTACCTGTATGCAGATGGAAGGGATGCTAACAGCCCTGGAGAAAAGCCAAACTCCTCATGGCACAGGGTGGCCCTGACCCCTTCCTGAACTTCCTAGGCTTCTCCCAGCACCAGCCATGACTCAGGCATGGCCAGATGTGGCCCACTCTTACCCCTCCACAGGGTCACCCCAGTCCCAGATGTGGCCTACCCTCACACCTCCAAGGGGTCACCCCCCAGGCTCTTCTTGGGGGAGGTTCTCCAGGCCCCTCCACCAAGCAGGCAGACACCTGGTCTATTCCTCAACAGCGTGTGTGGGGACTCAGGCTGCCTCACCACACTTCAGCTCCAGTCTGGGGCTCCCCAAGGAGGGCGGGGAGCAGCCCGCCATCTGCAGCCTAACTGTCACAGACACACACGTGACTCCCCGCACCAAGCCAGGACTATGCTGACCCACCTCATGAGCCGGACCATGGAGGCCATGTCCTTCACCAATGACTGGTCCCTCCGGAAGATCTGGGCTCGAGGGTTCTTAGTGTAGGAGAACCAGTCTCCATACTGGGCCACCAAGGCCTGCAGCCCACTAGCGTTGAACACAGTCTCAAAGAACCTGCTGGGACAAGGGTGGTCACCCACGACTCCCACTGGCCATGACTGACCGTCACAGTGCAGCTGCTGTCAGGGCCACATCAGGCTGTAGCAAGGCCCTCTTGTACTGTAGGGGATAAACCTGGGCTCTGGGGTCTATTTCAGAATTCTCTGACCAAGGAGCTATGGATGAGCCAGGATCCCTGCCTCAGTTTCCACATCGATGGAATGAGAATGAGAACAGGCGCCTACACTCAGGTATCATGGTCACAAGGACCCAATGGCAGGTCCTTACACCCTGAGAAAGCCCAGGCTGTAAGGCAGCTCGGAGGAACCCAGCTAAGACTGGATTTATTGGGACGCAGGCTGCCCCAGCTATGCTTCAGCTTCCCTGGGTACTACATGGGCATCTCCATCTCTCAGGGGACGGGGGTGGGTTCAGCTGAATGCGTGGCAATATCCAGTGCCAAGGTGTGTCCATGCAAAGTCACCCGGCAGCGGTACCAGAACTGGAGTCACAATGAGGTAGAACTTTAACAGCAGGAGAGGGGCTGGGGCAGTTCTCATTGCTCTGCGTGTTTAAAATGCCACCGGGGAGGGAGCCTGCCTCAGGGAGGACAGATGGGGTGGGGGTGAAGAAGGAAGGACGTACGGGATGTTGTAGCTAGCCCAGTAGGTCGTCTTGTAGAGCTCCACAGTCTTGTCGGCCACCACCACCATGCCCCTGAGGCCCGGAGAGAGGGACAAAGAAAGTGAGGGACAAGCTCTGAGGGCCCTGAGCAGGAGCTGAGCTGTGCTGTGTCCTGAGCCTCCCGCCTGCACCCATCAGGGACCCTCCTCCCTCTGTCCCCAGGACTCACGGGATCTGTTCTAGGATAGTCAGCACCCGATTTCCAGGGCTGGGCCCACCAGGGATGAATGCCTTGTAGTCCACAATCATCCACTGGTTATTATACCTGCCAGGCACAAGGAAGGAATGACTTTAAGTCTGAAACGCTTACAGGAGAGGATAAAAGAAAATTCTTTCATTCTTGAGCCTCAGTTTACCCAAACAGAAATCAAAGAAAGGGCTTGGGTTGCTCCAGTAAGCATTTGCAAGAAGGGGTTGGGCAGAAGGCCCCAGAGCCCTGATGGTCCCCTCTGTTCTGAGTGCTAAATGGTCCCCAAGTAGGGGTATGGGGCCAGGAACGCACGCACGTGCCACTGTTGAACCGCTTGAAGACTTCTGCCCAGGTGGCCCCATCCAGGGCCAGGCGATTGGCCACGATGTTTCGAATCCACTCCAGTACACAGCCCTGGGGCTGCACGTACTTCCACAGGGCTGGGTTCTTGTTGCCGATAGTGGTCTCCAGGGTGACCTGTGAGACAAGGCGGGCTGCAGATCCACATGGCAGCCCATCCTGTCCTGGCTCTAAGTCAATGTTTATGCTTTCCTTACAACCCTAACTTGCTTTAGTGAACACCCCTCTTGGATTCCTTGGAAAAGTACTTGGTTTATGTGGGGGAGCGGGGGGGACTCAGGATCTTGTACCCAGCTCAGCCTTGGGGACCAGAGGGAGCCCAGAATGCTACTCCTGGGTGCCTCCCTTGTCAAAGGGTGAAATATTTCATCCCAGCCCTTCGCTGAACTCAACAGGCGGGGCTGGTGGTTTGAGGCTATTCACCTGGCACCGCTGCCTCCAGAGACTTTGTCAAGAACCCAGCCCACCTCGCTCTGTCTGGTCACAAGGCAGCCACTGCTGCCTATGAAACCTCTCACCTCATGGCCCCCTGGAGCCCTCGTGTCTACATAAACATGCCCTCTTCTATTTAACATGCATAGTTAAAACCAATGCAGAACTAGCCAGGCGGTATGGCACATGCCTATAACCCAGAACTCAGGAACCAGAGGCAGGAAATTTGCCACAAGTTCAAGGTGAGCCTGGTCTATGGTGAGCTCCAGGTGACCCAGGGCCTCAGAGTAAACCCTGTCTTAGACCAAACAACAAAACTCGGAAGAGTCAAGCGGAGCCTGGGAAACCTGACTTTCAAACAGCGACATCCTGGCAGGTGGTGGGTGGCCCTGCTGTGGGAGAATCTTGACAGTTGAGTCCCAGTCAGCTCTTGCCACCCTCCCCCTGGAAGACAGGTATGCAAGACCCAGGGAAACTAAAAGACAAGCCCGCCAGCTGGTCACGGTTGGCGATTGGCCCCCGAGCCTGAAGTCAGAGTTTAGTCCCCTGTGCCCCCAAGGATGCTGGCCTGAGTCTTTCTTTATACGAGGAGGCAACAAATGGTAGGACCCACATAGGACAGTACTTTAGTGTTAGGGTTTTGTTTATTTGGGGTGCATCTGCAGTGTCACACTGTAGCCCAAGCTGACTCCAAACTCTTGGTGATTTTGCTGCCTCGGCCTCTCGAATGCCAGGAGTCCAGGTGTGAGCATAGCGAGTGTTCTACAGAGGACACAGAGGACGGGCACAGTGCCGCACACCTGTCTCAACCCCTGTCCTAGGGAGGTGGAGGCCAGCCTGGACTACATGAAACCCTGCCCCAGAAAACCAGAGTAAGAAAGAAAAAGAGAAGACAAACGAAGACGACATCTAAGCTGGGCCTGGCCCGGGCATGGAAGCCCAGTCTACTCGGGAGACTGAGGAAGGAGGACTCCTGGTCCGGGCTACGAGATGCGCTCTGTAAAAGCCTGAGCTACAAAGTGACACACCGCCTTAAAAACCTGAATAAATAAATAAAGCAAACAAACAAAAACACAAAAATAAAAAATAGCCAGGCAGTGGTGGCGCATGCCTTTAATTCCAGCACTCGGGAGGAAGAGACAGGTGGATCTCTGTGAGTTTGAGGCCAGCCTGGTCTCGAGTGAGTTCCAGGACAGGACAGGACTGTTACACAGAGAAACCCTGCCTCGAAACAAAACAAAACAAAACAAAACAAATACATACATACTAAATACATTTTAAAAACAAAACAAAAAAACATAAAACAAAAACAGAAGTCTGAGAAGGTCCCTAGCATCCTACACTGTCAAAGGGGTGGATGGCCTCCTATGCTGGCCCAGTGAAGAGGCCCAAGGTTCTACCACACATGTGCAGACAGACACAGACACACAGACAGTCTCTGTCTCTCTCTCTGTCTCTGTCTCTCTGTCTCTCTGTCTGTCTGTCTGTCTCTCTCTCTCTCTCTCTCTCTCTCTCTCTCTCTCACACACACACACACACACACACACACACACACACACAGAGGATCCTCTGGGGAAGGGGAAGCTTGTTGGCCTGAGGCTCCTGTGTCTCCCATCCCCTGCCCCCCCCAGCCTCTCCCACACTAGGAAAAAGCAACAGCAAAGACAAAGAGACATGAACCCCACCACGCCTGCTAGTACCCCTCACATCAGCTGCACCCAAGCGCTTTCTGCATCAAAGTCCGTCTCCTGGCAGCATCAGTCTGTGATCTCGGGTGCCAGGAACACATTTCTAAAGGGGCTTGGATGCCAGCCAGAGAGCAGAGGAAGCAAGGCAACTGTAAACAGCAGCTCTCAGAAAGTGGCCAGGTTAGGGGGTGGGGAGAGGGGAAGGCAGTGGGAGAGCAAGGTCACTGGCAGAAAGGAGGTGTTTATGCTGAACACAGAAAAACAAACCAAACCAAGGTCATTGCACTCAAGGGCCTTGCAAAAGTCCCCAAGACCAGCAGCTCAGAGGCTCTGCACACCTCATCCTTCACTGTATCCCCAGAGCCTCTTTGCTGTGTCCCCAGGGAGCATGTGACTCGGCCACTTACCAGCCCACTGCCCAGGATGTAGAAGTCATCACCGGAGAAGATGGTGCCCGGGTAAGACGAAAAGACCACGTTGTTGCCAGCAATCAGGGGGTTCTCCTCTGGGAGGGGGGTGAGCTGGTCAGGCAGGCCTTGTAGGGACCCCATACCCCATCCCACAAGACTAGAGTCTCAAGTGAGGAACAAGTAGTCCTCAGGGAGCCACTCTCATCCCGTCAGTCATTTGTTACAGCAAATGAGGCCCTTCATATAAAATATGTGGTGGCACCTGCCTGGAATGCCAACACCAGGAGGCTGAGGCAGGAGGGCTGCTCCAAGTTCAAAGCCACTTGGACTACACAGTGAGTTCCAGGTCAGTCAGAGTTATGAGACTCTAATTCAAAAAGGAAGTGGGGCGGTGAGGAAGAAGAGAAGGACAATAAGGAAGAGGAGGAGCAGCAGCAGCAGAAGGGGGAAGAGCCCCACTAGCTGTCTCTACTGCTTCCACAACACACTTGGAATACAATGAACAGCAAGATGCTCAGCTGCTCCTCCGTAGCCGGAAACAGATTTCCCTTAAACACTGGTGAATCAGTTTTTAAAAGGAGTAAATAAATTCATCTTAAAATGTAGATGGATCTAAATTCATCAGGGGATCTGCAAGTGAGGAGCTCAGAGTGGGTGGGTGTTTACTCTGGACCCACGAGATTTGTGATTGTATATTACTGAGACCAAATGAGGAATAAAACAATGAAAAATCAAAAGGGACCTTGGAACAGCTACAAGTAAACAACCAATCCACAGGGAAAACCTCCGAGGGCCATGAATGTCACCAATCCGCAGGGAAAACCTCCTGAGGGCCGCGGATGTCACATTTGCACGTTTCCCCTGCACACAGCTTCCACATGTTGGTGGTACTGTTTTAGGGGACTTGTTCTGCATGGAAAAATATCCCCAGCCATTAATTAAGCAGCTTTTTTGTTTTGGGTTGGCTTGGTTTTTCAAGACAGGGTTTCTCTGTAGCTTTGGAGCCTATTCTGCTGTCCTGGAACTCACTCTTGCAGTTCAGACTGGCCTCAAACTCAGAGATCCATCTGCCTCTGCCTCCCGAGTGCTGGGATTAAAGCATGCCCACCACCACCCGGCGCCTTAAGCAGGTTTTTTAAAGCATTAAAAATGCCAGAAAACATCGTAGTGAGTGCCTGTCGTCCCAGGACAAGGGAGGCTGAGGCAGGAGGACTGCTATCTAAGGGTTACCCGACTATGTGCAACCGGTTTATCCCCATTGCCATTGCTTTGCCTGCCTCACTGGGTGACTGTCTATGGTGGGCACACACTAGAGTGAGTTCAGGGCCAGCTGGAACATGGAGCTGAATGGTACAGCCCTTGCTCAGCAACAAGGCCCAGGGTTCAATACCCCAGATAGAGCCAGGAGAAGGTAGAAGGATAAGGTGCAGGCAGACGGGTGGATGGTTAGTAACCTTGGAGCCAGCTGATAGATCTTGCTTGCCAAATAAGAATTCCTAGAATGGAGCTGGAGAGATGGCTCAGCAGTTTAAGAGCACTGGCTGCTCTTCCAAAGGACCTGAGTTTGATTCCCAGCAACCACATGGTGGCTCACAACCATCTACAGTGGGATCTAATGCCCTCTTTTGGCATAAAGATGCACATGCAGACAGAGTACTCACATACATAAAATAAATAAATCTTAAAAAAATAAAAATAAAAAAGAATTCCTGCCCCTGTGCACCACCCTCCTGCAAGGCTGCTCCTTCCTCCCACCTTGCGGCCCCTCCCGGAACTGCAGCCGGTACTTCTTGATGATGCGTAGCATGTTCTGGTAGGAGTTCCATGTGTTATGTGCCACCAGGAGGTCACGTGCACCTGGCAGCAGCTTGATGAGAGCAGAGCAGGAGCCAGAGCCCAGGGAAAGCTTGGTGCTGGTCTTATTCAGCGCTGGCTCCAGGTCTTCCAGGTCTCCAGCAATCTGCAGCAGGCTGAGGAGGCAGGACGGGAGGGTGAGCAGCCACTCTGCACCCACGTCACATGAGGCTCCAGGGGTCAGCAGACCCCCTGTGTTCTAGGGGCAGGAAATGGCAGAGAGCTGGCACGGAACTGGGATGACTATGAGGTTCACGGCTCCTTACCCACCCTGTGCAGGCTGGGGGGGCACTTACAGGAACCCCAAGGGTTTGATGGTGAACCTCCCTGTTGGGAAGGTCAAACGGCCTTCGTAGCTGTCCTCCAGGCCTTTCAGCTGCAAGAGAGTCAGCCGCACCTAGGGGAGGGACAGAGGGAGGATGAGGCCCCCAGTTCACCCCTCCTATACCACTGCAGGGGCTTGGACCTGGTCCAGGGGTGCTCCACAGGCTCCAGCCAGCCCTGAGCCCTCTCCTGCTTTCAATAACTCAACTGTATGAAGTATCTTCATGCTGACCCCAAGTCCGCCTCACTTAAGAATCCGGATCAAAAGCCACCTCCTCCTCAAATCCTTCTATTTGGCCAGATGCCCTGCCAAACATCTCCCTAGTCTTGGACGCTGGCTGTGTGGCTGACCCTGGCACCTGCCCTAAGGTTGCCTTCGCCCACTGTCAGTTCTGCCTCAGCACCTGTAACTAGAGGCATTACTGTGCCCCTCACCGGGTCTTGGCTGGTGCTGGACAAGTACCAGAAATTTTAATTAATTAAATACAGGCAAGATAGATGGCTGTACAGGATAGAAATGGATGGACAGCAGGGGATGGGTAGACAGATGAACAGACAGAAGGATGGGTAGAAGGATCAACAGGAAGGTGGATGGATGGCTTGGAGGGTAAATGGGTCGGTATGTACATGTGTGGGTGTCTAAGCAGATGTACTGTTGGGAAAATGGATACCTTAGTAAGCAGATGCATGGATGGGTAGATGGATGGGACAGAAGGGGCACTGGGTGATCTGGAGGGTGGATGGTGAGGAAGCAGACCTACGGAAGGAGGGGTAGATGAGTGGTATGTGGAGGAAGGGAGCCTGAAACAGCAAGGGTTGTAAATGGGTTGTCAAGGAGAACTATGGGTAGGAAGTGTCAGCCCTGGAGGATGTACAAACAGGTGGCAGGGTCATCCACAGAGGCTAATGCCTGCATTATGCAGCTAAACCCTCAGGTCTGTAGAGAGTCACAGGTTCTGTGGCTTTTGCATTGACGACCTAGCCGGCAGCCCATGGAGCTAGCTAGCTACCCAGAACCTGGCCCCTGACATTATCCAGTCAGTCAGAGCTCAGCCCCGGAAGGACGGCAAAGCCTGGTTCCTCTGCATGCTTTCCCTTTCTCCTCCCTTCCTTTCTGAAATGGTGTGTGCTTTATCCAGCCTTCCACCACCTCCCTGACAGCGAGAGCCACGAGCCACCACTTAGCTACATCTAGGTTCTTTGACAGCAGGAAGGCAGAAAGGGCCGGACATCTGGGCCAGGATGGGCAGCTGGAGGTACATCAAGCAGACAGATGGGAGAGGAGGGCAGCAGAAGCTGACAGATATTAAAGTAGAAAGGACTTCTAGCTCACTCAGAACTAGCCAGGGACTGCACAGGACATGGGCACACCCAAAGAGCCACCTCCCCTCAAGCAGGGCAGCCCAGCCCACCTGGTGCCAGTATGAAGAGTCCTGGCTAAGCTCCATCTCCCTCTGCATCCATTCCAGGTTAGTCTCCAGGAAACTCTTGAGCTTCTCACAGTAGCCGACTTCATACTCGAAGGGGCCACAGTAGTTGACCACCGTGTTCATCCAATGCATATAGATGAGCTGCGGGGAGGGAGGCAGGGCAGCTGCTGCTCTTTGTGCAGGACCCTAGGACTCGCCCCACCAGAGTGCAGCGACTCTCAGCCCCCTTCAAAGCCCAAAGCCTCTGAGTCACCCTCCTCTGGAGCCTGTGATGTGGAAGGCCTACACTAGACTGCACCTCCTCTGTTGCTGGGACCTGGGTTGAACAATGCGCTCCAGGATCAAATACAGGGTCTTGGGTCGTTTTTGTTGGGTTTGCAGCACTGGAGATTAGACCCAGGGCCTCATGCAGGCCAAGCAAATGTTCTGCAAGGCCACCGCACAACAGCCTAGCCCTCAGGTTTGGTTTTATTTGGGCTGTTTGGAGGTAGGGTCTAATGTAGATGAGGCTGGCCTTGAACACCTGATCTTCCTGCCTCTACCTGCCAAGTGCTGGGTTTATAGGTGTGCATTTCCAAGGCTGGATATACAATGCTGGAGATGAAACCAGCTATTGTTTGGATTTTTAGACAGGCTCACACTCTTCGTCTGCTAGGATTACTCCAGGCACTGTGAGCATGTACCACTACTCCTGTCTTGACAAATGTGTTTCTGAACAGCTCCATGCTGTTCCAAGCACGGATGACAGAGGGAACAAGACAAGACCCCTGCTGACTCACTGGGCCAGAAAAGTGTGCCAGGCTGTCGGAACTGCCTAGGTGCAGTGTGCATCAGCTTGGGCTTGCCTCCTGGAAAAGAGACTGCAGCCATCCCACCTGTTCCCCAGCTGATGGACATCAACAACCCCTGGACATGTGAATGAGGTTATCCCAGGCCACCCAGCTACTCCAGTTCCCTGCTAGCCGACTACAGCAACACCAGTGAGCCCACCAAGGTCATCCTGACCCAGCCCAGAATAACCAGGGCATACAGCCAATGCTCCCTGGGAGGAGGCCTGCTGGTCTATGGCTCATGCTAGTGAGCTGCCTCAAACAGGTGGACATGATGAAGCCTCCAGTGCTCTGAGCTAGGCACTGTGGTTGTCATCCCCACAGTGGTCCAGCTTGGGCCGGCCATCCAGAGGCTGCTTGGAAGAGAGCCTAAGGTTTGAGGCTTGTCCTGGAAGGGGACTCTGGGACCCCGCTCTCTTTTTTCTGGTTCATGAAGGGAACATCTTGCTCTGCTATGTATATGTCCCTGCCACTGCAGTCCAAATCCCACCAGAGACCCAAAGCAATGAGCTTTGGGCTGGAACATCAGCCAAACAAAATAAACCCTTGGCTTTATGAGTTCAGCGCCTTGGGTATTCATCACAGTGAAGTGAAACCACTATATCCACTTCACAGCCGAGGAAACCGACACATGGGCAGGTAAGTACCGGTGTCCCTGAACACCAAGACAATGAGTCAATGTCAAGATGTGCTTTTACAAAGTACCAAAGCCCCACACTCTCCAGGCAACTGATGAAGATAACTTCCAACCACACATCACCCTACTAGGAAGCCTCTCCACCACAAGCTACCCCCACCCCCTGTCCCATAGTGACATGCCATATCCGGCTTAGACCCAGGCCCTTCTAATGCCCCCTGTCTCCTTGTACCTTCCAGAGCCTCAAGAGCATGGCCCATTGGCTGCCCTACCTGAGGGTCAGGCTGGGCTCAGCTAGGAACTAGACAGAGACTTAGGCCAGACAGAGCTGGGTTCTAATGCTGCCTCTCAGCTTGAATGGCTATTTCACCTTAAGGAAGCACATGACAGGACCAAGTCTCATCACCTTTCCCCAGTGGAGACACCAGGAGCTGAGACCTGGTGAGAAGACACAAGCATGTCCCTCAGGGTCCTGGCACAAGAGCCACCATGGCCTTGTCTCAGTGTCCCCAGCAGGTTGTGTGTCCCTAGAGGCAAAGGCTCCTGGGAAGCTTGGATGGAGGTTAAGCTTATGAAGAATCCCACAGAGGCTGCTTCTGTGACCCCCTGACCCCCAAAGCACAGCTCACATTATCCAAGGCCCCCACTGTCACTGCTCCACCAAGCTCCACCAGGACAGGGCCTCTAGCCCTGAACACCCCTTCCATGTCCCTGGGTCATCAACTGGATACACACTCAAGTAGTGGCCAGTGGACCCTGAGTGGATTTTACTCTATAAATTGATGCCCAGTAATTTCCCAAAGCGGGTGTCCACTTACCACCCATGCAGTGTGGGAACAGCTGTTACCCACAGCTTCTGATGGCTGGGGCTCCTGACAGTGACTGCCATCCCTACAGTTCCAGGCCAGGTAAGCGAGAGACTATGCTATCTGGGGGTTTGACGCAGAAAGGAAAGCTAGTTTAACAAAAGTAGGAGCCAGGTCAAGTGATGTGTATCAGTGCTCAGGAGCTGAAGCAAGAGTGTCACGAGTTCAAGGCCAGCCTGGACTACAGAGGGAGATCAAGGTTAGACTAGGCAAACGTGTAAGACTGTTTCTAACCAAAGAGTGCAAAGAATCCTGAGATCAGCAGGAGAGGCTTTCTCAATATGCACGAGGTCCTAGGCTTCCTGGTTCAATCTCCAGTATCAGAAGGGGGGGGGGGAGGCACACCCTGTAATCCCCACACTCAGGAGGCTGAGGCAGGAGGATCCTAAGTCAGAAGTCAGCCTAGACCACACCGTAAGAGCCTGTCTCTAAAATCTTAAAAGGGGGCTAGAGAGATGGCTCCATGGTGCTTGCTTCTCTTGCAGAGCCAGAGTTTAGTTCTCTACACCACTGTAACTCCAGCCCCAGGAGAGCCAACACTCTTCAGTCTCCTTGGATACCTTGGATACACACATGCTCTTACATACACACCAACATAAACAAAAATAAGTCTTTAGCCAGGTGGTGGTAGCCAGCACTCAGGAGGCTCTGCAGAGGCAGGCACATCTCTGTGAGTTCGAAGTCAGCCTGGTCTACAGAGTGAGGGCAACACATAGAAACCCTGTCGCAAAAATCCAATAAATAAATAAAAAAAGTAAGTAAATAAATCTTTCAAAAAATACCAAAGGGGGAGAAGACATGAAGGCAGAGGGGAATTGTGGATGTTTTAGGCGAGAAAGGGGCCACTTGGAGGTGTGTAGTTCAGGAATGCAGCAAGGGACACAGGTGAAGTACAAAAACATGTATGTATAAAAATGTCATACTGGGGCCACGGAGATGGCTCGGCAGGTAAAGGAGCTTGCCACCAAGCCTGATGACCTGAATTCAGTCCCTAGAACTCACATAACAAAAACAGCCTCCAGAAAGTTGTCCTCTGACCTCTACACATGTATCCTGATGTATGTGCATCCACCCACACATACAGACAGACATACACAAGATAAACGGTGACGATCAATTTTAAAATGTCATCAAGAAACTCATTATTTTGTACCTTAACTAAAAACCATTTTCTGAGGATATACAAATTCAAAAGGAACAGGAAACATTACGCAGAGTGATGGTCATAAGAAGGCTCGCACTTCCCAGCACGCATGATGAACCCTGGGTTCCATCCCAGAGCTGTATAAATCGGGTGGTGACACACTACTGTGACCCCAGCACTAAGGAGAATCAGGGACATCCTTGGCTACACATGAGCCTCTATCCCAAATCAAACAAACACAGCCAGGAGGAGGTGGGCACCTCCCGCTGTATGGCTGCACTTCTGTGAGATGTTTGAGTGTTAGCTGGGTGGGTTCCTCCTGGGTGACGGAGACACCCGAGAACTGGACAGTGGTCTAGCTGCACAACCTGAGAGGTGTACCCCAAACCACTAGATTTTTCCTGTTTCACTGTTTCCCTCCTCCCTTTTGGGGTATGGTCAAGACTGTTCCTGAAGTCCTGATCCTTGTCCCTCCATCCCCTAATTGCTGGGATGACAGGTATGAGTAACAGCCTATGGGTTTTTGTTTTTTTGTCTCTAGCCCAGGCTACCCTCAAACTCATCAATCCTCCTGCCTCAGCCTCCCAACTCATACAGTAACAAGTGTGTTCCACCATGTCCAGCTTCATGTGCTGTTTTGAAGCACAAGCTTTTTCTCCCCGCCTACACGGAGGACAGGAGGCAGGGACCCATTCAGCTCAAGCATCAACCCCACTGAAGGCCCTAAGGATGTCCTGGCTTGGCTGGGGGCAGGCAGCTAGGACCCCAGGCTTCCCACGAGGCCTTACCTCCTCGGACACAGAGGCCTCCACCACACCAGCTGCATAGGCCTGCAGGCTGTCATTGTAGCTTCCATTTGTGCCCAGGTCCAGATAGGCCCACCTGGAGGGGAGAGGGAGGACATTCAGTCAACAGCAGGGCCCTCAAAGCCAGCCTTCACAGCTAGACCCACGGCTGCAGGCGCTCTGGGGTCTGGCTTTCCACTCCTTATGTCACATATGGAATTGAGGACCTTATGTGCCGGGCAAGGGCTCCAGCTCCGTTTTTGTTCTGTCTGTTTTTCAGACAGAGTCTTACTATGTAGCCCAGGCTGGCCTGGAACTCCAATCCTCCTGCCTCAGCTTCCTAAGTGCTGAGATCTCAGGTGTGTGACACTATGCCTGCACAGCCTCTAGCTTTAGACCATGAAAACGGCCTAGTGAGTAGCAGCGGCCCACACAGATGCCGGTCGGCCTGCCTGCCTGCACCCGCATACCCACTGGACCAGATCCCCGAGACAGGAAGTACTGGGTCATAGGATGGATTCCAGAGACTAAACCTGCCTCCTCTGCCCGCCTATGCCAACTGATGTCCCCAGTCATGCTGGCCATCACTTCCTAAGCTGTCACTATCTAGCAACCCCACGGGTTTGTCCAGTGGCAACTTCAGTCCTTCCAGGCAGGCACTGCTAGTGGTCCCATCACATGGAGGAGGAGAGGACTGAGTCCAAAGTTTACCATCACGTGATGTGTCCTCTTTACTGTGAGACTCTGCAATGTCTCCACCCACAGCCACATGTACCACCCACATCCACCTGTGCTGGATCACACATGTGGCTTGCTTTGCCCAGTGGGACAAGAGAAGAACCGACATAGCGCTGTTAAGGAGATCAAGAGGCCTCTGACTCCCCACTGCCCTCCTGTGCCTCTGCCGCTGTCATGGAAGGGACATCGCAGCCAGTCCACAGGTCCCAGGAATGGAAGGTGCCCAGAGCGGAGCAAGTCTGAGGACATACAATGGCCCCACAGCTTAGCTCCATGAGCCAGCAGTCCTCTGGACCATTTGTTATGGGGCGCTGTTGCCCAGTGCTAACTGATATACTTGCAGGGTCAGTGGCCTCCAAGCACGGAACAAGACTTCTGTGGAGTCAGGTTACCATCTCTATTTACTCACAGAGACCTGAATTTCCACAAAGCTCCACTTCCCCAGATGGGAGTGCTATAAATTATCACCTCAACCCTTGTTCTCATTTTCTTAATAGAATTATTATTAAATATTTCTCCCAGAGGCTGAAGAGATTGCTCAGCAATTATGAACACTTGCAGAGGACCCAAGATTAGTTCCCGAAACCCACATTAGGCAGGATCACAAGAGCCTGAGAGTCTAGTTCCAGAAGATACACCCTCCTCCTCAGGCCTCTGCAGACACCTGCATGCACACAGTACATAAACTCACATAGGCATGCACACATAAACAAATAAATATTAATAAATATATTTTTAAAAGAACTCCATTGAGTTGGGGATGTAGCTCAATTGGTAGAGTGCTCATCCAGCATGCACCAAGCCCTGGGTTCTGTCCCCAACCCTTCGTAGACTGGGCATCTGGTCACATGACTATAACCCAGGAGGTGGAGGCAGGAGGATAACAAGTTCAAAGTCATCTAGGACAGCCTGAACTACATGAGACCCTTTCTAAAGGAAGGAAGGGAGGGAGGGTGTGTGTTGGAAAGACAGTTCAATCAGTGACGTGTTTGTAATTCCAGCACTGAAGAGGGGGAGGACACAGGCAAATATTTGGGGCTCTTTGGTCAGGCAATTTCACCTAATTAGCGAGCCCCTAGCCAGTAGGAAATCCTGTCTCAGAAGACATGGTGGCCAACACCTGAGGTAGACCTCTGGTCTATGCTCCACATGCATGTGCACGCGCACGCACACACACATCAACAACAACACCTGCAAAAGCCGAAGATGGAGCTAGAAAGACAGCCCACCAGTGAGGAGCACTTGGTGCTCTTGCAGAGAACCAGGTTTGGTTCCTAGCGTCCCCACTTGGCTCACGACTGTCTGTAATTCCAGTTTCAGGGGATCCGATGCCTTCTGGCTCCTCAGGCACTGCATACACATGGTGTACATACATGAAGACAAACACACAAACAGCAGCAGCCCAGGGGAGACATCGGAATAGACCACAGCCCAGTAGGAACTTGAGGACAGCCTGGACTTTCTCACACAAACTTTCCCACTCTTACAACAACAACAAATGATTTAGCAGGAGGAAGTTAGAGGGTGGCTCAGCAGTTAAGAGCACTGGCTGCCCTTCCAGAGGACCCACATGGTGGCTCACAACTACCTATAACTCCAGTTCCAAGGGAGCTGATGCCTATTTTCTGGCTTCTGCAGACACCTGCACACATGTGAATACACACACACACTTCTAAAAATTATTCATGGAGTTTTTAAAGACAGAATCTTTCCATGTAACCCACCCTAGACTCATAACAAGATCTGTTTCAAACTTTAAAAATAAAAGGGCCTGGGGGTGTCAGTTCCGTCATAGAGTGTGCTCAGCATTAATGCGTGAAACAATCCCACACCAGTTTGGATTCAAAGGGTTATTTATTTGAGGGGAAAAACTTACAGAACACCGTCCTACACGACAGCCAGGAAAGGAGTCTAGTGGCTGGAGCAAGAGAGTGAGCAGAGGGCTGCCGCTGCTTTTCAAAGAGAAAGAGACCACGCCCCAGTGCTGGTATCTCAGCGGCTGTTGGCTGAAGGAGCAGAAGGTGCTCTGCAGCACAGCATGCACACACCCTTGGGTTCAATGCCCACAGTTCCAGAAGGAGGGAGAGAGAGGAAAAAGAGGAGGAAAAGCAAGCAGTAGCATGCTTTTAAAAGCTGGGCCATTGCTAAGTGGTGGCAGCACACGCCTTTAATCCCAGCTCTCGGGAGGCAGAGGCAGGAGGATCTCTGTGAGTTCAAGGCCAGCCTGGTCTACAAGAGCTAGTTCCAGGTCAGGCTCAGGAAAACTACAGAGAAACCCTGTCTCAAAAAAACCAAAACCAGCCGGGCGGTGGTGGCGCACGCCTTTAATCCCAGCACTTGGGAGGCAGAGGCAGGCGGATCTCTGTGAGTTCGAGACCAGCCTGGTCTACAAGAGCTAGTTCCAGGACAGGCTCCAAAGCCACAGAGAAACCCTGTCTCGAAAAACCAAAAAAAAAAAAAAAACAAAAACAAAAAAACCAAAACCAAAAAAAGCTAGGCCATTGCCGAGGTGGGCAGGGGTCTCAAATGTCTCCCATCTTTAGCTGTCTCCCCACACAGCAGGCTTCTCTCTAGCCGTCTCCAATGGCTCCCCTTACTGACCCACTTCCCCAGCTGCAGCAGAGTCAGGATGCTCCCTGTTTTCCTAAGCTGCCTTCCTTTGGTGACTGGATCCAAGCAGAACGGTAGATAGCCTTCTGATAGGTAGAATCCAGTTGCAAAGGGAAAAAGGAGTGAGGGGCCTGACTTCCCCAGGGCGGAGGCCACAGCCCGCTGGCACAAGCTCCGCAATAGGGCATCTCCATCCACCACACACCAAATCCTAACAGCCTCAGGGCGTTAGTTCAAAGTCTCAAGACAGCTCAGCAGGTAAAGGTGCTTTCCACCAAGTCCAATGACCTGAGTTTGATCCCTGGGGCCTATGAGTTGTCCTCTTACCTCTACATACATCACAGTACACGCGCCCCTCCCACCCCCTGCCCATAAATAAATAAATGAAATAAAACAACTGAAAGTCAAACTGCAGGAAGGAAGGGAGGAAGGGAAGGGAATTTACGCTCCAACAATCCAAGAATTGGCAACAGCGAAACCTCCAGAAAGAGGGTGGACTCTAATTCTAGGAGAGTCTAGCTCCTGACCTCTCCCTCCAAAAAGTGAGACAGGCACCCCCAGGTTGGAGCTCCCATTGACAGGGGGACCAGGGCACGCCAGATGTCTTCCATTTGACCCAAGTACTCAAGAAGCTGTCTCCAAGGCTCTGTTTCCCTGCCTACAAATTGGGGTCCCCCAGCATGAACTCCCTGCACTGCTGGAATCTCAGAGTGAAGGGACATGTGACATAGGAGAGAAAGTAGAAGGCAGAAAAGATGCCAGCATGATGAGAGGCCTCAGTTTCCCCAATCATAAAACGGCCAAAGGACCCTTATTCCCTTCCCTGCCTCATTTCTCCTTCAACCAACAGCAGAGCTTTGTAAGTCCCAGTGAGACTTTGGGACCCCCTCAGCTCCATTTCAGGTAAGAGAACGGGCTCAGAGAAGGAGAGCCACTTGCCCTGGGTCACACAGCAGCGGATCTGAGGCTGGAAGAAATTGCTAACGCAATCAAGGAAGACCCTTCCCCACTATACTGGGTGCCATAGCTGGAGGCATTCTCAGTCCACTCAGATGTCCTCCTGAGTCCAGAGACCCCTCCCCACACAGTCCTCACGCTCTTGTACCTCCGCATCCAAGTAGGGGTTCGTCATGCCCTCTTGGCTCTGGTAGACCAGAACAAAAGTACGTGAATCAGCAGAGAATGGGCTACCAGATCAGTCTCCCTGACACCAGCCAGAGCTGTGATTTCCTTCAAAGAGCCAGCAGCCTTCTCTCCCTGGAAGTCTTCCTACATTGGCCACACCTAGCTGTTACCTCTGCAGTGACCTTCCAACGACCACCAACACGGGAGGTGTCTTTAGCATCTTGTGTCCCCCAAACCTGTGGAAGCCAATGCTGCAGGAGGCTGTGTCTTCTGAGCATGAGTACATCGAGACCTGGCGAGGGGACGTGCAGATTCTGGATGCTTCCCTAGCATAGCCTGAATCTGGTTTCCAACAGATTGCTGGCTCTGGCTTCTGGTATGACTTGTCCATCTCGTGTGTGTGTGTGTGTGTGTGTGTGTGTGTGTGTGTGTGTGTGTGTGTGTGTGTGTGTATCTCTACCCGAATCTTGACTGGCACTGGGCCCTTGAGACCACACACCAGGATAAGGTGAGCTTATCCTGACGGAGCACAAGTCATTATTCCTGGTGCAGACCCCACCACAAGAGCCCATCTTGAAGTTCTGGGTTTACAGTGGTGATGTGGGAGCCCAGACTGGCAGAGGAGCTAGTGAGAGACAAGAGGTCGTAGGGCCAGCCTGTGTTCCAAGAGTGACACTGATCATACTGATGAGCACTTAGCTCTGTAGCATCAGGCCATGAACTTGTCCCCAGATGGGCAGGAGTAGCAACAAGGATACTGTCTGTGCTTGTGTTTAGGGACCCTCAACAATCCCTCCGGCCTGGAGCCAGGCTCATTCCTGGAGCCAGGCTCATTCCTGGAGACCTGACTCTGGAGGGGAGCAAGGGCCTGGCCTCCTGGTCAGTTGTCAAAATCACTCAGGCTGGAGAGCCTGGCGTGGTGGCGCACGCTTCAGGTGGGAGTCTGTGAGTTGCAGGTCAGCTTAGCCTACACAGTAAGTTCTAGGCCAGTCTGCCCATGCAGACAGAGAGCTGGTCGCCCGGTCCCTCAGGGAGGATCCTTGTGGTTGGGGAAGGGAGTTAATGTGTCACCCCTTAACCCTGGGTCTGACCCAGCAGTGGACTCCCGAGGTCTGCAACCTCGAGTCCTGTTACCCGCCAGGCCCACGGCGGCGGCGGGGACAGCCAACCCTTACCCGGTCTCGCGGATGGCGTTGGTGAGGTTGGCCCAGGCCACCGCGTTGGGATGGAGACCGTCCACCAGGCGCAGCTGACCCGACGCGGAGTCCAGCAGCAGCGAGCGGATGCGGGAAACGGGCGGGTCGGGGTTTTGGTGCTGCCAGCCGGGCCCCGGCGTGGGGAGGGCTCCCGCTGGGCCGCCCAGCAACAGCCCAGTCAGCGCGGCCAGCGAGGACAGCGCCAGCGCCCAGCCTGCTCGGCCGCCGGGGCTCCCGTCCATGGGGGCCTCCATCGCGAACCTCAGCCGGGCCACGTGATTGACGCCCCGGGGGCGGGGCCAGGGCGGGGCTTCCAACCGGGCTTCCGGAGTGGGCGGGGTCTGTAGGGAGGAGGGGGCGGGACCCTGGCGGGGCACGCCTTAAAGCGTCCACTCTCGCTTCGCTACGGAAAGGCTCCTTTGCATCATTCCCAGAATTGCTGTTCGTTTGTTTGTTTGTTTGTTTTGGGACAGGGCTTCTCTGTGTAGCCCTGGCTGTCCTAGAACTCACTCTGTGGACCAGGCTGGCCTGGAACTCACAGAGATCCACTTGTCTGTGCCTCCTGAGTGCTGGGATTAAAGATATGCACCACCTCCATCCGACGCATATTTTTTAAAATTTTTTCCTCTTCCTCATCTTCTTTAAATTTTCACTATATTTAGGTTTATTTATTTTAGTTTATGTCTATGAGTGTTTTGCCTAATGTATGTATGTGCAGAATGTGAGCGCCCAGTGCCCTCGAATGTCAGAAGTCTTTGGATCCCTTGGAATTGGCATTATGATCCTTTTGAGCCACAAGGTGGGCTCTGGGAATCCAGGTCCTCTGTAAGATTAACAAGTGCAAGCGCCCTAACCACTGAACCACCTCTCCAGCCTCGATTGGGGGGAAGGGATTAGAGGGCGGGGATAAAGGGGGCCCGTGAGGGGAAGAACGACACAAGGGTGCAGGTGCCCCTGGAAGCCAGACTAGAGTGTTGCTTTCTCAGTTGTGAGCTGCCTGATGTGGGTGCTGAGACCCAAGCTCAAGCTGCCAAGAGCATCAAGAACTGTGAAACCATCTCCCAGCCCCAAATTTCTTTTACTGTCTGTCTGTCTGTCTGTCTATGAATGAAATACTCTAGTGTCACCCAGGCTAGCCTGAGCTACAGTTAATTCCAGAATAGCTTGGGATACAGTTTGAGACCCCGTCTCAAAATAAATGATTTTTTTAAAAGCCAAGTGTAGCCGGGCGGTGGTGGCGCACGCCTTTGATCCCAGCACTCGGGAGGCAGAGGCAGGCAGATCTCTGTGAGTTCGAGACCAGCCTGGTCTACAAGAGCTAGATCCAGGACAGGCTCCAAAGCCGCAGAGAAACCCTGTCTCGAAAAACCAAAAAATAAATAAATAAATAAATAAATAAATAAATAAATAAAAGCTGAGTGTACTCTCAAAGATTTCAAGACCGGCCTGGTATAGAAAGTGAGATCCTGTCTCAAAAATAACACAGAAGAGGGTAGCAATTAGCAGTTCAGTTCCCTTCAGACCCTCGACCTGCAGCAAGCACCAGACCCCAGAAGCCAAGGGCTGGAGCACATAAGCTGTCCCCACTCCAGATGGGCAGTACAAGCTGCTGGCCACCTGTGCCTCTGGACAACCGGGGATAAATTCCATGGGTTCACCTGAAGAAAGTGACTCACACCTATAATTCTAGCACTCAGGAGGGCTGGGGCAGGAGGACTACCAAGAGTTCCAGAATAACCTGGACTGCAGTGTGAAACCTTGTTCCCCTACCAAAAAAAAATTTTCAATATGTCCCTCTACCCCTATGCTGATGCACAACTTTCTAGAATGTCCCACAGGATGAGAAAGGTACTTCCTGAAGAATGCACACCTATATAAATCACTGGGCTGAGGCAGGAGGATTACTAGGATCACCAGTTTGGGACCTATCTGGGATATGTAGTGAGACACCATCTTTTTTTTTTTTTAATATGATGAATGGTTTGCCTGCATGTGTGTCTGGGCACCAGGTGTGTGCCTGGTGTCCCAGAATGTCAGTTCTCTGGGAAACGGAGTTACAAATAGTTTGTGAGCTACTATGTGGGTACTGGGAATCGAACCTGGGTCCTCTGGAAGAGCAGCCATTGCTCTTAACTGCTGAGCTATCCAGCCATCTCCCCAGCCCGAGACCCATCTTTAAAGAAAAGAAAAATGTAAGGTTCTTTGCTGGGCATGATAGAACATGCTTGTAAACTCCAGCACTCTAGAGTTGGAGGTAGAAGGGTTGAGAGTTCAAAGTTAGCCTCAGCTACATACTAAATTAAAGGACATTTTGAGGGAGTTATAAGACCCTACCCCAAAACATGACAAGACTACACAAGAGGCTGACCTGATAGGGCCCAGTGACAGTTTACCCTCTGGGGAGAATTATTCCCCTCGCATCTGTTCCAGTCACTGCTGTCATTTGCTAATCCCTTACTGCAAACACTTTCAGTCATCAGGTCCCTAACAGCTGGGGATACTGGGGCTCAAGCGGATGAAGTGACCTACAGTTACAACTAGAAATGTCAGCACAGGGATTCGAACCCACTGTGGAAGCATCACGGGACACTGTTCTTTGCAGCCACCAGAGGGCACACACAACCACATCTACTCTTGACGTTTCTGCCTGGCCCTAGCTGGAAGGGGAGGAGCCTGCTTTGGGTTCTAATCCTTATTCCCAGACGCCCTTGACCACAGTGAAACCAGGATTCTGAGCCTCCTGGGACTCACCTCTACAGCCTAAACCACAGGATTGCTGAGATGAAGGTACAGCCCACGGAATTTGGGACCAGTGCTGGGCACACCAGAGGTACCACAGAAACAGTAGGGGTGCATGATTAATGGGGACAATGCTGTGACAGTATACACACACACACACACACACACACACACCACACACCCGTGCTACTCTGCAGTGCAGCCTGGGTGCCTTCTAAGTAGGCTGTAAAAGTCTAAAGCAGTGGTTCTCAACCTTCCTAACGCTGTGACCCTTTAATACAGTTTCTCATATTGTGGTGACTCCCAACCATGAAAGTATTTTCATTGCTATTTCATAACTATAATTTTGCTACTGTTATAAATTGTAATGTAAATAGCTGTGTTTTCTGATGGCTTTAGGTGACCCTGTGAAAGGGTCTATCTACCCCTGAGGGGTCGCGACCCATGGTTGAGAACCACTGGTCTAAAGCCACTACATAGAGGAATGCATCCATAAGAACCTGAGTTCAGACCCCAAAACCCACGTAACAAGCTAGGCACGGTCTCCCATGCACCATAACCTCAGACCTGAAGGAGGCACAGACAGGAGAGTCCCTGGAACTCACTGGCCAGCCAGTCTTGCTGAATGAGTGTCCCCAGATTCAATAATAGATTCTCTGAAAAGATAAGGTGGAGTCAGGCATACTGGCTCTCTGTGAGTTCCAAGCCAGCCAGGGCTACATAGAGAGACCCTGTCTCAAAATAGTAATAATTAATAATAATAATAATAATAATATAGTAATGATAAATAAGCTGGAGAATAATTACAATCTTTGGTCTCCGCTTGAAATTAGGCCCTAGCCTATGTTTAGCAGTCTGAAGCCTTGGGCCCAGTCTCTAACATCAAAAAGAGCCCCAACACCCAGGCTTGATATATTACATAAATGGGATTTGTGGTGATATTCTGTTTGTGTTTTAACAAATAAGGCTTGGATGAAGATGAGAGTGTGGAACTAGCCACACTAGTGAGCCATGAGGTCAGGCAGTGGTGGCTCACACCTTTAATCCCAGCACTCGGAGACAGATCTCTGTGAGTTCAAGGCCACCCTGGGCTACGTGAGATTGAATCCGTTTAAAAGAGAAACAGCCAAGTGGTGGTGACTCGCACCTTTTATTCCAGCACTGGGGAGGTGGAGATGGGAGTTGATATGGCTGGGCAGAGAGAGGAATATAAGGAGGGAGGAGACAGGAACTCAGGACTCAGTCTGAGGTTTCAGAGACGGCATTTAGTCTGAGCTTTGAGTCTGAAGACCTGAGACAGACTAACCGATTCTGTCTGAGGATTTTGTAGAGGTAAAAACTAGTGGCTGGCTTCTCTGTTTCTCTGAACTTTCAGCTTTTACCCCCTAATATCTGACTCTGGGTTCTATCTATCTATCTATCTATCTATCTATCTATCTATCTATCTATCTTGATTTTTCCAGACAGGGTTTCTCTGTAGCTTTGGAGCCTGTCCTGGAACTAGCTCTTATAGACCAGGCTGGCCTCGAACTCACATAGATCCACCTACCTCTGCTTTCTGAGTGCTGGGATTAAAGGTGTGTGCCACCACCGCGCAGCTCAGGTTTTTATTATTAAGACCAATTAGAATTCTCACTACAGGGATTAAGTTTTTGTTATATGTTGTTGAGTTTTGTATGTGTGTGTTTGTGTTTGTGTTGTTTGTTTAAGACAAGGCCTCATGCTGGAGAGATGGCTCTTCCAGAGGACCCGGGGTTCAATTCCCAGCAACCAGCTCACAACTGTCTGTAACTCCAGTTCCAGTGGATCCAACACCCTCATACAAACATAGATGCAGGCAAAACACCAATGCATACTAAAAAAAGAAAAATGGACAAGATGTCACTATAAAACCTTGGATAGCGTGGAACTCACTCTGTAGACCAGCTTGGCCTGGAGCTCATAGAGATTCTCCTGCCTCTGCCTCCCGAGCTCTGGAATGAGAGGTGTGTGCCACCACGTCTGGCTGTTGTGAGGTTTAACGGCACCGAAGCAGTGCCACAGGGTGCAGCGGTATTCCTATTGAGCCCCCTGCTGCCGAACACTTGGGTTGCTTCCAGTTATTGCACAAGTGTGCTGACAGCCACATCCTTCTTAGAGAGATGTTCCAACCTTCTTGCCGTTACTTCAAAAAGTTCAGAGTGACACACATGGGCAGGACAAAGGACACATGAATTTTCAAGGCCCTTATGACCCACAAGAATCCTTGCCACTTCGGTTTCCTGAAGGGAAAGTCTTTCTTCCAGCTGAGAAGCAGCCAGCAGCAGCAGGAAGGGCTCATGAGAAACTTCTCCCATAGTGATGCTATCTGCTACTTCTCCAGCTGCTGGGACTGGCAATGAGCTCCCTGTCTCTGGGCAGATTTAACCAGGGGCTGTGTGACTCTGCCCTGGGAAGGCAGCATCAATGGGCAGGGTACTAGTTCAGGTGAGGTTATGAATCCTCGTCTGTCAGGACCTCTCAGACTGGAATAGAAAGTTCCATCTCTCGTTCCACTTTGCTCGTGCCCTATACCCTAGCTGCCACCCACATCCTGGCCTCCAAAACTGGTAGGCATGCTGAGTGTGGGGCAGATCTGGCCTTACCGGTGTGTGAACCAGGATGTCAGGCCTGGAGGGGAAGGCACTTCAGATATGGTTGCCGTCCAGTCTCTGCTACTTCTCGGTGCATGCCCTGGGGACAGGCACTTTATCTTCCTGAGCAGCAACTTTTCCAGCCAGTGAAATGGAGATGGCAGCCCTCCTACAGGGCGTAGGCACTCAAGGATTGGAGGTCCCAGTCAATAGCTGTAGTTTGCTTTTTTGTTTGTTTGTTTTGGGCCTTTTTGAGACAGGGTCTTTTTTTTCTTTTTCTCATGGTTTATTTTTTTTATATTTAAAAATTTCCATCTCCTTCCCTCCTCCTCCCCCCTCCCTTCCCTCCTCCTCCCCCTTCCCTCCCCTTCTTCTCCCCCTTCCCTCCCCTCCCCTTGAGACAGGGTCTTATGTAGCCCAGGCTGCTCTTGAATTTATTCTGTAGCCAAGGTTGACCGAGATCTCCCCATCCTCTCCCCCCACCTCCTCAGTGCTGGGGTTCCAGCTGTGCACCAGCACACCAGGTTCATGTCATACTGAGGATGAAACCCAGGGCTTCATGGATGCTGGCCAACTAAACTACACCCCCAGCCCCATTCCAGCTTTTATTGATTTGGGGTTAATCCCTAAGAGACTGAGGACAGGAGCTGCATGCTGGCACACGTCTGTGATCCAAGCATGTGATCCAAGCAGCAGGTTGAGGCAGGACAATCGGGAGTCCAAGATAAGCTGGGCTACACAGAGAGACATGGCTTCAAAATAGACTGAAGACAGGACGGGTCCGCCTGTGATGCTGTAGGCAGTCATCCACCCGGTGGGACTTGGGGGCCTTGCTGGGCACATCTGGACTGAAACGCAGTGGCAGCTGAGACTTTCCAAATATGGTCACATCAGAGTCTTGCCCTTCTCATGCCCTTCCACATCCCTTGGAGAGTCAGGGGCTGTTTCCTCTCCGTGAACCTGGCTGGGGCAGTGGCTATGAAGGAAGTGGCACTACCCCACACTGTTAAGTTCCACCACCAATTCCCAGAGGTGGTATAGCTTCCCCTTTTGCTGGTCCCCTAAGGTTCCACATGAACACACTTCTACCCTGGCATGGCCTTTTTCTGGGAAAGCCCAGGGATCAGCTTTGCAGAGGGACCACATGGAGAAGCCCTGAGGTGTTGTGGACTATTATTTTAACTAGGAAAAGATGTGTTACAACTGTTTATGCTGAAGAATGTTGCTTTAACTGTATAAAGGTGTGTTACTTTTGTTTATGCTGCATTTGTCTAATTATGTAAAGATGTGTTGCATTTGTTTCACCTGCCTACCTAAGACACCTGAATGGTCCAATAAAGATCTGAATGAGGGGCTGGGAGAGATGGCTCAGAGGTTAAGAGAATTGCCTGCTCTTCCAGAGGTCCTGAGTTCAATTCCCAGCAACCACATGGTGGCTCACAACCATCCGTAATGAGATCTGATGCCCTCTTCTGGCCTGCAGGTATACATGCAGGCAGAATACTATATACATAATAAATAATAAAGAAAACATTTAAAAAACAAAACAAAAAATAAAGAATAGCAATATCAGCAACATGGATCCTAGCAGTTCCACCTTGTGACCTCTTACCATGCCAGCCATTATGCTACACGCAGTTTACTTAATACATTATATTTGTTTATTTGACCTGTGCGTGTGTGCGTGCGTGCTTGTACACGCCATGGTGTACATCTGGAAGTCAGAGCAACTTCCAGGAGTAGGTTCTCCCATCACTATGTGGGATTCTGGAAACAAACTCAGGTTGTGAGGCTCAGCATCAAGTGCCCATGTTACCACCATCTTCATCAACACCTTTACCATCATCAGCCTGACTATTACCATCTCACAGTTAACAGCATCACGACCCCTGCCACCATCATCATCGCCATCATATTGCGACAGTGTCTTGCTGTGATGCTCGGGCCGGCCTTAACCTCACAGCCCTCCTGCCTCTGCTCCCTGAAAGCCAGGACTACAGGTACAAACCACCACGCCCTGTTTGCCCAGGTTCCTCTAATCCCCTTTCATTATCACGGCTTTGACGGGTCCATCCCATCCTCAGTAACAGAATCTCCCAGCTTCCCCCTCAGACTTCCTTCGGGCACCCTGATGCCTATAATCCACGTTGCTTTCATTACAGCTTCTATCTGAAAGCAGAAGTGACAGGTTAGGAACAGAAAGCAAGGTGCGGAGAATGGGGAAGACTGCAGGGGACAGCGCAGTCCCTGGGAGGTTGTGTCTTTAAGAGCTGGGGCGGGGCGAGCCTTAAAGGGCGTGTTTTAGGCGGGGAAAGGAGGACCGGGGCGTGACCCAGCAGGGAAGTAGGCGGGGCGGGGTTTGTGTGGGCGTGGCCCGGCTGCTCCTGGCCCTGGCTCTAGGGGCGGAAGGTCGTGGCGCGGGCCATCCGGCTGGAAGAAGACTCTGAGCTTGCGGATCAGGCCCCGCCCGAGGTAAGAGGAGCCCGAGCTTCTCAGCCCGAGCACCTATCACCCCGACTTCAACTTCTCAACCCGGGTTCCAATTGAGACCCCAAACCAGAAAGCGCTGCCGGGTTCCCATCCTCATCCCTCGCCGTCAAGTCTGCCCACCTCATCAGCGCTCCGCACAGGTGCCGGCATACTGGAGGCGCTCAATAGATGCTAATTTGGAAATGAGTAAAAGAAATTGGCGGACGGTGGGGAAGAGGCTTGTGCTGGGGACACGGGTGTTTGCTTGCCCCTTGGGTCAGCGCTCGTGTCTGTCTCACAGATGCGGACTCCGAGGCCATATGCCCAGACTTCCCCCAGGCTGCCCACATAGAAAACGCAGAGACGGAACTGGAAGGCTGTGTGTTTTTCCACTCCGTGTCCGTGCCAAGCGGAGTAGCTAGAACAAGGAGGGAAGAAACTCTTCCTGTCAACAGGTGAGGAAGTATTTGGGATCCCTTCCCTCCTCTGGGGTCTCTTCCTGTCCTCCTCCCCTATCCCTGAGGGATTGAGAAATGCTTGTGCAATCACACCCCCATACACACACAAAAAAGGTCTGATGGCCTTTGCCTCCCTGATTGCAAAAATAAAATTCCCAAAGCATGTGAGCTTGCCTAAGACTTTGAGCCCTTTTTCTACTTGGAGAGGGAAATGAAGCCCTTTCCTCCTGAGTGGAGGAAAGTGGATTGTGCAGCAGCCCCACCCAACTCGGCTGTGGCTGGTCCCTGGCAGTTTAGGTGGCTTTGAGCAATGTACTTCCCTCTGGGCCTCAATTTCCCCTTCTGAGAACTGTTGGCTTTGTGGCTCTCTTCCTTGTCACATGACCCTGGGCAGCCTGCTGAACTTCTGTGCATGGTCCTGTGAACACTCAGAGGGCACTGTGGTGTGGCATTTCTGCTGACTGAGGAACGAGCGTGACATTCCTTCCCCATGCCTCAGTTTCCCAATGTAGAGCTCAAACAAGGCCCCTGGTTTAGTGTGCTAGGTGCATCGCCTGTCATGAATGGAGCTTGTGAGGTATGAGTCCACCTCGGAAGTTTGTTATTTTAGGCTGGAACCCAGTGACTGGTGCACACTGAAACCTCAGCTTCTAAGGAGGCTGAGGCAGGAGAAACAGGAGTTCAACGCCAGCCTGGCAAACTCAAAAAAATCCTGCCTCAAAATAAAAATTAGGAAGGTTCACATCTGTGATCCCAGTGCTTCCGAACCAGAAGCAAGAGGAGTGTCGCTAGCTCAAGGGCAGCCTGGGCTACATGGTGAATTCCAGGCTAGCCTGTTCCCCCCCCCCCAAAAACAAAACAAAACAAAAACAAACAAAACACAAGGCTGGAGATTATAGCCTAGTGCTGGAGTACTTGCCTAGCACCCGTGAGGCCTGGGATCTGCATCCTGATGCCCCAATCAAAAGGAAAAACAAACCTAAGTCTTGAGTTCCTAGTTCTTAGGATTGGCTACTTCCCATACTGATCTCATACTGATCTGACTGTCTGGCTTGCTCCCATGGCCTCTTCCAGGCCTTTGGTGAGGGACAGGTCTCAGACACCTGGCGCGTGGGGGGGGGGGTAATGTCACTTCAGAACAAGAGGCCTGTGATGCAGCCCCAGGAGGGCTAAGAAAACTCTCTTGGGATTGGGGTTTCTATATTGAGGAGAGGGAGTTGGTTTTGACAATAAAAGGTCTCTTGTCTCCTTCCCTGGGGCCCACAGAGATAACAACCCCTCCTCTTGCCCCACCCCGTAGGCACTGGAGTGGCCAGCTCTTTGCAGCTGAGAGAGAGCAGAGGGCACTGGTCCAGCCCCAAGGGGCCCGATGGCAGGCAGATGGCTGGATCTGCGCTGGGCGCCTGGCCTCCTCTGTGTGCCTCTGATAATGGAGACAGCGTCTGCAGCCAGAGACTCATCCACACAAACCCTTGAGCACATTCAGTTTGCAGCCCGAGGTGTCAACCAGACTGCCATGGCAGACGTGAGTACCAACCACCTGGGCAGGGCAGAAAGGCAGGTTGGGTGGGGTCTCTGCTGCATTGTCAGCCAGTTATTACATATCTGCTGTGTGTCAGCGTGGACAGAGCTGGACCCTGGGACCCACAGGGACTCCTGGTGGAACTGGCTGTGAGGCAGGAGCACTATGGGGAGGATGTGAGTGTTGGCAGTTACTTCAGATTTTTGGTCTGTGACAAACCTGTTCTGTGAACAAGTCACCTTGGCGCCAAGCTTGGAAGGAAGGGAGGAAGCCACTCACACAGACAGATGGGGGAAAGGCTGGGGAACGAGTGCAAAGGCCCTGAGGCAGGTTCGAGCTTCCTGTCTTCCCTACAGCAGGGCTGAAGCAACCTGTGTAAGGCTGAACGCGGTGGGTGGCGAGGTGATGCTGGCCAGGTTATGAAAGGGCTGGGGACTGAGCCTGGGATGAGAATGGGGAGCCAAAGGAGGCTTTTAAGCAGAGGGGTGTCAAAATCTGATGTATGACTCCCTTCAGGAATCTCTCTAGTTGCTGTCAGGAGGACGGATAAAGAGGGGAGGGAGTGGCCCCCAAGAAACCAGTGCAGGGAGGTAGAGCTCCTACAGCCTCCAGGCTGGGAGACTGGGAACATGCCGGTGCCTTTGGAGAGGTGCTGGAGACACACACGGGTGCAGAGCAGGCGGGGATGAGGCCTGGATGCTGCCGTGGGTCCAGCCTGGTCAGCTGAGGGTGACCTAGTGCCAAGGACTTGAACAGAGATTTGATTGGGGTTATCTGGGGAAGAGGGGGATAGGCGCCGGGGTAAACAAAGGCAGAGAGACAGCTGCAGGGCCCGGGGAGCGAGGCCACAGTGTACCTTCTTTTCCTTTTCCCTTCTGCCGTGTGTGTGTGTGTGTGTGTGTGTGTTTGTGTTTATGTGAGAGGGATGTGTGTAGTGAGATATGCATATGTATGCACACATTTGCAGACGTGGAGGCTTACACACGGTGGGTGCTGCTTACAAAGCTTACCCGAGCACATACGTGTTCATGAGCATGTGGAGGCCTGAGGTTGACATCAGGATGGCTTCTTCTCCATTGTACTTACTGAGCTAGGGTCTTCCAGGCACACTCAGAGCTCACCAGTATGGCTAGTCCAGTTAGCCTGCTTGTTCTTCCTTCCAAGGCTGGAATTACAGGCGGTTTCACAACCCACCCAACATTTACCTGGTTTCTAGGGATCCATACGCCAGGTCCCATGCTTGTGGGATGAGCAGCTCTAACCACTGAGCCATCTACCCAGTGCTTTCTTTTCTTTGTTTGAGGCGAGGTTTCCCGTTTTCCAGGCTGGCCTCATACTCACTACTGAACTGATCCTCCTGCCTTCTCCTGAGAGCTGGGATTCCAGACATGTGCCACCATGCCTGGTTGCTTTATGTGGATCTGTGAGTAGAACCCAGGTCAAGCATGCCAGGCACATAATTCTACCCACTGAGCCAAGCCTTGACATCTGTATTTTCTTTGTTAGAAATCATCAACTCAGTCGGGTGGTGGTGGCACACGCCTTTAATCCCAGCACTCAGGAGGCAGAGGCAGGCGTATCTCTGAGTTTGAAGCCAGCCTGGTCTACAGAATGAGTTCCGGGACAGGCTCCAAAGCCACACAGAGAGACCCTGTCTTCAAAAACCAAAAATAAATAAATAAATAAATAAGCCAAACAAAAAAAAAAAAAAAACGAAATCACAAACTCAAACCACTTGCACAGAGATTGTCGCCACCTCCACCAAGTTTATGGGAGGGCAGGGGTGTCTTCACCCCACCCTCTGAGACAGCAGTGGGACAATTAAGCCCATTTTACAGATGGGTGCGCAGTTTGTAGTTACTGGGCCTATAAAATTCCCAAGAAGGAATCTGGGTGATTCTGTTTGTGCTGAGTGATTTGTCCAAGTCACTGTGCCCTTTGGCCGTCACCTTTGGTGAGTTTGTGCTGTACTCACCAGAAGGTCTGCGAGGTGGGTTGAGGATGTGAAATTGGCTGTGAGCAAGTGGCTCCCTTGCGACAAACTATTAGCATATTCTCTCCCAGGACAGACTCCCGCCCCCCCCCCCCCCCCCCCCCCGCCAGGAGCCTGAGGGCCATCAATCACCCTTAGTGTGTATTCTCATGCACCCTGCATCCATTCACCAAACATTTGTTTGTGTTTTACACGAGAACTGGCACGCTTTAAGCCCAGGCTGGCCTTAAAATCAAAATAGCGTTCCTGCCTCAGTTTCCTGAGTACTGGGATTCTAGATGCTGGGGGTGGGGGTGGGAGTAGTGGGAGGGTGAGGAGGTGGGGGTGGGGTTCGTGCCTCTGGGGAACTGGGACTGGAATGTGAGTGCCCAGCAAGTTAGCTAATGTTTATTGAGCCCCTACAGCGTGCAAGAATTAGAGGCCACGGAGCTATCTCTCCCACACCCCCCACACCCCCTAGGCTTCCTCTGCTCTGGAAACAGGCCAAGAAATAAACCTGCTGAATAACTAATAAAGTAAAAAGGAACCGGGTTAAAAGAATGCGGGTGTGGTGAGAGACAGGAGGCCACCTGCTTCGCCTCAGGCCGTCAGGGCAAGGCCTGGGAGGTGAGGTGTGTGTGTGGGGGGGTTGTTGTTGTTCTTTTGGGTTTTTTCTGTTTTGGTTTTCTAGACAGCATTTCTCTTTCTCTGTGTAGCCCTGGCCATCCCGGAAGTCTGTAGACCAGGCTGGCCTATACCTCAGAGATCTACCTGCCTCTGCCTCCCAGGGCTGGGGTTAAAGGTCTGCAGTGCTGTTTTCATCATGGCCTGAACAGCAGGTGCAGAGGTCCTGGGGCAGGGGCAGGGTGGTGCCCGGACAAAGGAGGGAGGCTGGGTCAGCTGCAGGGCGACTCAGCATGCTGTCACTGGTCAAGGGATTTCAAACCGGTGCAGTAGATTCTTTTTTTTTTTTTTAATTTATTTATTTATTGTGTACACAGTGTTCAGCCTCCTTGTATGCCTGCATGCCAGAAGAGAGCACAAGATCTCATTACAGATGGTTGTGAGCCACCATGTGGTTGCTGGGAATTGAACTCAGGACCTCCGGAAGATCAGCCAGTGCTCTTAACCTCTGGGCCATCTCTCCAGCCCCAGTAGATTCTTTTTAATGTTAAATTTATCTCTCTCTGTGTGTGCGCGCGCACACACACACCACAGCAGACTTGTGGAAGAATCACTGCACAAGAATCACTTCTCCCTTTGGCCATCATGTAGGTCAGGTCATCAGACTTGGCAGCAAGCACCTCTAGGCCCTGTTGCTGCTGGAGGTGGCAGAGGTGGGATTACTACAAGCGCAAAACAATGCAGCTCCAGGCTGTAGTGGTACATACCTGTAATCTCAGGGTCAGGAATTCAAGGCTGGTCTGGGCTACTAACCAAAATGACAAACCACAGGTTAACCCATGGTTCTGTGACTCAGGTGTGGGTGGGACTGTGGCTGTCCAGCTTCCCAGGTCTCCAGGAGCCGGTCCATGCTGGATCCGGGTCCTGTTCTCCCAGTCACTCACATCACCTTCCTTGGCTCTTCCCTCTAGACCTGCTCAGGAGGACCTGGGCCACCAGCTCATCCCAGAAAACCCTATCTTCAGACCCTCACCTCAGTCATGTCCACAGTCATGGGGGCTTGGGACCTGAACAGTATTGGCGCCAGCATACCAATGAGAATGGCCAGGTGTTTGGTGTGTGTGTGTGTGTGTGTGTGCGCGCGCGTGCGCGCGCACACGTGCGTGTGTATACATGCACGCGTGTGTATGTGTACTGTCTGTCTATATGCAGGTCTGTCTGCCTGTTTGTGTCCATCAGGTGCTTGGGCTGGTACTATGGGACATCCCAGTGCACAAGAGCTCGGGGCTTTCCTGACCACAGCTGACTGGGTAGACGGGTTCGAAGGTTCTTTCTTGCCTTTCTAGTTATTTGACTGGCCTCTTCCTGGAGTCAGGAGGGCTCTGAGAGCCTCAACCTCCATTGGACCACACAGGGAGGGCAGGGGAGCATGTAGGTACAAATGGCACCAAGGTGACAGTGGCCAGAACACTCTGAGTGAGGAAACCAGAGTCTAGATGCAGCAAGCCCCTTAGCAAAGGACATACTGCTGGACACTCGGGCTTCTTACCCTCGACTCCTTATTGGCCCAGCTTTCACTGTCTTCCACAATAGCCCAGCTGGCTAGAGAGAGATACTGTGTGGTCCCAGACCACATCCAGTTTGTCACTAGTCTGACCCAGTGGGTTCTGAGGGACAGGAAGTTATCTTTGTGCTTTAGAACTGGGATGTCTTTCAGAAGGTCATGTGACTTCCCAGAATTCCAAGCGGCCCTTGGAATTTAGCATTTCTGTAATCTGTGTGTTTCCCAGGCATGGAATTGGCTGCCCATGCCTGACCCCTGAGCCCAGTGCCCTCTGAGTTCTCCTGGGCTGAAGGAAGTGGAGCCTCAGGGAAGAGGGTGGCAGGGCTGTGGGGAAGTGGGCTGTCCTGTAAGCCAGACCTCATCCTGTACTATTAAGTGTGAGCAGACTGGGAGAGGGCCTGGGTGGGGGAGGGATGTCCAGTTCAGGCCCTGTGGCAGGAGGCCACCTTCAGAGGACTTGCCTTGCTGACTCATTCTCCTGGGAGTCTGTGTCTCCCCATGTGTCACGTGTTCTCATCATGTCACATGTCATGTCCCATCCCATGTCTTGTCCTCCCCGTCCCCCATTGGCCCCAAGGAAGGGGATGAGGGAGCAGAAGGGAGAGACTGAACAAGGAGAAAGGTCACTATGCTACGGCTGCAGCTGGCCACTGTCAAGCCGAGCTGGGTGAAACACACCTAGCAATAGGTGCACACAGGTTGCAGGAGGAGGGGGGCATCATCCATTCCCTTCTCTGTGCCTCAGTTTCTCACAGAGCAAAACCCACTGAGCTATTTCCCAGGCCTCTTGTCTTCCAGTCCAAGGAAGGAGATGCCCATTGTGACAGACAGACCCACCGTTGACATACTGAGGGGTCAGTGTGCCCACGGTGGAGCGCCTTCAGACTATGAGCTGAGCTGGGGATGCGGCTCAGTGACAGAGTCTTGTGCAGAGTGCTGTTGTGGGTGCCCGAGGCCACAGGTTCCCTCCCCAGCGCTGCGTAAACCACGGTGGCGCTTGCCTGGAATCTCAAGCCTAGGGAGGTGAAGGCAGGAAGATTAGAAATTCAAGGTTATCCCCAGCACGTAGCACGTTCCAGGCCAGCCTGCGCTACAGAAGACACTATCACCAAAGCTCCCAGCATCCCCCACTGGTGATGGAAGTGGGGTGGTGGTCCACTCCTGATCCCTCCCCTAGGCTGAGGCTCCTGGGGTCACAGTGGCAGCCATCAGCCCTGCTGTCTGGCTGTGTCCCTTCCTGTTCTCCTCTGTTGCTGTGATGGCATCCCACATACCTCACACTGTTAGGTTCTGTGTCTCTCGTCTCAGCTTCTGGAGGCCACAGCCCAGCCCACAGCACACTCAGCACTTTCACTTCCAGGACAAAATATTCTGACACGTGCTGGGAGTCATGTGCCAGGAAGTTCACGCGGGCCAAGTGAGTCACTCCCTGAGAGAACCCTGAGAGTTCTGCTGTGATCAGGAAGAGTACAGTGAGGTAGGGGATGGGTGAACAGTGGCTTGCCCAGCCCTGGAATCCTAGATGCATTTCTACAATCCCAGCACTCAGGAGGCAGAGGCAGGTGGATCTCTGTGAGTTTGAGGCCAGCCTGGTCTACAGAGAGAGTTCCAGGACAGCCAGAGCTACACAGAGAGACCCTGTGTCAAAAAAACAAAATGAAATAAAATGAAGGAAGGGGAACAGCTGCAGAGTGCATGTGTGTGTGTCTGTGCCTGTTTGTCTGTCTGTCCATCCTGCTCCCAGAAGGCTCTGCCTGTGTGAACCTTTCATTGCTGTCTAGGTTTCCTCACAAGGACTCGACCCTTATCCCTGATGCACAGGACCCATGTGCTTGTTTGAAGCCGCCAACACTGCCTGGCGTACTGGAGTTACTCAGGGTGTTTTTTTTCTTTTTCTTTCTTTTCTTTTGTGTGTGTGTGTGTGTGAGTGTGTTTGTGTGTGTGTGTGTGTGTGTGTGTGTGACAGGGTTTTTCTGTAGCTTTGGAACCTGCCCTGGAACTAGCTCTAGTAGACCAGGCTGGCCTTGAACTCACGGAGATCCGCCTGCCTCTGCCTCCGGAGTGCTGGGATTAAAGGCGTGTGCCATCACTGCCCACCCAAACTTTTTATTTTTTATTTTAATTTTAAAAAAAAATTTTAAGGGGGGCTGGAGAGATGGCTCAGAGGTTAAGAGCACTGGCTGCTCTTCCAGAGGTCCTGAGTTCAGTTCCCAGCAACCACATGGTGGCTCATAACCATCTGTACTGAGATCTGACGCCCTCCTCTGGTGTGCAGGCATACATCAAGACAGAATGTTGTATACATAATAAATAAATAAATCTTAAAAAAAAAAAGCTTGGCCAAGTTACTTTGTAAAAAACAAAACAAAACAAAACAAAACAAAAAAAAACAAAAAAAAATTTTTTAAGGCAGGGTTTCCCTGTGTAACAGCCCAAACTGTCCTGGAACTTGCTCTGTAGACCAGGCTGGCCTCAAACTCACAGAGATCCACCTGCTTCTGCCTCCCGAGTGCTGGGATTAAAGGCATGCTTTATCTTTATTAATATGTGACATTGATTAGTGATAGATGAAGCAAATCACAGAAACAAGATTCAAGATATCCTGATTTCTGTAAAACTAGCCAATTGATAGACTGTATATATTAGCTTTTATAAGGGGAAGTCTCTATAAGGGTGTGCTTCAGACTGGCAAGGGTAGGATTGGTGGAGAAGTGAGGTGATGGGAAGGGCTTATAATAGGAGGTTTATTCATCTTTATATATTGCCTTTTAAAGCATTTATTATTTTTAATTCCTTGCCTCTGTGTGCGTACGTACACATGGGTGCAGGTGCCCTAGCAGGCCAGAGATGTCACAAAGGCCACCAAGTTTAGGTGCTGGGAACCTGTATGTGGGGGCGGGGCATGACTGGAGGTCAGAGGACAGCTTTTGGAGTCATTTCTGTCACACAGGACCTGGTGGTCAAATTGATCAAATTCAGGTCATCAAGCTTGGTGCTCAGCAAGCACCTTTACCCATGGAGACATCTCGCTGGCCTACAACTTTATTCTTTAGAACAAAAACATCCAGCGGATATCTTTGGGGGTTAGGGACAGGCTGAAGGGAGATCATGGTCAACTGCCTAGACAGGGTCCAGTCTGGCCTTTTCCTTGGTGGCTCTGTCATCTGTGTCCCTTGCCTTCCCTCTTTGCAGTGCCGTGCCGTCTGTGGCCTGAATGTTTCTGACCGCTGCGACTTTATCAGGATGAACCCCGACTGCCACAATGAGGGGGGCTACCTGGACTACCTCGAGGGCATCTTCTGCCACTTTCCCCCCAACCTCCTTCCTCTGGCCATCACCCTCTATGTGAGTCTGTGCCCTGGGGACCGGGTAATGGGCAGGTGTCTCCGGTGGGATGTAACTCTGTCTCCCTTTCTGGTTCCCACCAGGTTTTCTGGCTACTTTACCTCTTTCTGATCCTGGGAGTCACCGCAGCTAAGTTGTGAGTGTGTCCTTGGCTCGTGTCTTAGTTTATAGATGGGAAAATGCAATTGTGAGAGGTTTGGGGGAATGATGGGGCAGGGGCCAGTCTCTGTGAGCATGCTCATTGCTGGCCATGCATGGCGGCGGATCTTCACACATGCATGTGGACATGCTTACCGAGACCAGAGGTCAGTCTCAGGTGTTGTTCTTAAGAATGCCGGTCTCTCATTGATTGTGGTAGCCAGTGAATCCCTGCCTTCCCAGCACTGGGGATTACAGACATACCACCATGCCCAGCTTTTTCACATGGGACCCGAGGATTGAACTCTGGTCCTCACGCTTACAAGACAGGCGCTTTACTGGCTGAGTCCCCTCCCTGCAGACCCTGACTACTGGCTCGTCTCTTCTAGCTTCTGCCCTAATTTGTCAGCCATCTCAACCAATCTCAAGCTCTCCCATAACGTGGCAGTATCCTTTGATCCAGCTCCCCGCGGGAAAGGGTGGTCGAGGGAGGCAGGGGCACAGGGTGGCGGCTGTAGTCTTCGTGGAACCCCCTTGACATGCTCCCCCATGGTGTCACCTTCTTGGCCTTTGGGAACGGTGCCCCAGATATCTTCAGCGCCCTAGTGGCCTTCTCAGACCCACGCACTGCTGGCCTGGCCATCGGGGCTCTGTTCGGTGAGCACCAGTTCTATCGGGGTATGGAGTATTGGGCCCCTCCCCCCCCCAGAGTGCCCGCTCCTGAGCTCTGTTCTTCTGACTTCCAGGCGCAGGAGTGCTGGTCACCACTGTGGTGGCTGGAGGCATCACCATTCTGCACCCCTTCATGGCTGCGTCCAGGCCTTTCCTCAGGGACATCACTTTCTATATGGTGGCTGTGTTTCTGACCTTCACTGCACTCTATCTCGGCAGGATCACGCTGGCCTGGGCACTGGGTGAGCAGTCAGGGGCAGTCCAGGACAGAGTCTCTGGAAGTCTCCCGGGACATAGAGGTTGATTCGATACAGAGTGACAAACTACTCAAGTCAGCATAGGATAAGCAGGGACAGTGGAACCTGGAGACTTTCAGAGGTGATTGTCACCCCGGGGACCTCACCGTGAACTCAGTCAATTCTGATTAAGAGAGACCAATAATGAGGGTCAGGGAAGCCAGGAAGGGACATGAGGCCCAGGGACAAGCCACAGAGGGGGCTGTTACTCCCCATTTCTCTGGGGGGGGGAGGGGTAAATGGGAACCTGGCAAGGGTATTGAGCTGGAGCCACCCAAAACGCACGCTAGCCATGGAAGGGAATAGGCCAGAGACGCCAAGTAGGAGGGTATCTGGGATCCCATTCCAGACTTGCCTGTCAGTCTGACTTCCTCCACGTGAGTAACCCGCACTTCCTTCTCTAATGGAGGGGTTTCAAGGCAGATAAGCAGGAAAGGTGCACTAGAATGGCAAGAAAAAGGTACGAAGCCTCAAGATGGCCACTCACCCACCAGGACCAGGCTAGGCTGATACCTGCCGCCTGGACGCTGGCTGATGGCCGTCTGCACCTCTGCCTGCAGGTTACCTGGGCCTCTATGTGTTCTATGTAATCACAGTCATCTTCTGCACCTGGGTCTACCAGCGGCAGCGGAGCAGGTCTCTGGTCCACTCCGTGCCTGAGACACCAGGTGAGGAACCTCCACAAGGGGACAGACGGGACTGGGTGCCTCTGGCCTTTCCTGCTGCCTCGTGTCCCCTGAGGTCAGTCTGTCTTCTGCCTGGCCACCGCCTCTCCAGTCGGTTTCCACCTTGTCCAGGCCATATTTATCCCCTGGTTTGTGACGCAAGCCTCAGAACCCTCTCGTCCAGGGTCGCAGGTCTCCACGGCATCGTCACAGTCGGTCACAGTAGTACAAGTTGAGTGTGCCTCTGTCCTCAGGAAGAATTCAGATGAGCCCTATAGACAGGCACATGTACACACGTACACACAAGTGCACTTCCCCAGTATATACACACGTACACAACACACGCGAAATGCACAGAAATAGACAGCACACAACAGGATCTACAGAAAACACACACGCACACCCGCAGACACACAGTATTTGCATGCATACAAACAAATGCACTCACAAATACCCCCACGGCACACAGACACAAGTAGCCCACAGGATTCGAGTGTTTGCTTCATATCAGGCATGTTATCTGATTCCGTCTCCTTGGTGACACTTCTTTGGTATAGGGACTCTTACTTCACTTCTTGGAGAGGAAGCAGACCCAGGGAGAAACCAAGTCCTCCTGAGGCCAAGGATCTAGAGTGGGGTACAACCAGCACTCTAACACCAGACCGCTGACCCAGACCCCAAAGACCACACCTGGGGACCTGCAAGCCACTCTGTTACCAGTCTGCATAAAGCCTGTTTGTGTGGCTATGAGCCTGTAGGGGGCAGGACTGTCTCATTTCTGGCATAGAGCAGGGACTGAGACCTCTCCTACAGGAAGGCTGCCGGGATTTCCCCCTCCTCTCCGCTAAGCAAGCTGTTAGAATTCAGAGCCTTCCCTGCTGCCGTGTCTGCGGATACACAGAAGCTCGGCAGGTTGGGATGGGAAGGTTGGACCTGCCCTTGTCTGGGGTGGGTGGAGGCTGCTTTCCTTTGAGGCTTCTCACAGGTTCCAGATCTAGTGAGAGCTAGAACTTTAGAAGAATGTTCTAGACAAAGCAAAAAGCATTGTACTTGGTTGGGTATGCACATGTGCACATGCATTCATGCATACACACAATAAATAAATGTCATAATTTTTTAAAGTCCTAGGTTAGCCTGGGGCCCATAGCAAGAAAAGGAAAAGAGAAAGCCAGTGTAGCCACCAGGCACTCACCTGCCTGTCAGGTGTTGTACTGTGCATTGCCTCTGTGATGGTTCCGCCAGTCATGTTCCCACAGTGTAGGGATTTCTGAGTGTGTGTAGCCATTGCTGAGAAGTCTGAAATGCAGGGTTCAGGTAGTGTGTGTCTGGCATGCACAGGGTTCCATCACCAGCACTGCTTAAATCAGGCAGTGATGCATGCCTAGCATCCCGGCACTACGGTGATGAAGGCTGGAAGAAGTTCAGGGTCAGGGTCAGTCTGGGCTATGTGAGACCCTGCTAAAGAGGGAGGGAGGGAGGGAGGCTGGACGTTTGCATATTAACTCTGCTCTGTCCCAGAGGTGATCCCCCCAACCCAGCATGGTTCTGGAGGGTTCTGGGATATTACAGGGCATGTTAACCATGCCTACCCTACTCCTGTCTCCTACAGAGATACTGTCTGATTCAGAAGAGGATCAGGTGTCTTCCAACACCAACAGCTATGACTATGGTGAGGCCCCAGGCTCTGGGCCTATGGGGATAAAGATGCCTGGAAACACTGGGGCTTGGTTCAGGGACCCTCTGCTGAGCTGGGAAGGCAGGGGAATAGGCCTCCCTGGAGGAGCCAAGCACAGCCACACCTGCCCTACCTGGTACACACAGGCGATGAATACCGGCCTCTGTTGCTGGGTCAGGAGACCACTGCCCAGATCCTCATCCAAGCCTTGAATCCCTTGGACTACAGGAAGTGGAGGACCCAGTCAATATCCTGTAGGCTCCTGAAGGTGGCTAAGGTAAGATGAGTCCCAGGATCCAGGCTCTTGGCCTTGTGACTGTAATACAGTGTGGGATTTGTTTGTTTTTCGAGACAGGGTCTTACTGTGTAGTCTTGGCTGACCTGCAACTTGCAGTGTAGATCGAGATGACCTTGAACTCCCAGAGATCCACCTGCCTCTGCCTCCTGGGTGTTGAAGTTAAGGCATGTGCCATCATTCCCAGCCACTGTGGCCTTTCAACTGGAGTCACTGAAATGCCCTTTGCTGGCCAGTCTAGAATGCAGTAGGGAAACTGAGTCCTCAGGTTTGGCTGGTGACCTGACTCAGGCTCTCTACCCTCTATAGAAGAAAAAAAGTGTCTGTTGGGGACAGGTAACCCACCAATGGCCTTGTTAGTCTCAGGAATACAGAATGAACTGTGTTTGTACTTGTGGCTATGATGTCATCTGAGCTTGGTCCCTTCAGTATAAAATGGGATTGTTGGGGAGGGGACAGCTCATTGGTGGAGCACTTGCCTAGCATGCAGGAAGCCCTGGGTCCGTCCCCACGTTACATAAATGAGGTGCAGTGAACATGCCTCTAATCTTGGCACTGAGGGGGTAGAGGCAGAGATGAGGATAGCATGCATGCAGGCGTGGAACTGAGCCTGCCACAGAGCACCACGGAACGGGGGAGCATCTGCTGCACCTCCTTTCCAGCTGACACCCTCCCATGTCCCCAGTTGCCTGTGGAGTTCTTGCTGCTGCTCACAGTTCCCGTTGTGGACCCCGACAGGGATGATCGGAATTGGAAGCGGCCACTCAACTGTCTGCAGCTGGTCATCAGCCCCCTGGTCCTGGTCCTGACCCTGCAGTCAGGTGTCTGTGAGTACCCCTCCCCCGCACCTCCCTCCTCCTACCCCAGAGCCTCTTCAGAGGAGACTCCAGGGCATGCTTATCCAACAAGGGACTTCCCTATCAGTGGTCCAGTCCTGCCATCTGCAGGTGGAGCTTAAACAGGACCACGTCTGGCCCTCTGCCTATCTTGTCTCCATCACAGACTAAAGTCTAGGGGATGTGCAGGGCTCAGAGATGGAGCACTTGTCTAGCAGCTGAGGTGCTGGGTTTCATGTCCAATACTATACTACCACAAAAAAAAAAAATTAGAGAACAAGGCTGGGCATGGAAGCCAACTCTTTTAATCAATCCCAGCACTCAGGAGGCAGAGGCAGGCAGATCTCTGAAACTGAGGCCAGCCTGGTCTACATAGTGAGTTCAGCCATTACTATACAGTGAGACACTGTTTTTAAAAAATGTGTGTGATATGTGTGTGTGTGTGTGTGTGTGTGTGTGTGTGTGTGTGCCCCAGCCAGGCAGTAGTGACGTATGCCTTTAATCCCAGCACTGGGGAGGCAGAGGCAGGTGGATCTCTGTGAGTTCGAGGTCAGCCTGGTCTATAAGAGCTAGTTCCAGGACAGGCTCCAAAGCTACAGAGTAACCCTGTGATAGAGAGAGAGAGAGAGAGAGAGAGAGAGAGAGAGAGAGAGAGAGAGAGAGAGGGAGGGAGGGAGGGAGGGAGGGAGGGAGGGAGGGAGGGAGGGAGAGGAGAGGGAAGGGGGAGGGAGGGAGGGAGGGAGGGAGGGAGGGAGGGAGGGAGGGATACAGAATGGAAAATTTCATACCAAACTCCAGCTTTTATCATCTTGAGATCTGGTCCAGAAGGAAAACCCGCCAGAGCCCAGAGATGGCTCAGAGTGACTTGATGCCCCCCGCCACTGGCTTTTCCCCATTGGCCCCAGAATGGCCATTTCCTTTCTGCCTTGTTCTAGCTGGGGAACGAAGACTTTCTAGTCACACCCATTCTTGTTTTCTGAGGTGACTCACGCTGCTCATTTCTCCCCTTAACCCAAGGTTGGTGAGAGGGGAGTCTGAGGCAAAGGCATGGGTGACCGCCATGTGATTTCCATGCCAGGGTGAAACCAGAACCATGTGTGAATGTGTGCCCGGTTTATGGAAGGAATAGGAGAAGGCGTTAGAAGGGAAATGAGGATGTCTGTGAGCCATCCTTGCAGCCTTTGTCCCTGAGGGAGCTATGGTCCTGCTTCCTGCCAGGGCAAGCCTGGAACTTCCTTTTCAGCCCCTGGGCTTTCTCTAGGATGGAACCCTGGGCTTCACACAGCTGATGCTAAGCTATAGCCCCAGATCTTATTTCTTTTTTTTTTTTACATAGTCTCGGTATGTAGCCCAGGCTGGCCTTGAACTCACTGTGTAGTGGAGGAATGCCGTGAGCACCTGATCTTTCTGCCTCTTTCCCAAGTACAAGTGCAAAGCTGACAGGCATCCACCACCATGTCTGGTTTATATGATGCTGGAGCAGGAATCCAGACTTCGTGCACACCATTACCAACCCAGCTGCTTCCTCAGCATGCTGCCCCCTCCTTTCTGGCATTTGAGACAGTATCTCATGTATCCCAGGCTGTCTTCAGCTCTCTACGTAGCTGAGGCTGGCTTTGAACTTCTGAACTTACTCAAAGCTTGTATCACTTCGGGGACTGGTGGGAGGAAGTGGGGAGGAGTAGGGGATCCCAGCTCCCTTTCTTGTCCCATAGATGGCATTTATGAGATTGGCGGCCTGCTTCCTGTCTGGGCTGTGGTGGTGATCGTGGGCACAGCTCTGGCCTCAGTGACCTTCTTTGTCACATCTAACAGAGAGCCCCCTAGACTGCATTGGGTAAGGACTGGGGGTCTCCGATTGGCGGCCTGGGTGTGTTCCTGGGGCGGTTTGGTGAATGATAATGTCTAACCTGAAGGGGAGCTGAACCCCAAGCCATTTGCCTGTCTAGGCTTCTTTTTACTTTGAGTGGAAATGGCTTATCTTATTGAGACATTACTTCATACTTTTCAGTTTTTATTTTTTTTTTTATTTTTATTTGCTCTATTATGTGCACAAGGGTTTGGCTTGCGTGTGTATCTGTGCACTATGTATATGCCTGGTACCCTAAGAGGCCAGAAGAGGGTTCTGGATCCCCTGGGATGGGATTACCTATGGTGATGGGCCACCCAGTGTGGGCACCCGAAACTGACCCAGATCCTCTGCAGGGACAGCAAGTGCTCTTGACTGCAGGGCCAACTCTTCCAGCCTCTATTTTTTTGTTTTGTTGCAGAGACTCACCTGCCTCTGCCTCTCAAGTCCTGGGATTAATGGTGTGTGCCACCACCACCTGGCTCAAAATTTTTCACTTTTAAACAGTTATTAATGGGCGGGGGAAATCAGGACTGGCAAGATGGCTCAGTGGTTGAAGGCGCCTGCCTAAACTTCTGGTGACAGGAGTTCCATCCCCAGAAGCCACATGGTGGAGACGGTGAACTGACTCCTGTAAGCGGTCCCCTGATCGCCACATTCTCACGGTGGCATGTTGTGCCCCCATGCACACATGCACACACAAAATATATAAATGTAAAACTTTTTTTTTTTAAGTGTAGAAAGCCAGGTATCGTAGTGTGTGCTTTTAATCCTAGCATTTGGGAGCTGAGGCAGGAGGATCATACGTTCAAGGTCATCACCAGCCAGTGCTGGAAGTTTGAAGACAGACTGTGCTTTGTGAGACCCTCTGTCAATAATAATAATAATAATAATAATAATAATAATAATAAAAGGATCCCCATCACCACACCAAATAGCACTGAGCTCCAACCTTTTCTTGATTACTTACTGTATAACAAACACTAATGAACTCACTGCCTGAGCACTGTGCCATTGACTCAAACCCCAGCCTGGTGTGTGTACCTGGGTTGTAGGGACCTGCAACCCAGCTTATGGATAACCTGAGGCTGTGTCCTACTGGGTGCTGGCTGGGGTCCCATCTGGATGCCCATCCCCTCCACAGCTCTTTGCTTTCCTGGGCTTCCTGACCAGTGCCTTGTGGATCAACGCGGCTGCCACTGAGGTGGTGAACATCTTGCGGTCCCTGGGCGTGGTCTTCCGTCTGAGCAACACTGTACTAGGTCTCACCCTCCTGGCCTGGGGGAACAGCATTGGAGGTGACTTGGGGCTCTGGGGTGGCTCTTTTCTTCCCTAGCCATAGTCATATCTCAAGAGGACATCCAGGGTGTATATCCTCTGCACCAGTGGGGTGCCCACTGTCATTTTTAAGTGACTTATCACTCGTGTGTGTGTGTGTGTGTGTATGTGTGAAATCTATTACAGCCAACCATGCTTACCTGTAAATGTGGGGGTGACACACAGGCTGCCCCACATGCATACCTATACCACTTGATTAGCCACAGCAGCTTGGTTGTGGTTGACCAGGCTGCCTACTGAACAGGAACATTCTAGCATGGAGCTGGGAGTCCAGAACCCAGCTGTCCTTTAGCAATGGCCTTTGAGCGTCTTACAAAAGAGAACACACAAAGGTGCCGTGAGAGCTAGTGGGGTATAGTACCATACCCCTAGGGTTGCCCCCAGTGAGAAAGAGTGGGGTAAATGGAATTAAGAGTGGAGGGTGCTGGGTCCCCCGGAAGGTGCTGGGTCCCCTAGAGGGCCTGTCTCAGTGTTTGTTGACTGACTAGGTAAACAGGAGCCTGCCCCTCACAGCCTATTCTCTCTGTGCAGATGCGTTCTCGGATTTCACACTAGCCCGCCAGGGCTACCCTCGGATGGCGTTCTCCGCCTGTTTTGGTGGCATCATTTTTAGTATCCTTTGTTGGGGCTTCTCTGAGCCTTGGTGTGGTGTCCGAGCACCAACAGTCACAGGTGGGCTCTAAGCAACACCCTCGGGACTGGCCAGGGACCTACGGCTTCACCTTTGCATTTGTTGTTGGGGAATTGAGAGTCCAGTCTTGTAGGGCTCTTGTGAAAACCTCAGGTTTCCCTCAGGTTAGCGGGAAGGAGCCAGCCTGGAATGATCTACAGAGGTGCGGCTTTGGCTCCGCCTCAGCTTCTTACTGTAAGGCTCAGGGGTATGGTCATTTAGCCTCAGTTCCCCATCTGCTTGAGTGCTCAGGCACTAGGAATTTCTGACACCCCTTGTCATTTTTTTTTTTTTTTTTTTTTTTTTTTTGGTTTTTCGAGACAGGGTTTCTCTGCAGCTTTTTTTTTTTTTTAGAGCCTGTCCTGGAACTAGCTCTTGTAGACCAGGCTGGCCTACCCCTTGTCATTCTTATGCTGAGTGCAAAGTAGGCTCTTGACATCCACTTTATCAGCGGCCTTAGCATCAGGTGATCTGAGTGGGAGGACCCTGGGTATAGACAATAAAGGCGGCCTGGCGCCCAGGGCTGGGGTGGAGCTGCTGTGAGGCTGGGCTGCGAGCTCCAGCACGGCTTCCTGAACTGGCTGCAGACATCCTGGTGGGTGTAGGACTGGGCTGCTTGCTGCACATCGTCCGGAACCATGCTGCAGAGGTGAAGGTGAGCCGGCCGTCCTCAGGACGGCTAAGCATGATTGCAGAATATCCTGAAAATAATTTGCATGGGGGTTGGGGTTTCCTTGCAAGCAGAGTAACTAAGATACAGCTTGCATGGAATGGGCAGGCGGCCTGCGGCTTTGGTCCTGTTGCGCTTTGCCATTGGAGTGATGACAGACCCCAGCTTCCTGGGTAAGCGTGCATGGGGAGAGGACTGGAGCTGGAAGTCAGACCCCAATACTGCCCACATGGAGGAGCAGGGAGGGCTCTTGTTGTTGTTGCTGCTGTCATTTTTTTCTGATTTTGGTTTTTGTGTGGCCCTGGCTGTCACGGAACTCACTCTGTAGACCAGGCTGGCCTTGGGCTCACAGAAATGCACCTGCCTGTGACTCCTGAGTGCTGGGATTAAAGGCGTGGGCCACCACCACCCGGCCTAAGGAAGACTCATAGGCTGGCCTGGGTTCTCGTAAATGCTAAGACTTGACTGAGACATCAGAGACATGACATGTGTTTTGGGGAAAGTCTATGGTGCACACATGCTAAGCATATATCATACTATCCCTGCACCCCTAGCTCTGGAGTCTGCTGTATGTATGCACGTGTATAGACAGTTATACATACCTATGCATACACAGAAGCTGAAGGTAGACACTGAGTGACCTCCTGACTCCCTTCCTCCATACAGGGTGCCCACTGAACTCAGAGCTCAATGATTTGGGTAGAGTGGTGGCCAGCCAGCCCCAACAATCTTCCTGTCTCTGCCGCCTCCAGTGCGAGGGTTACAGTAGTCATGGGAGGGGCATCCAAACCAGGACCTCATGTTTATGCAGCAAGCGTTTTCACCCACTGAGCCATCCTAGCCACCCTCCCTCCCTTTGATACAGGTGCTCGCTTGTGTAGCCCAAACTGGTCTCGATCTTCCCAAGTAGCTAAGGAAGGCCTGAACTATTAATCTTCCTTCCTCCACCTCCCGAGTATGAGCCTGAGACGTGTGTGAGCCACCAGGCCCTGATCATGCAGTGCAGGGCTTCCTGTGTGCAGCAGCTGGGCGCAGCCTCAGACCAGAGAGTCTGTGGGGCCGACGTATGTTACACAAGGATTCTGCCTAAGATACTCCCCTCAAAGGCTGGAAAACTCCAGAAGGCAGGATGGACCACCTCAGGCCCAATACCCCAGATGTCAAGGCGGGATGCCTCATTGACATTCTACAGGAAGATTTTGCACAAAGCAAGCAAACCCGTTCCTGGGGCCACCTGTACTATTGTCACATAGACAATACTGATAAAGGGCTGGCCACAAGTCCTAAACACCGTGCACATTCACACAGCTGCCACTTCTTTGACTCTCCATTCAAACCGAAGGGCTGGAAGATGTGTCTATTGCACACTTACCCATACCACCCTATGTCTGCTCACCCCTACCCCATGCTTTCTCCCTGCATTCTGCTTGTCCAGTATCTTGATGTAGAATGTTCTCAACCACACAGAAGTCAGTATATAAAATGCAGCCAGAACCAGATACGGAGGTGCACACTTATAATCCCAATACTTGGGAGACTGAGGCAGGAGGATTGCCTCAAGGTCAAAGCCAGACTAGGCTATAGAGCATGATGCTGTGCCCAAAAGGTGTTGGCTGATGGGAGGATGTGGTTCGGTTTGCAGGGTGTTTGCCTAGCATGTATGAAGCCCCAGGTTTGAATCCCCAGCACTGCACAAGTATGGCGTGGGAACGCATGCCTGTCATGCCAGCACAGGAGACCAGGAAGAGCCCAAGCAGGCACAAGTGGAGGCTGGCAGATAAAATACTTTGGAGTTTAGAAGTCACTGTAAAACAGAGCCTGGCTGTTCTACACTGCAGACCCATAGTCGTGGGTGCTGAACAGTCTCTCCTGTTCTCCCCACAGCTGGAACCGGACGGACTGCTGGTGTGGGTGCTGGCCAGCGCCCTGGGGCTCAGCCTAGTCTTCTCCCTGGTCTCCGTCCCACTTCAGTGTTTCCAGCTCAGCAAGGCGTATGGCTTCTGCCTGCTCCTCTTCTACGCCAGCTTCCTTGTTGTGGTCCTGCTCACAGAATTTAGGGTGATTCATTTGAAGAGGGTCTGACTGAAGCTGCTCGGCCTGATGGTTTAGGGGTGGTTCCCCTACCTCCCGATAGAAGTGGAGAGGAGAAGTGGAGAGGGGGGGGCTCTGTGGTTCCCATGGGGCTCCAGGGAAGGTGATGTGTCACTGCTGGGGGCAGAGTGTCCTGACTGCCAGCATCCAGCAGCCTGAGTGTGGGGATTTGAAGCTGGCTTTGCCAGGGACCACCCCATTCCCCATTTGAATGACTGCAGAGGCCTTGGAGAGGGCAGCCTGTCAGCCCCCGTCACTCCTGGGCTTTGGGCAGCCCTGTGCCTCCCTCTTAAGCTCTTCCATGGTCCACAGCCTCAGCTGAGTCCTGCACCAGTGCTGGCTGGACAGAGCCAGCAGGTGGTTTCTCAGCCTCCCATGTAGTGTTACAGTCAAAAGAAACAGGTCAAGTTACCGGTTGTGCATGGTACTGAGCCAGGTGGCTCAAAACCACCTGGATCCTACCCTACCTGATGAGTGGCAGCCACATTGGGCCGTGGATCCAGGTCCTTCTAGAACTTTCTGTTCAGAACTCTGGCTCCCCAACCTACAAAACAGGAGCCAGCCTGGGTCCTGTGCCTACCTCAAGGGGAGCCAGGGGGAGAGCCCTTCCACAGGGGCTTCTTGTAAGTGGTGTGACTGGCCTTTTAAAAATGCCACTCACTCCCTGACTGCTTTCAGCTGAAACTAAGAAACTTGATTGTTTTGGTCCCCCTCCCCCCACCAAATAAATAGATACATAAATAAAAAGACAGCTATTTTAAATGTACCAGAAGAGGCCCACAGGTCTCCTCCGTTCCTTTGCCTGGGCAGATGACCGGAAGGCTGGGTGGGGCTGGGTGGGGTCAGTAGAGCCCCTGCCCCCAAGCTGGAAGTTAAAGGCAGCAGCATCTACAAAGCAGAGGCTTGTTTATTGACACACCAGAAATCTGGGTACAGTGGGTTTCTAGGTAGCAAATCATTGTATAAAACCTTCTGACGTGGCTCCTGATCCATACAAAATGATTGTCTGCATGGTGTGGAGTAAGGCTGGGGTGGGGGAGGGGAAGAGCATGGTTCCACAGCTACCCCTGCTAGGCTGTGACTGAGGGAAGGGCATCTCAGCTCACAGCCTGAGTGACATCCATCTGTCCCCTGCTTAGCAAGTTTGAGAGTCAGCTTGGTGTGCCCAAGGTGACCCTGTGGGGATAGGTGTCCCCAGTCTACATGACTCGGTGGTGTTTGGTCAACCAGCTCTATTTCCCCTCTGGCGCCTGGCTGGTATATGCTAAACCCAGGGGTTCTGGTACCTCATATTAGGCCTAAGACCAGTCCCCACACCTGGGCCCTTCTCCCCTATGCTAAGGGGTTACTTAATTCCTGGGGTAGAGGAAGGCAAGGACCAGGATGCTCAGAGGCCCCAGGCCCTCTGTAGAGGCCTCCCCTCTTTTTGCTTCCAAAATGCCCATACACAAAAACTAAGGCACCCAGCTATGCAAATGAAGCTGCTTCTCTGGAGAGAGGGCTGGGGAGTCCAGGCTGAGCTCCAGTGGAGGCAAAGAGCCTTTCAGAGTTAAGGGAATGCTACCAGTCTCTTGAGTGCTTATGGGAAGCAGTGGTTTTCCCGGGGGAGGGGGGAAGGCTGTGCTTTATTCAGAGTGAAAACACCTGCTTTCCAGCTTGGCCCCAGGATCAGCTGAGTGGGATGCTGGGCCTAGCTCTGTCCTCTTCTGCATGAAAGGACCTATGCCTGCCCATTCTGAGTCCCAAGAAGCAACAGGCATGGAAGGCCAGGTTAGCTGGAGGTGCCAGGACGTGGGAGATGCTTTTCCAGCTCTCCCAAGCCTGCCTGCTCTGGACCTCATCCCCTGATGGACACAACATGATGAAGTGACCACAGGAGGTGGAGGTGGCTGATGCTTACCTGACCCTCCTCCCCCGCCCACCTAGCTTATGAGAGCCTTGGGGAGGCCAGTCCTCATTGTGCCTCAGAGTCCCTGAAGAGCAGCTATCATGGTGCGGTGGCGCCAGGCTGCAGTGATGGGCAGTGAGGGATCCTAGGCCGTGGCTCCCTCCCCAGCCTTCAGCACCGGCTCAAATGAACTCTGCTGAAGAAGCGACTCACAGAAGGTACATGGTTTACCCTGGGTCAAATTCCGGGGCCTCCTACTGGTCCCAGGCACCGGTCCCACAGGGACCTCCTAGCACTTCCATCACCTACAGATGCTGCCATCCTGCGGGCCGGGGGGTTTCTTCCTAGTGGTTTTGTCCCGAATACCAGACACAGACACCTGTGACGGGTGTGGGGACTACTGGGGACACTGCAGGGATGGCGCCCGAGGCAGCAGCAGGGAGGTCCCACCTGGTGTCCCCAGGAAAGCTGGCATTGCTGAGATGGCACAGCCTATTTAAGGGGCTTCTGGAGAAGAGGGCTTCCAGAGATTTCCATGGTAGGAAGAGCTCAGTCAGGCCTGGTCCTCTATCCCAAGCCGACTTCTGAAGCTCAGGAAGACAGAGCAAGGCAGTTCAAACCAGCCCTGGCTAGTCTTTTTCTGTCTGTGTAAGTATGTGCATATATGAGTGTGTCTGCATACACACGGGTTCCATACGTGGTAGTACATAATACTGTGGTGTTATTGCATAGAAGAGCTGGCTCCACGAGGCCCGGCTAGGTGACAGTCTGGGAACGCTGGCGACTGCCAGGGGGCTGCTGGGTGGTGGGGCCAGGCACGCTGCCCCTAAGCTGCTGCTGCTGCATCTCCTGCTCCCGGGCATGCTCCTCGTACCACTCCTAGGACAGAGGCGAGTGCTGCTGAGAGGTGGCTCACCTTCCAACCCACTCCCTCCAGCTGACGTGGGGGACGCAGCCCACCACCCACAAGGGACAGCAGAAGAGCCTGTGCTGGGCAAGGTCAGCGGAGGCAGCCAGGATCCCACCCACCGAGATAAGCACCCCACCACCACCCAGGGGATAGGGACAATGGCCCACAGGGGCTCTGCTGGAGCTCAGGCCTCTCCAGGCTGAGGCTGTGGGTGGCAGTGTCACCTTCATTCAGACACTGCTTCTGCTGCCCTCTGTGGGGTCACAGGGGCCTTTAAGCTCACAGCTGCTTACCTCCCAGCGTGACCCAGAAAGCCAGCCACTCCCAGGTACTGGGGTAGGGCCAGTGTTAAACAGTTCCCTCATAGTTAAAAACCAGAACCCAAGCCACAGACTCTCCAGAGTGAGCCCATGGCTGTGCTCCCTCGTTAGCAGAGGGAAGACTGAAGCCTGGTGTGGGCTGGCAGGCTGGGGGAGGATGGGAGTTGCCTGGCTTCTGGGTGCCTTGGGTGCTCCTGGGCAGCTGCCCCGCTGCTCTGTGGGGCTTACTGTTCTGTCACTTTGGGTGGGGTCTGTGGCGCCAAGGCTCGGTGGCCTCCAACCACAACTTCTTGTGTTAATGAAGCTGCTGCACAGGAAATCCAGAAACCCCAGAGGAAGTTGAGCTAAGCAGGGCTCAGGCCTCGGGTTCTGCTAGGAGGGGAATGCTGCCAACCACACAGCGTTTACACTTTAACAGCTGCCGGCATGGTGAGACTGGGAGACGGTGGGAGGGAGGAAGGAAGGAAGTCCCCAGGTCAAAATGCCCACCGCCCTGAGCTCAGCAAAGCTTATTTCTATCAAGCGACGGGGGCAGGAAGAGGGAAGTAACCACCAACCACCCTGCGTGGGCAGCAGGTCCTTCAGGGCCTGCCTGGACTCTTCCCTCACACATCTCTAGAAAGAACCACAGAGTCACTGGATGCCCTCAAGGGGCAGCATGGCCATGCAGTGGGCTGGATGGAAAAATGGCCACCCAGGATACAAAATGTCAAGGCTGTGAAGTCTCAGTCCTGAGTCCCTGGGAAGACATGGAACCTTCCTGAGCCCTGCAGAAGGCCCCTCCCCCCCAGGGCATTCGCCCCTACCTGGATCTCCTCCTGGTACATCTTCAAGCTCAGGTCACTTTTGGTTCTTGATCGCCGTCCCAGAAACACCAAGGAATTTTGCTAGGGAGGAATGGAGGCTGTGAGGCTGCACGGACTCACCTGGGCTTGGCCCTAGGGCTGTACCACAGAGGCTGCTCCTACCCCATGGATATTTGCAAGGATGCCACCAGCTTGAGATGGCAGGCCCCTCCACTTGGCAACTGTGGAGCCTACGGCCCCTTACCTGGTATTTCTCCATCTGAGAGAGGGTGTCAAGCAGCCGGGTGACGTCAGAGGAGGCACCTCGCACCTCACGATAAAGCTCCAGGATGGCCAGAAGCTCCTCCTTGGATATTTCCTTCTCAATGATGATGCCACTGTCCACTGAAGTGGGGGAAGAGCTGGGTCCCATAACCACTTTCTCCCACTGTGGAGTCTGGCACTTCCCTCAGGCAGCACCCATTCCTGTCCCAGCCTCTCGTGGTCCCTCCTTCCCCTCCCCTCACTATGTCAGGAAATCATGTTCAGCCAACAGCTTACAGGGGACACGGCATCAGGGGGAAGCAGGATATGGTAATCTCAGGCTTTAGGTGTGGAGAGTGGGTGGGTGGACTATCTCAAGGCCAGCCTTGGCTACCTCGGGCCATCTGAGCACCTATCTTACAGAAGGCTTTGCTAGTCTCCAAGAAAACAAATATCAGGTGGCATTCAGGATGTACAGACAGGAAGACTGCAAGTTCAAGGCCAGCCTCAGTTATATCCAAAACTGTCTCTAAACACACACATTAGCGAACATATATAACACCTAGCTCGACACCACGTCGATTTAAGAACAAGTAGGGGTGGGTAGGCAGTTCTGGTGGTGTTTGGTTTGGTTTTCTTTCTTCAGTTTGGGGTTGGAATTCAGGACTTTGCACATGTGTATAGAAACAACTCTACCGCTGAGCTAAGAATTAAGACGAGCTTAGCCAGGCCCCTGGGCTGCAGAAGGGACGCTCTTTACCTCTGCAAGGGGCATTCACACATGGGAATCGGGAGCTGTGGTGATCTGATTGTGTTGTAGTGAACCGTGGCATGGGCTGGCAGAGGGCTCAGAGTTGTCGAGGGTTGGGAAGGACACCAAGGGCTGTTCCTCCCACAGCCTTCTCCACTCAGAATGAAATGATGGCGGCTACTTGTTTTACATTTAGAAGCTGTAAGCATTTTTCTGCTGTTAGGTTTTTTTAAATTTCCGTACTTTTTAAGGTACGAGTGCTCTGTCTGCATGTGTGCCGGCAGGCCAGAAGAGAGCATCAGATCCTATCATAGACGGTTATGAGCTGCCATGTGGGTGCTGGGAATTGAACTCAGGACCTCTGGAAGAACAGCCAGTGCTCTTAACGGCTGAGCCATCTCTCCAGCCCTTCGGCTATTAGATTGTTAACATCAGCTACAAATGAGACCTAGACAGACTAGCCAAAGCCCGACAGCTGATACAGCTGAGACAAGCAGGCAGGGGGGCAACAGAGTGCGGCAGATGGACACCCGTACAGACCTTCCGAGTCCTGACTCTTGCGGCTGTAGTTCATGCGGAAGACGAAGGCCTCCAAGATGAAGGCTACAATGATGGTCATCACCACCTGCCAAGGAAAGACAATGTCACGGCCCCGTTAGATGAGGCCCTTCCTCTCCAACACTGCAGCCCAGGGAACCAAGAACGGCTGTGGTGGGACCTACCATGGTCACGATATAGAAGGTCATGAAGTACAGGCGGCTCCAGTGGGAGGTCTGTGAGGTGACACCTTCCTGGAGAGAGCAGCGAGTGAGCCCGCAGGTGGCACTAGCCACCGTCTCCTCAGTCTGTCCGCCCAGGCCCAAAGCCAAGTGATACCCAATCCTTCCCAGGCCCTCCCTGTGCCCCTTGCTCCCTGGATCTGAGTACTCCTTTCTGTAGCGTCAGCCCCCAGCCCTCTCCAGCACGGCAGACTGGAGCCCAGGTCAGCACAGACAAGTCTTCGACTGGAGAGAATTTAAAGAATGCGGGGACCCTCCCACCCTCACTGTATTTTTTCTTTATTTTAGAAACAGAATCTGTGAACTAAAGTGATCTTCCTGCCTCATCTTCCCAAGCAGCTGGCAACAACACCACAGGGCCTGGCACGTCACACTGTTGACCAATGGTCAGACACCCAGAGGCTGTCACGGTGCATGGAGGAAGGGAGACAGAGCCGGGGTGGTGTGCACATTGGGGCTTTCCACTAAAGCATGATAAAGGACCCCACACCCTGTGGGGACTGTAAGAGAAATGCACCGCAGCCCCCAGAGAGGACAGAGGTGGGGGAGGCCCAGAGCTTACCATGATGATGTACCAATTGTTGACAACTGTGAGCTCAAACAAGGTCACTGCAAGGGAAGGGGGCATGCCTCAGGCCAAGGTCAAAGGCCCTCTCTGCCCCCGAGTAACTGCTTACAGGGACAACCTGCCACACAACCCATCCTCCCGAAAAGTGTGCCCTTTGCCTGAAGAGCCTGTGGGGGCCAGGTCTGGCTGAGGGAGCAAGGGGGGCTCTCCCTTCCCTCAAGAGGCCACGTCTACCAGTATTAACATCCCTCCTACCATCAGACTTAACTGGGTGTGTGATGGGAGCAAGAGGTGCTCTCCCTTCCCTAGAGAGGTCGCGCCAGTATTATTATGTCCCTCCTATCATCAGGCTTTTGCTAGGAACCAGAGAGTAGCGCGGAGCCCGGGGGCCTCGGTCAGGGGCCGCCTGATACTGAAACAGGGCTACTGTGCCGGTTCCCTCTGACGGCACTGAAGGTAGCCGGTGCGCCATGCTGGCATCACAGCTGGGCTAGGACCTCTTCCTTCTCCGACACGGTGAGGTCTGGTACCTGAGCGAGTTGGATCTGCCTGTGCTCCAACCGCACGACACTGCTGTGAGTTCAGGGGACCCCCAGGAAGGATGCTCAGTGGCTAGAAAGAGTGGAGAGACAAGGCCGGGAGGCCCCTCCGGGACTCACTCACCAAAGCTGTTGAGGATGTTGTCAAAGTTATTGAGATAGTAGTAAGCCGTCCTCTATCCTGGTCTTATTGTCCACCGTGTGGTTGATAAATCGGTAGGCATCAGCCACCGTGCTGGAGCTGACGAAGGGCACAAGAGGGCAGGGGGGTCACAAGATGACTGACCACCCTCTCTGGGACAAGCATGCAAAACAAGGCCTGACTAGGGGTCTCCCTGTGCCACCCATATCCTACCCTAAGCGCAATCACTGGTGTGCCTGCAACCTGCAAAGGTAGTGTGGAGGTAGTGGGAAATGGGTGCCTTCGCTATCCTCCCAGGCTTCTCTGGAGCACTGCCCATGTACCCCCAGCTTTGGCCCAGGTTGCCCCACTTGGAGGGGACCCTGTCTGCCACACTCCAGGTTTACACTCTCCTGTTAAAATCCATGCTGCTGTTTGTAAAAGTTAGGTGCCCATGCACCAGGGAGCTCGCGAACAAGGCTATGTCTTGAGTCCCCAGCTGAACGGTACACGGACCCTGAAGGGAGGTCTGGGATGTGTGCTTGAGCAGTATGGGGACCATTATGGGCTCTTGGTATCGGGTCACTGGTGACCTATCAGTGCTCAAGGTCACGTGGCCAGTCACAAGTGGACATATCAATAGTGGATCTTGCTCATATCCTTTTAGAGAGAGGAGGGCATGGGTTAGGGCCACAGAGGTGTCACCTGGCTCTTCACCCCTCATCCCTGTGGTCTTCTTGCCAAGGTCATCTGTCTAGACTCTTGCCAGGTCCCAGCCTCTCTTGGACAGTGTATGAGGGGTGAGGAGGGGTGTGTCTGTCGATTGTCTGTCCCTCAGCTCTGTGTGCCCAGCCTAGGAGTGGGTCGCCCACGCCGTGCACATACTTGCAGCAGTTGCGGTACAGTCGCCCCGCTGAAGAACTCCATGCCCACGATGGCGAAGGAATAGTAGAAGGTAGAGCAGTGTGAGGCCGAGGCTGGGGAGGGCAGAGGGACAGGGCCGTCAGGGTGGGTGAGGGGCGGTAGCTGCAGCGCGTCCTGGTCCCCCGGCACTGACTGCGGGAGGCCATTGCCCCTAGCCCTGGCCAAGTGACCACCGAAAAGTGTCTGCAGGGGAGGGGCCCGCGTGGCTCATGGTGGGGGACGCTAGGGACAGATTCCCCTTAACCAGAGATACACCCCTTACCTGTGAGTAGGCTCACAGGTGACCCCTTACCTGTGAACGTAGACACAGGTGGTTAAGTTGACAGTTCCCTGCCCTCCCACTAGACAGCTCAGCCAGGTCAGCGCTGCCGAGGGGGGACCTGTATGGTCCAGATTCTGTCTCTTTGAAGAGCCACCCCCAGACTTCCCGAATCCAGCCTTCCTGGGATTCCTCCTTGTTCCTGCTTCCCCTGAACCCCTACACGAGCCTCATACCGCCTGGACCTGTAGGCTGAGAGGCGGGCAGTACCTGGCCATCCGTGGCAAGCAGCTCAAACATGGTGTCCAACACATTGCGGTAGCGTTTCTTCAGTTTGAATAACCTGAGTGAACGAGAGCACTGTGTTGCTGGAACCACAGAGGCAGGGGCACGGCCACCGCCCGCTTCGTCAGAAAGCCCTCCTCGCCCCCGTGAAGATGAGGCTGAGAAACCTTGCGAAGCTGAGCTCAAGACTTAAAAGGTGGCACCGTAAGGGCAGACCTGGGACACTGGGGCAGGACAAGACCCGCTGAGGAGTTACAGACCGTGCCAGCCTCATATTGTATTATGTGGTTTAAAAAAAGCAGGGTGTCCCCCCAACTGGACTGGACAGATGAAGCCAGCAGCTCAGACAGTATAACACGCCCAGGAAAGGGGATGTCACACTCGGAGACCCTCAGGAAGAAAGGTGGATGTGCAAAAAAGGACGAGCCACAATGGACTTGACCCAGCTGGCCTGGAAGGGATGGCAGGAAGTAGGGACATGGTAGAACCCCTTGGCAGTAAAGCAGCCTGACTCCTGAGGCTCAGAGAGCCAAACCTCAAGGAAGACATGTGGGCAAGTGGGACTTCACTGGGGCCTCACTGGATCTGAAAAAGTGGGGACACCAGGGGCAAAGGGCCCAAGAACAGAGGTTGAGACAGGTGAGAGCAGACGCCTGGGACATCGCTCTAGTCCTCAAAGGTGAGAGACCCTAACTAAAGACTGGGCAAGTGGGCAGTGTGGCTCTTCCTGGGCTGTAGGCTGGACTGTTCTGCTCATCAAGAGCACTGTGTGCCCCTTTCCTGCAGAGCCCATGCGAGCCAGTGAACCTCGGCTGAGCCAAGGGTTCCCACCACCCACGCCCACTGCCAATTCCCTAGCCCTCCCTGCAGGTCACCTGAGCAGCTGAAGGGGACGTAGGACCACGATGAAGTAGAAGGGCTCCATGTGAGCGTCAGTGCGAGCAGCCCCAGGAAGGCAATGCTGTGACTGAGAAATCGAACCTGGAGCCAGGGGAGAAGCCAGTCTGTTAGTGACATCCCGGACCCCTTCCACCACTTCCTCTGGCAGCCCCCGCTCTTAGCTGGCTTCAGAGTCCTGACCAGTCACAGGGGATAGTCCACGGGACAATGAACACCCGCCCAGCTGGCCACCCCAGCCACAGCTCAGGCCTAAGCATTAGTCTGGCATTCTGACCCCAGGGCGCACGCGCCTGAAAACGGCCTCTGTAGATGGTGTTGCTCTAGGCACAGGGGGCAGAAGCCTTGGCCTCAGTAGCCTCTAGAGGGGCTGGTCATACTGGAACCATGGCCCCATTGAGGAACCGAAGGCAGGACTCAAGACACACCAGGCAGGCACAACGTCACTCATGTGACACAGTGTCAGGGCTGCAATGCCTGTTAGACAAGCTGCCACGGAATATCTCCAGCCCATTAGTCCTTTGTCCTTTGTCCTTGCTTTAATAGCAGTGTCTTCTGTGTCCGCCCAGGCAGAATGCTGGACTTCTGGGCCGCGACCCCACTCTGGGTGGTGATGACGAGCCGCGCCCCCCACACCGATTTCTCCCGGCTCTCACAGGCTGTGTTTTGAATGACCCGAGCCTGGTGTGGTCGCCTGACTTCACAGCTGAGTTCATTTTAAAGACTCAAAGGTGAGGGAGTTCAGAGCACACGTGAGGCCATGCAGTTCTTTTCGTGTGGTTTTCGGTTTTTAAAACAGGGTCTCACATAGCCCAGGCTGGGCACAGGATGGACTTGTACTCCTGATCCTCCTGCCTCACTCCTGAGTGCTAGGATGGCAAGCCTATGCCACCACAACCAGCTCTGGCTTTTTCACTGCCACCAAGAGGAGCGACACCTTCTGTGGCCCTGTGGTTTGGGGGGGTTTTGCTTTTTTGTTTGTTTTTTGAGACAGGGTTTATCTATCTAGCCCTGACTATCCTGGAACTCACTATGTAGATCATGCTGGCCTTGAACTCACAGAGATCTTCCTGCCGCTGCCTCCCAAGTGCTGGGATTAAAGGTGTGTGCTACCATGCCCAGAGCCCTTGTGGTTTTAATAGAAGAGATATAAATCTGATGACTAAGAGCCAGCCCTGGGGACCGTGGGAACCGGTGTGGGTAGCCCTAAGGCTTCAAGTTAAGACCCCCAGAAGTCTTGAATCATAGGCAGACAGAACTTGCTGTTCTCTGACCCTCCAAGTGTGTCCTTTGGGTGTGGGTGGGAGAGGATGGCTTGCCATAAACACTTCAGAGCCCCAGGGAGACCATGGTGCTTGACTTACAAGTTCCATCCAGAGGACAGGTACTACCCAGAGGGCCCAGGCCAGCCACCTTCATGACAGTTCAACTCCATAGAACTAAGACAAGAAGAAAACATCAGGGGGCTGATTTGGGCCTGGCCAGCTAAAGGCCAGCTGAGGGACGTGTGAAGGGGACAGCTAGAGGGAGGCCAGCTGAGGGACGTGGTGAAGGGGACAGCTTAGAAGGAGGCCAGGCTGAGGGACGTGGTGATGGGGGCGCTGGAGGGAGGCCAGGCTGAGGGACATGGTGATGGGGACAGCTGGAGGGAGGCCAGGCTTAGGGACGTGGTGATGGGGACGCTGGAGGGAGGCCAGGCTGAGGGACATGGTGATGGGGACAGCTAGAGGGAGGCCGGCTGAGGGACGTGGCAGAGGGGACAGCTAGAAGGAGGCCAGGCTGAGGGACGTGGTGAAGGGGACAGCTGGAGGAAGGCCAGGCTGAGGGACGTGGTGATGGGGCAGCGTGGGAGGGAGGGCCAGGCTGAGGGGCGTGGCAGAGGGTTGTGAGAGATGCAGGGATTTGAAACAGGGTAAAAAGGTCAGACTAAACCTCTAAGATGGGGTCCTTTAAGGTTCTGTTTTAGGGGTGAGCCATGAGATGCGACAGTCAGGCAGAGCTCTCACAGCACACCTTACTGGTGAGAAAACACAAGGTAACTCCAGGGCACACATGCTTCGAGATGAAATTCCCACCTGGAAGACAGAAACGTGGCGGCCATGTCAGCCGTGGCTTTGAGTAAGGCAGGGCGAGGTCCCTGCTGTGGCTCACCTTTCAAACATGAATGTCTCCACCAGGATCCACACCCCGTTGACAGCTACCACCAAGTCTGCAATAGAGAAGCCATGAGAGGGAGTCAGGGGGACCGGCCTGACAGCCTACAGGGCAAGAACCCGCAGGGTGTGAACAGAAAAGGCCAAGGCCACACAATCGTTCAGGGAGGATCCCTCCTGCTTAGAGCTCTCGCTACTGACTAGGACATTGCCCTTAGGAAATGGCCAGGAATAGCTGATGACATAGTTTGCGTCACTATAGCAACTGAGTTCAGATGTTCAGATGAGCCCCAGTTGTCCACACAGATGGCCATTCTGCATGAGTGTTGCCATCATTGTCTGACTGTGAGCTGACTGTGTGATGTTAAGAGTGCTTGTTGCTCTTGCAGAAAACCTGGGTCCAGTTTCTCAGCACAAACCGAGATGGTGGCTCACAACCATCATAACTGCAGGCCCAGGGGTCTGATGCCCTCTTCTGACCTCTGAGTGCTAAGGGGCACACACGCAGTGCAGATACCAGGCAGGCCAAAACAGTCCTACTCATAAAATAGACATAAACTTTGCTCTCCTCAAAATGCCTGCATGAACACAGTATGTCGCAATATATGTATGAGACCTTCCACCCAGGCACTCACATGTCTGGGAAATGACCCCAGGGCCAGCAACTAGACACAAAAAATATGTCCATGATGGGAGTCGGTGACTGTTTGAATAGACTGATACATTTGCCAAGGGGCACGAAGAGACCATGTGTCCCTCTCCTGTGTGTTATTATGCAATGGTATCTACTCTTTCCTAACCACTGAAACACACCAGTGGGGGAAGGGGTGCCTAAAGTGTGCTTAAGTATTTAGATAGACGCCATATGCATGGACTGTGTTTTTGAGGCAGGATAAGTCACAATAAAATTACCCATTGGGAGGTAATGGATATAATCTATACTTACATTGAATTAATTTGCTTGAAAATTTGGACTTGAAAGCATATAAAAATGCTACCAAAATATATCCAAAGGATGCTCAACCGTTGCTGCAAGGACAGGTGCTCTACTATGTTCATAGCAGCATTGTTTATCATAGCCGAACCTGGAAACAACCTAGAATGCCCCTCACCAAAGAAATGGATAAAAAAAATGTGGTACATTTACACAATGGAATACTACACAGCAGAAAAAACTAACGACATCTTGAATTTGCAGGCAAATGGATGGAGCTAGAAAACCCAGACCAGAAAGACAATTATCATATGATCTCACTCATATAGTGGTTTTTAAACATAAAGCAAAAAAAAAAAAAAGGCCTACATATCACAATCCCAGAGAACCGAGACAACATGAAGACCCTAAAAAGAGAGACATAGCATGGATCTAATCTAACATGGGAAGTGGAAAAAGACAAGATCTTCTGAGTAAACTGGGAGCATGGGGAGATCTTGGGGGGAAGGTTGAAGGGGAGGGGAAGGAAGGGGAGAGGAGCAGAGAAAAATGTATAGCTCAATAAAAATCAATACACACCCAACACACACACACACACACAATGCTACCAAATTATAATCAAGTTAAATGAAAAGAGGGGAGCCCTAAAAATCCAAAATAAATGAAATAAGAAAGAACCGGTGTAGTGGCACACACCCTCATCCGGCACCTGGGGGAACTGAGGCAGCCAGCGTTCTGTTAGGTTCAGAGGCAGCCGGGGCCGTCTCAAAACAACAGAAAAGACGAATGCTGGCAGTCGGTGACTTGTCCACTAACAGACAGGACCTATTCTGGGGGACCTGAAGCACACTAAGCAAATTAGTGTGTGTCCTCAGGCGATTCTCCAGGTGACACAGGGTCACACTGTGGGTCACAGGTCCTGTGCGTATGCTGCAGGGGACTCTCATGTTAAGATTGAGAATCAAGATATATCAGAGTCATGAGCGAGGTAAACACCCTGAGGCTGAAAATCAACATAGACTCATAATTTGTCTGTTTGCTTGGGTTTGGGGGACGGGTTTTGAGACAGTTTTCTGTGTGTTAGTCATGGCTGTCTATAACCCACTCTGTATGCCTCTGCCTCCTGCGTGCTGGGGATTAAAGGGCTGTGTGTTACCTCACATCAATGCTTTGGCGGCGGAAATGGGAGGACCCTGCACTCAAGGGCAGCCCTGGAATAAGGGGTAACTGTGGGACAGCCTGGTTCCAGAGTGAGACCCTGTCTCAGAAATAAAACACTACATAATAAGAACTAAAATGAAAATAAATGAGTAAGGCATGCTTTTAACTGATGGTGGGGTCCTGAAGATCTGCCTGGGCACACCAGGAGGCCTGTTTCTATGGATTTCTGCTCCTTGATTTAAATCAAGCCCTCTGAATACTGTGGGAAACCTGGAATCAGTCATGAGCACTATGCTCAAACTCTGGCCTACGAACATCTCTTCCTCCCAGAAGGATCAGAGCTCAGCCGCTAGACAGAATCTGTGGACGGTCTGAGAGCCTCCGGCTGAGGGGGGCTGCCCTCCAGCCCTTCTGGCTATCGAGCCTGTGAATGTGGCCAGGGACCCGAACTGCTGCTCTACCGGTGACCTCTTTGTGATGCGGGATGGACCTGGGGCTTCCTGCATGCCAGGCGAGCACGTCTGCCACTGAGTGGTACTTCCAGCCCGAGTCTGTGTTCTTCGGATAAGGCCCTTGGTGTTGGCCCACACTAGCCTGCAAACTTATGGCAATATCTCTGCCTCAGCCTCCCAAGTGCTGGGACCACAGTCATGAGCCACCACACTTGGCTAGATTTCTCCTCCCCCAATTAGCTTAAGTGTTTAGACCACATGGGGCTTTGAATAAAAGCATATGGGGGTAACTACATGGGGGGAAAGCAGAGAAAACGAACTCCCATCTTCCGTAACTAACCACTGGTTGTCCCAAAGGACCTAGGTCTAAAACAGAGACACAGAACTGAACTGAGCGTCCAGAAGACCAGGAAGGGACCAGCCACACACAATAAGGCATGGTAAATCAGGTGTGCCTGGATCTTAGAATTTTTTTTTGAGGGGTGCCAGGGACAGACCCCAGTGCCTGAGCCACGTGCTTGGCACCTTCAATCTCTTGCCCTTTCACCTTCAAGAACAAAGGACTCAGAAGAGGCAGGGCCTAGAGCTGTGATGGCGCACATTACACATGAAATACTGGAAGGCCTTGGACTTCACAAGGATGTTAATTCCTGTTTGAAGAGAAGACATGTTAAGGTTAGAAATGCCAGGCATGGGCGTCGCCTTTAACCCCAGTGCTCAGCACTTGGGGGAGGCAGAGGCAGGAGGATCCCTGAGCTTGAGGGCCAAGCCTGGTGTACAGAGTGGGTTCCAGGACAGCCGAGGACTACACAGAGAGACCCTGTCTTGAAGAAACCAAAACAAAAATACAAAAAACAAAACAAAGCAAAAAAACAAAACAAACAAAAACCACCAAAAAAAACCTGGCCTTGAGCTAAAGAGCGACGAGCCCATGAAGACAGTGAAGTGGGCATCTGGTTAACTTTCTTTTTTTTTTTTTAGATTTATTTTTGAGATGGGGTTTGGATATGTAGGCCCAAATGATCTCAACTTGCCATCTTCCTGCCTCAGCCTCTCCAGTGCTGTGATTATGGGTGCCTGGCCAGCCCTGGTTTCTTCCTGGTTCTAGAGCTAACTGCTTACTAAGGCCCTGTTGGGCAACACAACATTCACATCACCTTTAAAGATAAGGAAGGCCGTCCTGGGAAGCTCATCAAACCAATGCTGTCTGTTCTTCTTTGCCTGCAACACAGAGGGTCCAGGGGAGACAGGGTCAGGGTCAGGAACTAGAGCCTAGCTCAGGCCTCCACAGGGGTCTGAGTGCCCACAGTGCTCCATGCGGGGGTCATTATCTGCATATAACCCATCTCTCTGGAGAAGGTGAGGCGTGGAAAGGCTGCGTCATGGAGTTGGGATCCGTGTTGTGGCTGAGGTATCTGAGCCCCACCTGGCAGGCTGAACTGGCCTTCCCCTTCCACTGTGTGCAGAAGGGAAGACTCTCACCTTCCACTGGAGAGCAGCAACTTTCCGTAATATCGTAGAAGTCCTTCAGGCTGTCACAAGCAAAGTGAAAAGGCAGTCACCCGCAAGGCAGTCACATGAACATTCAGCCTCTGCTTCCCCTAACCTACCCACTGCTCGTCTCTCACAGGAAGAATGGACATCTGTGTGGGCCCAGAACTGTCAGGGCCCTCACCTGCAGCATCCTGAATGCCTTTGTTCCCCCAGGGGCGAGGATGACTCAATCCACTTAGTCACACTAACCACATCTGCCCTGGACAGACAGCCCTGGTAACTCTGCCCCTTAGGGGAACAGAGGCCTCCGGGATGGACAAAATGGTGCTCTCACGTTCAGGGGAGGCCCCCACTTCCACAGGCAGGTGGTGTCCAGCTGAGTGCACAGCATTGTGGTGTTTACCAGCCCCAAGGCCAGCATCACACTGGAGGATCCTCGGACTGGAGTGAAGGGTGTGTGTGCATGCGTGAGGTCAGAAGACAAACTTTCTGGAACTGATGCCCTCCTTCCACACGCAGGTCCCAGGGAAGAAACACCAGTCACCAGGCTTTCACCTCACCTTCTCTGGCTATTCATGTTTTTTGTTTATTTTTTGAGGCAAGACCCAAAATAGTCCCAAGCTGGCCTCAACCCCACTACATAGCTCAGGGTGGCATTACATTTCCATATCCGCTCTGCTTCAGGGCTCTTATGTGCTAGCATTAGAGTATGGAACGCACCTCACCCAGCCTCAAACATTTCTTCTCAGTCAAACCAGACTGAAGTGGACTGTCTCTGGGTGTCTGTGGCTTGGCAGATCACCAATGGACATGACCACCTGAGAGCTGTGGTGTAAAGTGCACCCCGCCTCCTGGCCCAGACTGCTCTCCTCGTGCCTCCTGGCTCTTACCTGAGCAGAGGAGTGTTGCTCTGATTCAGGGCCTTGAAAGTCAGGAAGCGCTCTCTGGCACTCATTCGGGGCTTGTAGAAGCGCATCAAGCCTTCGAACTGTCTATAGGAAATGCCAGCCGGCCTCTGGGGGAGAGGGAAGGCAGTGCGGTGGAACACAGATGTTACCGTGCCCAGGGGCAGTTATTCCAATATGCATTTTGGCAACTGCATTTTCTCCCATGGGCAATATGGCAGCTACAGGGTCAGCAGCTCTGCCACACCAACAGGGATACTTTGGGTAGGGAGAAAGAATGAAGTCCTCCTCCACGACTCAGCCCTCACGGCCCTACCCGCTGGCTGACGAGCAGGCGGTAGGCGTGCTGGATGGCAGTTCGCTTGTGCAGCAGCAGAGACTTAAACTTGCGCTTCTCAATGTCATTGAAGGTGTCGAACACCACGGCCAGGAGCTGCAGAGGACAAGCGTGGAGCCTTAGCTGCCTTTGAGTGGCGTCCTGGGGGGTCATCCTCTGCTCCCAGACAGGGCTTTCATCTAGCCTCCCAGGGGCAGGGCACCGAGGAGGTCCTCTGGTGGGCTGCACTGCCCAGGACAGGGGCCATCTGCACATCTCTCTCCTGAAGACACCATCACTGGGTTTTCCTCAGACCCCTCTTCTGTCCCCCATAGCTGGCCCCTGCTGGCCAGAGGACAGGCCAGGGACTTCAACCCTGGAGCCTCTTCCTCCTACCATGGTCACTTTTCTTGTGCATCAGTTTCATATGGGGTTCCAGGAAGTGAGTATATGTGCGAGGGGAGGGGAGGATCTGGGGGCTGCATGCCAGGAAGGAACATTCTAGAACTGCCCCAGAGCAAAGTCAGTTCATAAAGATGGAAACATAGGGTGGGAAAGAGCTGACAGACTTAGTCTTTCGAAGCTGTTTCGAGTGAGCTCTCCTGTTCTTTCTGCTGCTTCGAATTGCACCCCCCCCCCATTGTTTTTCATGTAGATCGAAGGTGAGCATTTTTCTATCAAAGGCCACACAGTTAAGACCGGAGGCTGCGTGGGCCCATGGGCTCTGTCACGGGTTTACTCAATCCTGTGGTGGGACTGTTCCAAGGAGATCAGCCACCGATGAGAGTGGACACAGGGTGTGGCTGGGTGCCAATAAAACACACCAAAAGTAATTACTGTGCGCACACAAGCATGCATCTGTATGTGTCTGTGTGTGTCCATGTGCAATAGTGTGTGTGGAGATCAGAGAACACCTTTTGGAGGTCCGTTCTCTCCTCTTCAGGCCGTGAGGCTGTGAGCGCTTTTACCTGCGGAGTTATCACACTGGCCCCTCTCTTGGCTCTTAATACAGTCTCGCTTTGTAGCTATAGGGCTGGTCTGGAGCTTGCTGTCCCCCTGCCTCCGCTTCCTGAGTGCCAGGGTTATTGCACCAGGTCCGAGTCATTCCCTGCTGTTTTGACTTGGTGCTGGTCCACACAGAGATTCTCTGCCTTTCCCTTGGTCTAGTCTTCAGACCCTCTGCATCCCAGAGCTACCACCCCATTCTGGAGGGGATGTTGAGTGGACAGGATTTCCCACGCAACCTGGAAGCACTGTGCCATGTTTCTTTCTACGCAGTTCCCTGTGGCTGTACACATTCCCCATCCTGCCTACGTAATGGAGTCTCTGTGGAAACTTCCAGAGGTCTAACATGGGGAGGTGCCTGCGGGGGCAAGTCAGGAGGGGACAGGAGGGACGTCCACTGTGCCCATGCAGATCTCCATCTGCCCCTTGTAGTTCTCGTACTATAACCTACATACACATCATCGCCTCGTTCTGCGAGTCACTGAGGGAAATTACGGATCCTGAAGTGGGGGGTTGCAGGAACCCCAATAATGCCAACTAGTGAGCCAGAAGCAGAGGGGTCCCTGGTGCTCACAGCTGCCTGAAGTTGGGGACCTAGCCCTTGACTTGTGGGTCTGGTGCTGTGTGGAAGTGGTATGGGGAAAGTAGCCAGAAAGCACATACACAGCCTGACCACAGGCTGATTAAATCTTCAGAGACTGTGGAGAACTTGGGGTGTGGCTGTCAGGAGACCTAATTACAAACTACCCATCAGTTCCTTTACAAGCCATTTACTACCGTCTCTGCAGGCGACCTTGTCTTTGTGGCTATTAAGGAAATCCTTCAGGATGTACAAACCAGCCACCAATCCAAAGGCTAAGAGTGCCCATCGGCTGGCACCTGAGGGCCACCGCAGGGCTCTCCTCCTCGTTCTGAATCGGCAGTTCCACCACCATGTTTGAAGAGTGTCTTGATGTATGACTGCTCTGTCACAACAAACCTTGGTGGCCACGTTACCACGGAACACAGGACTCGGGGTAACCTCAAGCTGTGTTTCCCAGGCCACGGTCACTCATTTAGTTCCAGAGCAAATGTTTCCTGCCCCCACTGAGGTGAGTGAGGGCTACGTCTGTGGGACAGTGGGCAGTGTACTGAGGAAGCCGGCAGTGTCTGTGGGAGCGCCGCTTGCTGACCTGTGGGGACAAGTCCCTCACCTTGTGGGGTTCTGAGTCTCAACTGGCGAGAGCAGAGGAAAAGAGAATCTGCTTCTCCTGGCGCCTCTCGGTGGTCAGGGGAACTGAGTCATCACTGTAGGAGCTGGGAGCCAACAACGAGTTCTCACCCAGGGCAGTAAATGCCCATAACCACTACGCCATCTCTCCAGTCTGCTTTCCGTTTCTGTCCTGGGTCCTGACTGTGGGGATCAACTCAAGGATGTTTTTAAGATGTTCACAAATAAGAGCTGAGGTATGTGGCTCAGCTGGCAAAGTGTTTACCTAGTATGTATGAGGCCCCCAGTTCGAACCCCAGCACCACATAAAACCAGGCCTGTAATGTCAAATGCAGTGTGACAGGGTGGTCAGCTTCACCACCGTCAAAAAGGATTTGAGTTCTATTCACAACACCACAAAACCAGAAAACCATGGGAAGCCCTGGTCTCTGCTCACTCTGCTGTTGCTACGAGTCTCCGCCTAGTGTTGGCTACAGTCTTGATGTCAGAAAACACTGCTGGTGGCCCTGAGCCAGTCCAGTGTGCACAGGGACTTTGTGTCCTTCGTAGAACACATCCTGCTTGGGTTATCTCATGGTTTACAATTAATGGGGCAGAAGTTCCTGGCATATAATGAGACAGGATGCAGTACCAAGCAACTCTGAGCTGTGTGGTGATGGCCTGACTCTCCACTGCCTCCCCTGCATATGATGGTATCGGAACCACAGCATGGCTACCCTGCATCTGTGCACAGTGCTTGGCTGGCTTCATTAGGGCAAAATGCTTAGTGTAAGGAGGGAAGATGCAGCAGTGAGAATATCCTCGCTGTACAATCCCGCCCCATCACAGCAATGGTGGCACGGAGCTGGGGAATCCTCACAGCGTTCCCAGCATTCCGCAGGGCACCACACGCAACACACAGCTGCTGGACGTCCTGACAGCTCTGTCCCTGGGACCCACCCGCTGTAGTAGAGCCAAGACAGACACTCACCAGGTTCATGATGAAGTACAGCTCAATGGAGAGGTACACGATGAAGAAGATGCAGGACCACGGGCTCCGGGAGTAGGAGGGGCATCATCACGTCTGGAAAGCTGCATTGCAGAGGCTCACCTCAACTGCTAAGGATGCACCCTGCAGCTGCTCCCTGCGCTTAAGCCACCCCCTTCCCCTCCACTCAGCCCTGTGTGCACAACGATGGGGAGGAAAGGAGACAGCCCTGGGCTGGAGGGGGGCCAGAGCCAGCGGAGGGAGTGGGCCCAGGCTTACTTGGCTGTGGTGAGAAGAACGAACAGGTTGACGATGCTGTTCTCCAAGGTGCTGAAGTACTACAAGGAAAGCGTGGGACGTGAGGACGGCCTGGACAGTCACATCCAGGGCGCACGCGCCTCCCCCCTTCCTCCTTGAAATACAAAGAGCATCAAAGTAGAGTTGCAGCACCCATGCAGGCCTGCACTTCCTGAGCTGTGCTGATGAGAGCAGGCTACCAGCTAAAGGGGTGAGGGACTGTTTTCCCGGGGTGTCACACGTCCCTGCAGTGAGATCCCCCTCCCCCATTCTCTACCAGAACATTCCAATGTTGCAAACCTGATCCCGGAAGCTTTACCCATAAGAAGAGGAAAAGGGTGCCCCTCGGCTCTCAGAGAGAGCAATGGCTCAGGTCCGAGGGATGGGGACTCTTGGGAACCAGAAACCTGGCAGGGTGCCCCTCCTAACATGGCCAGGATCCTCCCAGCTACCCTGTCTGGCAGGAAAGTCTCCCCGTAAAACAGGGGACCAAGACCTATTTACTTACTGGGTCGGAAGGGTTAGTGGAAAATAAGTAGAAACCTAGAATGTGGTAGAAAAAAGAGAGACCAAGAGTGGAGTTAAGCGGAGCACCCTTGAGTGTGCACAGGGAGGAGGGGACTATAGTGAATGAGGGCTGGAGGGGAGGCTGGGGAGGGCTGCAGCGCTCTGGAGAACACGCATGCTCTCTGGAGGAAGTCATGCTGGCCGTTTGGCAAGTCTGCGGACACCTGGCAGTGGTGCTGGATCTGTCCGGTCTAGCCTAGGAAAAAGGGCTGAAAATTCTGTATAAATTTGGGGCAATAAGAAAATGAAATTAAGGTGCAGCAAAGTTTTTAAACTAATCACATCATGTGGGTGGGATCGTAGACGCAGTGCTGCTGATAAGACTGTCTCTGCGGCTCAGAGGACACGCAGCCAAGTCATGGCCAGTAGGCATGCCAGGCCCTGGCAGGGATGTAACTCCTTCCTAGTCCTCAGGAGCCTCAGAATTATGACCCAGGGAAAACGCCAACATAGGATGACAAACGGAACTGAACAAGGAGTGGGTGGCAGTGCACATATGTAATCCCAACACTAGGACACTGAGGCAGGACACTCGAAGGGGCTAAGCCAGCCTGGCCTATACACACCAAGACCCAACTGCCCCAGCCCTTCCACCACATAGGATGTGGGGAAAAGGTGCTAGGTTGTGGGCGAGCCGTCCAGAGCTGCAAGCAGCTGAGGCCTTTGCTGCTGAGCCACTCGGCGTGCGGCACTGCGGCACTGTGGTACCACCCCGGGGGTGCAGTCTTTGTGGCCCACGGGTGACTGGAGGGACACAGGGCGCTCACCCAGGATGGCGAAGATGATCATGAAGAAGAGCAGTAACAAGAGGATGTCCATGAAAGGCGGCAGTGACTGGAAGATCTGGCGCAGGTTGCTGGGGAGAAAGACGGCCAGCTGAAGGGTGGCAGGGGTGGGGGGGGCACATGCTGGAGGAGGTGTGACCTGAGCAAGTCCTACTGCACCCAGGAGGCCACCGTGTTTACTTAGCCCTAACGCACCTGAAGCCTCCATTCAGTTGGTGACAGGGAGAACCAAGGTAGGAGCTGCCACCTCCACCCAGGGGACAGTGCCCTAAGAGGGAAGGCATGGCAGGAGGCTGGGCGTGGCCTGGAGGACCACTGCTCATTCCCAGCCATCAGGGGGTCCCTGGCCAAGTGACAGGATGGACTCCAAAGAGGGCGTTAATTCTGGGTTGGGTCAGCTCAGGCTCAGGGCTCTGGACTGGGTGGGAGGAGCCTGCAGGACTGGGCTGAGAAGTCAGCTTTAGGGCCGGAGAGATTATACACCAAGACAGGGAAGGCCTCTGCCAGAGTGAGGATGCTGTGTTCCCCAGAAATACCTACCACCCCCATGTTGAAGCTAATGTGCTGACACTTCCCCCAGAGGCAGGACTGGGCTGGGGCCAGTCAACTCAGCTCCTGCCCACTCCCCTCCCTGTCAGCCGGGAGGGGCCAGGCAACCACAGGGGACTATCTGGCCACTGCTGCCCACTCCCCTCCCTGTCAGCTGGGAGAGCCAGGCAAACGCAGGGGACTATCTGGCCACTGCTGCCCACTCCCCTCCCTGTCAGCTGGGAGGGCCAGGCAACCACACGGGACTATCTGGCCACCGAGCCCCGGGCCTTAACCGCCGCACTCCGCCACAGTACCAGACAGTCCACCAGGAAAATGCAGCGCAGTGGCCCGGGTCACCCGCACGTGGGACGTCTGCCGCACCAGCACCACGATAGCCTCGATGAACTGCACCACCAGGACAGACGTCTGGGATGGGAGGTCAAACGTGGTTAGCTCCCTGACCCAGCCTCAGGGAGCACTGACACAGCCAACAGGGCACCACGGGGTGGTGTTTTCTGCCTCTCAACAGCAGCAGTGAGCCCTCCTGCAGCCAGTCCAGATGTGTAGCCTGAGACAAGCTGGCACGCGGGTCCTCTCTAGAGTGAGATATCACCTGTCTCTGCGTGCCCACTAGTAACCCTCCCAACAACTTCATGGTACCGAGGATGCCTTTGAGGACTCAGTTCATCATCCAGTTCAACTCATTTGGGGATGTTTTCCTAGACAAACTGCCCGGCGCTTGGCATGGTCCCACTGAGGTCATGGAGCTGGGTCTGAGACCCCCATTGTTTCTCTGGCTAGAAGCTGAAATGGGAAGACCAGCAAGCACACTTCTCCCCCAGGTGACCATATAGGTTCCTGACATATGCAAATCAAGCTCACTGGGCTACCCCTCCTGAGCATACCCTGGGCGGGGGTGGGGTGGGGGCAGGGATTTTAAATGGAGCCATAGACACGGGTACGACAGGGACCCAGGGGAACACGTTGCAATGGAATGGATGGATATATTACCTTGACCATGGTGCGTTTGTGTCGGACGAATGTGTGGAAGCCCAGCCACCGCAGCTTCATGCAGAGTTCAAACACCACCACCATGAGGGCGAACAGCTCCAGGGTGGCGTGGACCTGCAGTCAGAGAGGTGAAGGCCGTCCTCAGAGAGTCCATGGCACCACCCCTCTCCTGGGACACACACGTGCACACACGTACACACACTCACAAGCACCAAATCCCAAGATGCCGGACCAGTCCTTGGAGACAGAGTTTTTCCCAGACAGCTAAGAATAAACTTGACATTCACTAGACAGAAACGTAGACCCACATGATGTGAAGTCAGAAAGTAGTCCGAGGCTCTACCCGTTCTGGGGAGAACTGTGCAGGGCTTACACAAATCCCACGAAAGGCATTTGGGAAGGAGAATGGGGTTAAAAACAACCAGATGGAAGGTTCCGAATTTAACAGTCTTCTACGTCTACGCAGACCTACTAGGACTGGGGAGACGGCTCGGTGAGGAGAATCACCTGAGTTCTACCCGCTGGATCCCACATGCAGATAGAAAGAGAACCCACTCCACACGCTGTTCTCTCACCTCCATACATGTGCCATGGCATGAGTGCACGCACGAACACACACACACACACACACACACACACACACACACACACACGCCGCCATGAACCTAATTCTGTTAAAAAGAGGGCTATTGTCTCTCGTCTCTCTTCACTTCTAGAATGCTCCCCGCTGAGTCCCCTTAGGTGGCAGGCACTCACGTAGATGCCGAGTCGGAGCGCAGGGACAGCGGGCGACTCGCAGAGCGACAGCAGCAGCAGGAGCAGGGCTGTGAGCAGCTCCATCAGGTAGAAGAGGTGGTTGTGTGCAAAGAGGTAGGGGCCGCCAACGCGCGGGCAATCCTTGGGGTGTGTGAAGAACTTGTCATTGTTCTGGCCTTCCTACAAAGACAGGACAACTTGAGCATGTGAGTGGAGCACAGAGGTGTCATGCTGGAGAGGTGGAGGGGCAGGAAGTGGGCCGGTCACAGAGGCCAGACATGGTTCGGAGGAGGCCTCGCTGAACGGCCAACGTTTGCCTGATGATGGCCAAGAAGTACTGCTTAAATCTGCCTCAAACATAGAATGTCTCAGAGGGCATGGAAAGTACCGTCCCTACCGGGGATAAATTCTTAGGGCCTGAAGTAAGGGCTCACACATAGTCCAACTAAGCAGGGCTGGCCTGGATGTTCCAGCCGTCGCTGTAGGCACTAAGCTCCCTGTTGTCCTTGCCAGTGGTGGACAGGACAAGGCTGGAGCTTCCCCAGAGGTGCAGAGAAAGGAGAACTTTTATTAAAGCAGTCCTGAGCACAGTAACACCCATGAACAGCCAGTGACTACATTCAATGAGACTGGGGGCTTGCCCTGGAGAGCCTGCTGCAACTCTGCACACACAGCTCCTTGCTTAGGGCTCTCAATGTGGGAGAGGCAGCACTCCAATAACAACCTTGGACATACTCCGAACACTGCTCAGTGCCCTATGACACACAGAACAGCCCCACAGGATGAACGATGTACTGGCCGATGCCACCACACAGAGGCTGGGACCATCACTCATTCACAACTCACTGCCCGGTAGTTCAGTGTCCCAGAGCAAAGGATACATGAGACTTCTACAATCCAAGAAGGCATGGTGGACAGGCAATCACCGCCCATGGCCCTCTTCCCCTCCTGAGGAAGCCGTGGCTGTAGCTGACAGGGTCACTTCCTGAGAGCTGGAGCTGCTGTCCTCATCAGCAACAGAAGAAAAACCGCAGGCCAGACAGAGGAAGCAGGGTCGTGGCCCAGGGGACGCCGAAAGGCCCTGTGGTCTGGTGCGGGCGGCATCTCCCACCGTCCTCATCGTGGCCTCCAGGGAGTCACAGAAGGGTCCGGAAGCCTCTGCTTTAAATTACTAGACTGTGCAGTTTTCTTGCGCAACTGCGAGGGAGAGGTGAACCTGATGGGAGGCGTCAGCTATGAACCCAGGGGATGGGGGTGTTGACTCCCAACACAAAGAGGCCCAAGAATCCACATCACAGGACCTAACACAGCTCCCAAAGAGAGCTGTGGGCTCGTGCACAGACTGTCCACCCCAGCCAGGCCTCTGGTCTCTGTTCTCTCCAGCACGGCCAGAACCTCGAAGGTCACGGCAATCCAAGGGTGAGTGAGAAGTTACAGGCAAAATGTGAGAAGAGGAAGCCTCCAGTAGCAGATTCCCTCAATGCAGGCCAGGGCGAGCACCCCACACACACCAGTGAGCTGAACTGGGAGTGCAGACCTGGCCCTGACCACAGCCTGACAGCGCTCCAACACAGACTGGGATCCTAGGATCTGAGTTCTGCTGTGCTCTTTACTGTGGAAAAGCTGATGCTGGGTCAGGCAAGATGGCATGGCAGGTAAAGGTGCTTGCTGCAGAGCCTGATGGCCGAGTTCAAGCCACAGGCCAGTATGGTAGAAGGAGATCCATTCTTTACAGAGTCGTCCCTGATCACCACATGGGTACCCCTGTTACAACGTATTACGTCACAGGCATCCTCGTCACAAACGCGTACCCGTCACTCATATACCCCCGTCACATTGCATACCTGTCACACACATACCCCCATCACAACGTATCCCATCACATACATACCCCATCACACACGTACCCTGTCATATGCGTACCCGTCACATACGCACCCCGTCATACGTGTACCCCGCCACACACGCATACCCCATCACACTGTACCCCATCACACGCACACTCCTGTCACAACGTATCCCATCACATATGGTACCGCCACCATCACAGCAACGCATACCCTGTCATACACGTACCGTCATACGCGTACCCATCACATGCATCCCTGTCATACGCGTACCCCCCATCACATATGCACCCCGTCACACGTGTACTCCACCACACGCATAACCTGTCATATGCTTACCCTGTCACAACGCGTACTCCTCACATACGCACCCTGTCACACACATACCCATCACACATGTACCCTGTCATGCACATACCCCCGTCACACTCATACCCCATCACACACGTACCCCATAATACACATACCCCGTCATAGCGTACCTCATCACACGCGTACCCCGTCGCACACGTACCCCCATCACACATGTCGATTTCAACAACAATAAACATAAAAAAATAAAAATCAGTAAAATGATGTGTTAGCCAGGTGTAGTTGCATACACTTTGAATTCTAGCACTTAGGAGGCAGAGGCAGGGTGGATCTCTGTGAGTTCTAGACAAACCTGGTCTACATAGGGAGTTCTGGGAAAGCCAGGGCTACATAGACATAGCTGAAGAGTCTTGTATCTGACTCACAGGCAACAAGAGGTTTGAACCACTGGGCGTGGCTTGAGCATCTGAGACCTCAAAGTTACATACCTCCTCTGGCAACGGGGCCACACTCCTAATCCTACACTCCCTTTGGGGGCTATTTCCTTCCAAATCCCCACTAGGTTTGAGTCTAGGACGTTCTGTTGGCTAGTCAACTGCTATCCCTGGGTCTGCAACCCCCAGGGTTCAGGGGATCGACATCAGGTGGCCAGGCTTGAGCGACAAGCACCTTTACCTTCTGAGACATCTTGCTGGCCCTTAATTTTCAAAAAGATACCTTCTCTTGTAAAATAATTCAGACAATGTAGGATGCTGAGGAAGTAAGAATGCCATCAGCAAGCCGTTAACCCGTAACCTGTGTGTGTGTTATGTGGGGCCAGAGGTCAAGGCACCCATCTTGCTTTTTGGAATCTTTCAGTCTTTCACTGGCCTGGGAGATCACAAGGAGGCAAGGCTGGCCAGAAGCCTTACGACCCACTTGTCTCTGCCTCCCCAGGGCTGGAATTACAATCAAGTCCTTGGGATCTGAATTCGGGTCCTCATTTGTGCGGCAAGCACTTGAACTGACCTCTCTTCCCAAGCCTACACTGACTCTACATAAACAAGCTTTCAGATGTGTGTATAACTCTATGTGTATGTACGTACATATGCATGCACACAGCATAAATATACACACACGTGTATACACATGCACACACATATACACATGCACTCATATACACATATGCATGTACACTACATACACACATATACACATGTGCATGTACATATATGCATGCACATACACACTCGTGTGCACTATACAGACATAAATGCAGACGTGTGCACACACTATTATATGCAGGTAAGTGAGCTTTTGGCAGCTTTAGGCTGTACAGAAATCAATAGCCATGTTGGTCTAGAACTGTTAAACAGAATTCTCCATTTGCACAAGGTAATTAACTAGTAAGGTCTCATTTATGGTAAGATCTCATAGAGTAGATTCTCTGCATAAACAAGAGCCGGGTGTGGCGTGCACACTTGAATCCCCAGCACTCCTTAGTCAGAGGCACGCAGGGCTCGATGAGTTTGAGAGCTAGCCAGGTCTACATATAAGAAGTTTCAGGGCAGTGAGGACTACACAGTGAGATCCAGTTTCTTAAACAAAAAGGGAAGACATTATGTTGTCTGAGACTATCTGAATTTATGGTCAACAAACATGTAATATAAGCTTTATAGAAAAGTAACTGCTTAAAAAAAAAATTCCCAAACATTGCCAGGTGTGATGGCCCATGCCTTTGAGCCCAGCACTCAGGAGACAGAGGGCAGGAGGATGCTCTGTGAGTTACAGAACTGCATAAAGTGACCCTGTCTCAAAAAAAAAAAAAAAAAAAAAAGGAAAGGAAAGGAAAATCCCCAACAAGCATAACGATCAAGCCTGACAGTGGCAGAGAATGGTACATGAGAGGAACAGACTGAGGAGGTCGCGCCCCTGCGTGAACACTCCCCTGCTACAATACAAGGTAGCATAAGATTCCCTGAGAGCTGGGTCTGGTCTGTGTATGTGGTCCTGGGAAGACAGAGGGGAAAGACTGGAGACCTGCCTGCTGCAAGCATAGCCACAAACAGGGCTCAGGGGAGGGACAGGCACACACTCGGGAATGCTAGTCTGAGCAGGCAGACCACAGCCTTCAGAACACGACCCCACCCCCACCCCAGCTGCACTCACCTGGAGGTAGATCGCGGCCTCTTGATAATTCATCTCCCAGTTGTGTCCCGTGGGACTGGAGGGGGACTGTCGGCCTGGAGACCAGACTGGGGACCTGGGAGTCCTGGATGCTGGCGGCTGCCCCCATCTGCATTGGAGAGGGCAGAGACTTCCTTAGAACCCAGGCTGAAGATAACAACAGAACAGCTCAGCGCAAGGTCATTCGTGTCAGCCGCGCTACACGCTGTGCTGCTAGCAACACGCATCAGGGTAGCTGATCAAAAAAAATGCCTTCTTTCTCTTAAAAAAGAAAAAAAATTGCCAGCAAGATGACTCAGCAGATGAAGGGGCTTGCCACCAAGCCTGATGACCTGAGTTCAACCCCTGGCGCGCACGTGGGTGGGAGGAATACAGCCGCCTTTAAGTTGTTCCCTGACCTCCATACGTGCATGGGCACGCCAACCCTCTCCTATAAATAATGAATGTATTTCTTTTATAAAAAAGAAAAAAAGCACAGAAGAGCAGAGGGAGTGGGGGAGGGACAGCTAACCTACACACACGTCTACATCTTTAGAAAAGAAACGCAGGAAGAAAAAAAGAAACCGGCTGCTGGGGGCCGGGGGTGGGGGGCAGGCAGAAGGGCTGCAGCCTCACCCGTGCACACTTTTGACTTTTGGAAGCATGTGGGATCTTGCTCATTCAAACATTTAACCAAAGTGGACTCCCCCAACCCCGGGATGGGCAGAGCATCTGTTGCTTTTCTCTTCTCTTCCCCACCCGGCCCCCGCCCACCTCTTCCAGGACCTTGTCCCTGCTTTGTCTCGGCAGATTGCCTCTCCCAGCTTCAGCCACGCTGTTTGGCTTGGACAGAGCCGGCCCTGGCTAAAAGCAGCTGACCCGAGCTTGCCAGCAGAGCCAGGGATCATAGTGGGTGAGGCACTGGAGCCAGCCAACGGAGCTGCATTTGGGCACTTGTCCTGGATCAGCTGGGAAAGAGGGGCTCTTTCGGTCCTCTGCCTGCATGAGAAGGACAATCAACAGGACCCTTGACTGAGCGTTGCGCCCACGGCCTTGTCACAATCCGTAGTCTCTCTCCTGATACACAAGGTGAATTTGAGCACTGGGGCAATGAGTCCAACCCGGTTAATCTACGCGAGAAGAAGTGACTCTGTGACAATCTGGTATCCCACAACCCAGCACTGTAAACGAGGTTTCCATGAGGAGGAACCCGGAGTTTAGACACTGCCATTTGCACGGTGATGGAAACAAAGCAGATGTGTGGTAGAGGTAGCCTAGCACACGGGCTAGGACAGAGGGGGCCGGGGCTGCAGGGCCCTGTTACGACCATGTCACAAGGCTGTCCCCACGAATATTAATAAAAGCCACAGAAGGGGACCCACCACTGACGCTCACTAAAATGTGGCATGTTTGAAAAGCGTAGTACGGCTTGACAAGTAAGGCTTTTTGGGTAGTGTCCGGGGGATGGAGCCCAGGACGCCTGTGGTGGCTCTAATCGCTGAGCTAACACCCTCAGCCCAACAAGGTATTATGTCTGGCACAAGTGTGAAAATGCAACAGCGAATGTCAAAGGAGTTAAAGCCAGCTGGGCCTTGGCAACACAGGCCTGGAGTCCCAGCTATCTGAGAGATGAAGGCAGGAAGATTTGAATTCAAAGCCTGTCTGGGTTATAGAGTGAGTTCAAGTCCACCCAGACTTGTAAACTGTCTCAGAATAAATACCAGCCTGGTGAGACGGCTCAGAGGGCTAAGGGTCTTGTCAATCTGATGACCGGAGCTTTGACCCCAGGATCCACGTGGATGAAGTAGAGAACTGATTCCCATGGCTGTCCTCTGACTCCCCGCGTGCACAAACAGACACAGTAAACAACTAAATATTAAAAACAGGCCGAGTATGATGGCACATGCCTTTAATCACAGTACTGGAGAGGTGGAGGCAGATGGACCTCTTTAAGGTCAAGGCCAGCCTGGTCTATATATCAACTTCTAAGCCAGCCAGCATTACATAGCAAGACCTTGTCTCCCCACAAACAACAAACAAAAAATCAAAAACCCCAACACATTCATTAGTTAAATAATAAATGAATGAATGAATGATGACTCAAAAGTGAAAGTGGGCCAGAGACACAACACATCCAGAAAACATAGCTTAGTGTGCACGAGGCTCTGAGGTCAACCCCTGGCACGTAAAAACTGAACTAAAAGATAAATAAATGAAGCCCGAAGTCGTGGCACACACCTTTAATTCCAGTACTTAGGAGGGCAGAGGCAGGTGGATCTCTGGGAGTTTGGGACCACCCTGGTCTATAGAGCGAGTTCCAGGTCAGAAAAGGCTATACAAAAAACACTGTCTTGAAAAATCAGAAATACACAATAAGAAATCTAAATAAAAGGACACAGAGCCATCACGTCCTCTGCCTCCTGTCCTTCCTGCAAGACCACTCAGCTGCTACCCCTGATCACTCTGCGTGTCTTAGAATCTTAGGACACTGTCCAGTCTACACATGCGTCTGCCTCCTCTCACCGTAATTACCCTGAATGAATCTGCGTTGTGTCATGTGTCAGTCAGCCCTGCGCTAGTGAGCACACTCCATCCTCAAGTGCCCCCAAGTACCCGCCGTGTCCCTCCCGACATCCACGGACAGAGCAGGCTTGCTGTGGGGAGTGCGCTCTCATGCTTTGGAGTAAATAAATACCTAGAACTCAGGGTGACAGGTCACAGGGTTTAACTTCTCAGGAGTACAGACTAGGCTGGGCGCAGTGGCCGGATGCAATCCCAGCACTGGGGACTGGACAGGAGGATCACGGCAAGCGTGGCTACAGTGAGACCCTGCCTCAAAAAGAACCCACCAAACAAATTCGCTCAATCACACCTCTCCCCATTCCACAGCTGCCTGAGCCTTCCATGTCTGTGGACCCTCACCAACCAGTAGGCGTGTGCCAGGGCTGCATTTTAGGCTCAGCGCTTCAAACCGGCAGATCCCCAGTGCTGAGTTCCATCGCTTATATCTAGCACCTCCCGACATCCTACCACGTCACACCCCAGTACCATGGTGGGGATGGAACTCAGGGACCCCCAGCACACCAGGCAAGTGCTCCACCTTAGAGCCACATCCTTGGCGCCCCCACAGCTTCCGGATGCAGGTGTCATGCTACTGGAAAGTGAGGTCAGCGTCCCACCTTCCCGGCAGCCCTGCAAATGACAGTGTCTACATACCGGGTTCCTCCTACAGACACCTTGTAAGGTACGGTCGTGAAGGACCAGACTGTCTGATTCATTTCTTCCTGTCCAACCCAGACGCCTTGTTCCTCTGCTGGTCATAGCTCTGAAGCAAGTCCCATGTGCACATGTGTGTGTGACCGTGCTGGTGTGCACAGTATGCAGGTAGGAAACTCCTGACAGAAGGAACAGCGCCAATGGAACAAACAAGGACGAAAGGACACAGCACCACTTCGAGCTCTAGTGTGACGTGCCGCACACTGACAGAGCCTCGAAACACAAGAACCCTACAGGGTGGGTCCTGTTACAAATGTGTCCGTGCCCAAGACCCCGTCACTGGGAGAGGCTGAGCCAGGATGTGGGCCCTGGTGGTAGGGCCCCAGAGGGATGCACTGGTCACTCTGCTGCAGGTGTGGGCATCCTTGGGCAGCTCTACCTAACCATGTCTCTCTACTATATAAGATCCTCCACGGGCCCAGCCTGGGGAGAATGGCTGCCAAGGATGGCAGCTGCTCATCCAGAGCACCAAAGGCTCTGCAGAGGGAGGTGACAGTGGTACCGCAGAGGCAACATGTCACCACCCTACAGCTACAGACTACACATGGCTAGGAGGAACAGTGGGGACAGGTGTGTGCAGCGAGCCCTCAGGACTCCGGGAACAACTGCAGAGGCTACGTTAAACATGAAGTCAGTGCGAGCTCTACTTCAATTGGCGCGTGCGTGTTTTGTTTTATCCCGAAAAGAACTGTGACTTGGAACTAACCTTTGCTCACGAATGCAAACCCAGCACTGCCTTGCTCACAGGGCAAATGTCTCCATGCAGAGGACAGATCCCCTGGACAATAGCCTATGCTCCACCCTCTGTGGGAGCACCTGTGTGTCAGTTCAAAGGGCCTCTGGAGGAGGTTCTGAAACAAACTACCCACCCAATGCTGGAGCAAGAAAGGAGATTCAACGCCACTCGGGAGAAGAGGCTGACCCATCTGAGCGTGCGACTGGGGTATCAGTGTCTTCACAGGTAGCAGCAATCGCCATAGGCATGGCTGGGATGTGGCTCAGCTGACAGAGTGTTTGCCTAGCATGTTCAGAGACCCAGGTTCAATTCCCAGCACCACACATATCTATAAATCAAAACCGGGTATGGTAGCACAACATGCAATCTCAGTATTTAGGAGGTTGAGACAGGAGGATCAGAGTTCAAGGTCATCCTCCCCCAAAGTTTGTGACAGTTTGAGATTCCTAAGATGGCCAAAAAAAACACAACCAACTAACTAATCAACAAAGCAGGCAGGCAGATGCAGGTGTCCTGTGAAACAACCCCAAACTCCGGAGCTGAGGGGGTCAGCAAGCTCTTGGACTGTGTGTCAGGGGCCGAGGTCTTCCACCAGCACTGCCCAGCATACGCTGCACTGCTCCAACATACAAGAACACTATGAGCATCCAGGAGCCCTCCCTTTGCCCTGATGAGCCTCGGACCACCAACCTATCGACAAACACTCACAGGGCGAGGCTTGTGCACCAGGCACATCACCAGGACGGGATGGCTTCTCCCTCACTAGGGAGAGCACCTGTGGGCTTCTCCAGCTGACACCAAGTTGTGAGTAAATCTGTCTGGATTCCTGGGATCTGCCCCAGAGGATTCACGGGCTGGCTGTGAAGAGGCAGAATAGGGACGCTGAGAGTGTACTGTCCTTGGTCTGCAATCGGCAGAGGGAACGGCTGATCAACACAGGCAGGAGGGGCCTAGGATTGAAGTGATTCCCCACAGATTCCTGGCCTCAGACTCCCTTTCTCTGGCCACTGCCATGTTGCAAATGAGCACCAGATACTATACAAAATAGGCACAATTATGTCAAGTTAATTGTCCTTTTAATCTCACTTCTCAATGACGCTTCTGCTTTGCCACAGCTGGAGCCATCTCTGCCCTGGACCCAACCCAACCCCTTCCAGGGTCTTGTCCGTTTACTGTCCTGCCCTATGGCCTTTTCTATATCAGAGAAATCCACTGTGAGTTTGTGAGTCGTGTGTGTGTGTGTGTGTGTATGTGCGCGCACACGCGTGTGTCTGTGTGTGCATGTCTTTGTATCTTTGTGTATCTGTGTCTGTATGTCTCTGTGTATGTATGTATGTGTCTATGTGTAACTGTATCTGCATTGATTCTGGTGCCTGTGTGTATGCTTATGTGTATGGTGTATCTCTGTGTATGTGCATGTGTCTGCGTTTGTATGTGTGTGTGTTAACTTCCCAGTTCAGCATAACCCTTTAGGAACACTAAGGCAGGGTTGGGGAGACAGCTCAGCTGGTAAAGAACTTGTGGCATAAACACAGAGACCCTCACTCAGATCCCCAGCTGTACGGTGGGGCTGGAACACCAGCACTGAGAGGGGGAGTTAGGCAGGTCCTGGGGGCGGCTCCCTGGCCAACTGGGAGCCTCGGGTTCAGTGAGAGACCCTGTCTCAAATAAGACTTTGGCTTCCACATATGCATGCATGGGCATGTGTACCCACCCCACATGCATACGCATCTCACACACATACACACGCACACAAACACACATACAAAAACTAAGCTATTGGTTTTCTGCCTCAAAGACACCACAGTGTTGGCCTCCCTGGGAAGCCCTAAGCATTTACCCCCTTGACACACACTCCGATTAAAAGGCCCCTCTCATGTCTTATTCCTTTCTTCACCACTCTGGCTCCCTAGTTGGTCTGGAGCTTTTGGCCTGAGAGACCTTTAGGCAATCGGCTTTCTCAGGTCTTTCAACCTCCCACCCTTACGCTGCCTCAGGACAGACTCTGCCCTTGACTTCTCTGCAAAGTCCCATGGTCATTTGTCTCTTACCTCTGACTCCAGTGGCCCAGTGAATGCTCAGAACCTGGCATGTCTGCCTTCTCCCCAGGGACACAGACCTTTGTCATGGTCACTGTGGTGTCCCAGAGCCCAGAAAAGTGTTTAGTCCCGCGCAATAAGGGATAAATAAGTCTGCAGAACTAAAGTGACATCAAGGATCTCTCCCTGTGGATCATACATTCCCACAGAGCACCTGACTGTAGGCAGCCAGAGGCCAAGGACACAGTGCCATAGGCAGCACCGTGTGTGAAGGGACACGACATGATCCCTCTGTGTCCAAGAGCGATCAAGACGGACCCTTCTGAAGGGCACAGAAAGGACACGCAGTTTCCCATGTCCGGTGTGGGGCACTTGAGTGCTTCCTCCCACCATGTTGCCAACCTTCAGCCTTTCACCGTGGAGAACACGACAATAGAACTTGGCAAGGCTTGGGACCTGTTAGCAGCTCTCACACAGGGAGAGGCTGAAAGGCTCTGGGTACCTGGTCACTGAAGGGCTTTTCAGGGAAGCCACAGGTGATTCCATAAAGCCTCCTTCTGGCCCATGCAGGTGGCTGAGTAGGAAATTTAGGGATTAGAGAAAGGTCGTAAGTGGTGGGCAGGGAGCCACTGGTCTCCCAGCCCTTTCATGTGGAGGTTTTGGTGGCTCCGGGTCCAAAAGCTCTTGCAGTCCGAGCTGCAAACTCCCTGCCTGCGCCTGTTTGGCTGCTGGGCTCCGAGGCTGGAGTCACTCCAGCTCCTAAGGCCCATTGTCCCGTTCTCTGATCTGTGCTGGGGGCTCGGCAGCGTTCCAGAGGGAGAAGGCAATTAGGGGCCCTACCGGAGGGCAGAAGGGATATGTCCACGCTGAGAGGTGGAACAACAGGTCCGCCAGTTCACATGGGGCACCGATCCCAGGAGCAGGCAGAGACTGTCCTGTGACTTCTTGCTGTGTCCATCACAGCGCATGATTTTAGTCCCTGCCCCACTGACTATTGGAACCCAACTACCCTGGTGACAAGACCTGCCCGGCCTCACCCCTATGCGCTTCCCGTGTGAACTAGGTACGCAGGTCTCCAGGTGAGAGAGCTGGCTTCACCCAACATCGCACCGGAGCAGCCCCTCATCACATGTTGCTGCGACAGGCCCTCTCCAACTCAGACCATTAAAGATCCCACCAGCATCCTCCCTTGGACTTTGGTATGCCCCTGCCTGGAGCACGAAAGCACCTTCCAGATGACCTGCATAACCAGGAGCAAGGCATACCACAGGAGCACACGAAGGGGCCTAGATGACATCAGCAGGGGATGGTCACGGGGGCTGGCCTTCCCCAGTTTCCTCCGAAGACAACAGTTGGCCTTTGCCTCTGCGGTCCCACTTGTCTGGGAGGCAGCTGGAAGCTCGAAGAGACATAGGGGCAGGGTCCCAACAGGCAGCAGAAGTGCAGTCTCCCTGGCTCTGGCACCCATAGCTTGGAACAAGCCAGAGGAGGCAAGGCTCGGAACACACTCAGCCACTGGAGGTCAGCATCTAAGCCTAGGGGAAAGTTCCTAGAGGTAAACAGTGTGTTCTCCACTGCCAGTGTCCTGGGCAGGGCGCTTTTTTGAAAATCAGGCTGAGCAGACAGACATGACCTTGACCACTAAAGAGCTGTTGTGGTCCTCCCCGGAACTTCTCCCTCAGCCCTGGCCAAGAGGCCCAGGGACATGACCACAAAGTTATTGGAGAACGGAGAACGGAGAAGGAATGAAAAACAGCAGGGACACAAAACAACCACCCAGACTCTGACAGAACACGGACCGCCTCCATCTCTGAGACGCAGACAGCCCGGGATGCCCATGTGCACAGATGGCCAGGCCGCCTCTACACTGATGTAACGGGCCCAGCCGCTCCCTGCAAACAGCTGGCTGCTTTGCATGCAGCCTCTGAAATGGCCCTGCAGGGACTCTGAGGATTCCGCTCGCTGGAGCACAGCACGATGCAGCATCCTGGTACAGTGGATAAATAGAAATGGCTTCCATATGCCAGCCATAAAACTGGGGAAGAGAAGCAAGGGAGGGAGAAGGGTGAGGGAGTGGATGGGCAGGAGGGGCCGCGCTGCCTGTGCACACCCAGCAGGCAAGCTGGTCATTGCTGGCCTTGAGGCCTGGAGAGGTAGCTTTGGGTAAACTGCCTGGCTGGGAGCTGCCTGGGTGAGAGCTCTGCTCCCAAAGGCAGCAGTGAGCGGCTTGGCCCAATCCAAGAGTTCAGAGCAGCATGGCGCTGGGAAGTCCACAACATTCTGCTTTTCCAACTGCCCTCAGCTCACACACTCTTAAAACACACACCCAGCGCGCATGTCCTCCGCGGTCCAAGAAAAACCCCTGCCATGTGTCTCTCTTTCAACCATTGGTATTCCTCTCCTCCGTGGAGACTCAGTTTCTCCACCATGCACTGGGACCCATGCAGATGTGCTCTGGGCACAGCAGAAATAAATACAATACCCAGAAAGCACCCGGAGCTCTCTGGAAACCAGAGCCTACCAGAATGACAACGAGCAGCCACGAAGCTGCTCACCAGTTGTCACTGAGAGGGAAACAAAGGAGAGTGCTGCTGGGTGTTTACAGGGACCACAGGGTGGCAGGGTGGCGCTCCAAGGACTCCCTGATGGGAAGTGAGCAGGAAGGAGGCAAAGGTGGAGAAGGCAGGAGGCACGCAGCTCTCTTCCAAGCTCTACTCTCTGGTAATTGGCTGTGAGATGGGGTGGGGAGTGCACCGGGGATCAGCTCGTGTAGTGAAGGCACACCCAGGCACACACGCTGGCCTCTAGGAAGGTCAAGCTGGCCCAGGGCCTTCCTAGTTCAATGGCTGGCACTAACTCAATGCCTGTCCTGCCAAAGGCTTACTAGGGCCCAAGGAAGAACAGAAGGCACTGCAGGACGGCTCACCGGTCAAGCGCTGTTTTAGAAGAAATCCTGGCTCAGAAGTGGTCAGGATAAAGCCGTGTGCCAGCTCTAACTCTGATTTCAGCCACCTGACCGGGACTTGAGTGGCAAATCCAAGGGATTCATCATGCAGCCTGCCCTGCCAGGTCTTGGCAGGCGAAGAGCCAGAAAACAATAACCGAGAAAGGGAAAGAAGGCAGGAGGGAGCCGGACAGAAAACAGCTGGCCCAGGGAAGTCTGGAGGGAGGGGGAGGGAGTATGGGGCAGATGGGGTGTGTGTGTGTGTGTGTGTGTGTGTGTGTGTGTGTGTGGAGGGGGGACTGGGAAAGGAGACCAAGGGTGTTGTTGGCACTGCAGGTGGTACTGCCTGGAGTGTCCACACAGAGGAGAGACTAGCCATGTCTATAATCCTAGCACTTGGAAGACAGATAAGCAGCACATTCTAGACCGTGTGTGTGTGTGTGTGTGTGTGTGTGTGTGTGTGTGTGCACGCACACGTGTAGAGAGTGGGGAGCCCAGGCTAGAAGCATAAGCAGGCAGCAACTGAGAGGTGGGTGTACTTGGAAAGCTCAGAGGGTTCTGAAATCCAGACGCTTAAAGAGTCACAAAGAGATAAGGCTGAGGCAGGGGACTGACAACAATGAAGGTGGCCACCCAAACTGGAGCCTCTCCGAATTGAAGGATGCCCAGGAGCGGGACTCTGCTGTTATGCCGCCATCCACAGAATGGGGGCACTACGGTGCAGAGAAGGGACTTCCCCAAAGCCAGGGAGTCTGAGTTCCCATCTCTCCTCTGCTGCCTCTGTCAGGACAAGGTTGTGGGTGGGAGGCTGGCCCGCAGGCCCTGTTACAGATGTGGACTTGAGTTGCTGGCTCCCAAGGATCCAGTACATCAGCAGTGGGCCACCTGGGGACACACGGCCACGTGGCCCATCTTGTCCAAGTGCATCTTCGCTTACTCTACCTGAGTCAAACCACAGGATCGGCCATGGCACACCTGCACCAGAGACCAACCACGGCCACACCTGATCCTCTTCAATGCCATTCTGGCTGCAGAGCTCTCTGGTCCCTGTTGTCCCCTATGGTTTGCTGATGCATACATACACAATTCAGACTTCTTCAGGTCCTGAATTTCGAGGCCCAGGTTGGACCTGTAACTCCTGTTCTCCCGTGGTGGGGTGTGTCACACAGTGGGTTCCTACGCTCATCAGCACCTCATGTACTCCTAGTACTGACTGGGCACCTGACTTGCAGAGTGCTCAGAACATCTCAGATGTATAAGGGCTCAAAGGCACACATGTGCACATGCACACACATACATGCTACTCGATTTGCTGCTCCTTGGTGGATGCCTCAGCATCTATACAGACATCTGGCCATGGTTACTTGGAAGCATCTGAAGTACTGTGAGCCCCATTTCAGGGACTGGGGCTCTTTGGGCCCCTACAGGAGGCCAGCAGACAGTCCATATTCAGAGGACAGAACTGACTCAAATTCAACCAGTACAGGGTTGTAGCTGTGCCCTGTCTGAGGCCACCAGGATCATTTTCCAGCAGGGCTGCCTGGACCCAGTTCTGTGAATGCTGCACCTGTAGTGTCTGGGGTTGGGGCTGCTGCAAGCCACTTTGTTCAGAAAAAAGGCCATCGGGGCACAAGTACCTGCAGAAAGTGATATTAGGAGGAAGTCTTTGTATGTCCTAAAAGACCTGGATATCCCGGCACAATGGGCACACCACGTCTCCAGGGAACTAAAACCCTGGGTGGTCAATGATCAGGCCTGAGCTGAGATCTCTTTCCTGCTGCCTCAGTCTAGCAGGATGGCGGACTGAAGAGACATTATAGAGACCGGCTCTGGAGGCCTGGAAGGGGAGCTCCTGACAGTCCAGGGGGTGGGAGGAGGGATGGGGTGGGTATCTATCTTCAGACTCAGATACCTGTCTAGAGAGCACAGGGGTGGGGAGTAGGGGGATGGGGGACATCCAGGAAGTTAACTATCCTCAGACTCAGATACCTGTCTACAGTGCACAGGGTTGGGGAGCAGGGGGCTGGGGGGGGGGCATCAAGAAAGTTAACTATCCTCATGCTCAGCCCGGAGCGCTGGAGTCAGAAAACTGGCTCCCAATCCCTAAGAGGAAGTCAGAATTCAGAATGAGGAAGAGCTGGACTCTGGGAGAGAGACCTCCCTCTGTGACTCAGGGCTCAAGAGGGCAACACCTGCAGTGTGACCACATTGTTGATGACAGAGCCCTGACACTTTGTTACTAAGTTTCTGCCCCTCCCTGCTGACTGGATAGCACAGTGAATCTCCCTTTTTTAAATATTTATTTATTTATTATGTATACAATATTCTCTCTGCCTGAAGGCCAGAACAGGGCACCAGACCTGATTACAGACGGTTGTGAGCCACCATGTGGTTGCTGGGAATTGAACTCAGGACCTTTGGAAGAGCAGGCAATGCTCTTAACCACTGAGCCATTTCTCCAGCCCCGTGAATCTCCCTTTTAATCTTTACCTCATCTCTGACTTAGCTGTTCAGTAACACCGTCTCACAGATGAAGAAATGGAGGCTCAGCACAAAAAATGCTTAGAGCTTTGTTCTAAGGGGTTCGGCTGGCACATCAACTTCCTTCCTTTGCTGAAGAAGCCTGCACAACTGAGGAAACATTAAAAGCCCAGACTTCTCTGTGGCCACCCTAGCCCTCCATCACACAGATTCATATAGCCTAAGAGTTCTCCAGGCTCTGCAGCCCCTCCACATTCTGGGACAGTGCTCAGTCTCCAGATAGAAATGAAGGGAAAGCCCACCATGTAACAGAATGAAATGGCCGACTGGCCTAGAGGCCGAGTGGCTTCAATGCTAATAAAATCCAAGCCTTGGTGAGGTTCCAGGTCCGCTTCAGGGTCTGCATGACGACCATGATCACAAATGATGAGGCAGGCCAGCCAAGTGTGAACAGCCGAGCTCGTGAGAAGAAGGGACCCTTGAGAGTCACAGAGAAAAGATATCATGCTCGCTGCCGGACCACCCACAAGTGCGAGCTGATGCAGTCGGTGGCCTGGAGCGGCTCAGGTCATTAGCCGGGGCCGAGCTCAGTCTTCACCCAGCTGACTTTCCACAATAGCTAAGCGAGCAAGAGAAAGAAAATGGAATGAAGTAGCATTCCACTAAAGAGAGACATCTTTAAGAGATGGCAGGCAATCTCCAAATGGCAGGGTCGGGGACTCAGACTCGACGGAAGGGTGCGGGGGTGGGGCACCAAGCGGCATAGACTGATTGATTATACAATTTCAAGAAATATGCAGGCTGGAGACTGAGCGAGACCTCCAAGTTCAAAGTGCAGGCTCATCAGGGCTATCCTGGGCAGACCACGTGGACACGAGTGAATCTCTTCCTCACCCCAGGACTCCAGGGGCTGGTGATGCTGGGACTCCATTTCAGATATTAAGTGCACAGGGAAGGTATATGAGACCTGGTCTTGCCTTTATTAAACCTGCAGTGCCAGGAGGAGGCAGAGTTGTGTGACCAACAGCTCAGAAACAGCAGCCACCTGCCCGGCTGAGCATTCTACCTCCCTACCCCATGCCACCCAGCCAGCTCCAACTGCTGTCACCAACCAGAATACATTTATAAACCCAGCCTGAACGGGGTGAATGAGATGGTAATGTAATTCTCGGCCAGTTCGCCAAAACCCCATTTTCTCACAACCGTCAGGAACCCATCAGTTTGCAAAGTGAACCCAGATTAGATACGGCAAATGCGGATCTCCGGGAGCTGGGCTGTGGGTGGCCACTGTGTGAAGGGGTGCAGAGCAATGTGGCCATGTTCTGAGATCAGCTCCATGGTGGGAAGACAAAGCAGGGAGGGAAAGGAGCCAGGCCTACCGCAAGGGAAGAATACCGGAGACAGACCCCAGTATTCTGTGAGAGAGGCTTATGGGAAGATGGTGAGGCACGGCACACCTGTCTACCTAGTTGCTGGAAACTGAGACAGGACAATTAAAGCAAGTTCTAGGCTAGTCTGGGCTATGCTGTGAGACTCTGCCTCAAAAAACAAAACCAGAACAATCCTAACACTTGGGAGGCAGAGGCAGGCTAGACTCTGAGTTTGAGGCCAGCCTGGTCTACAAATCCCAAGTCAGCCAGGGGCGACATTGTAAGACTCTGTCTCAAGCAAACAAGAACAAAACACAGGGCTGACAAGAAAGCTCACTGGGAGTTCGATCCCTTTGGGCCAACTCACATGGTGGAAGGGGAGAACTGACTCCCACAGGCTATCCTTTGGTCCCCACGCGAGCCTTACCACAGTCACACACACACACACACACACACACACACACACACACACACACACACACACAGATGGGTAATATACTCCTGTATTCTCTGTCCAGCCAAGGAGCAAGGATGACACTTGCAGGAAATGAGGAGGGGTCTGCAAGCGCCCTAACCCAGTACAGGCTGGGAAGCCACCAACAATTTCTCCGGGGCGTTCTCTGATCATAGCCAAACCTTCCACAGAGAAACCATGCCCTACACTGTCCAGGCAGCAACACAGCGCTGCCACTTCCATGGCTAGAACCTCAGGAGGGAGATGACTCTGAGCCACAACCTGGCACCTCATAAAATCCATGATCCTAGTATCTAACGTGGACTCCCAGTGGGCAGGGTGGCGGCTCCGAGAGAGGGTTTCTGCTTTGGGAGGAACAAAGCGTTAGAGCTCAGCCACCTAGCTGAGCAGAGGGACACCCGTCCCATCCCTGGTCAGGATGGAGACTTGGGGACTGGGTGGAAAGCTGGGACACAGCAAGGGGTTTGACACCGGGGGGCCTGGATTTAGCAGCCTCTTTGACCTGAGGCTGGGCTGAGGGGATTAAGAAGTGTACAGCTGGGGGGGTCTGCTCTCACTTCCTGCCTCCTGCTGCCAGGATGAGACTAATCTAAGCAGCTCCCTGGCCAGGGAAGGGGAGCCTGGGACAGTTCACCTGCTTCCCAGCACCTCTGAAGCAGGAGGGTGGTAGGCTTCCAAGCTGAGCAAGGCACAATGCATATAGCCTGGGGAGGTTCACAGACTGTTGGGGAGCCCGAGCCAGAGAATAAATCGCCAAACCTGGCTCCTGTCCCCACAACATGGCCAGAGTCTCTAAGACCAACTTACCTAGTTTCAGGGACAACTATCTATAATACCACCACATGAGTCCTACCCAATACACTCCTCATAGCTCCAGCCAAGTCAAGATGGCCTCTCTGTCTGTCAGTTACTTTTCCTTGTTCCAGCACCAACCAACCATAATGGTGGCCATCTACCAAGTCTCCACCTGGAACACCCCAGATCCTGCAGTCACCATGAAGACTCTTGTTGCAACCTCACTCCAGTACCAAAGAGCAGTCTTGGTATGACCGTCTCTTTATGAATGAGGGGACTCAGGCTTAGAGATGTGCTATCGCCTGCCTGAGGGGCATAGTCCATGCTATGCTTGACTGATGCTCAGCTGCTCTGACCCCAGAGCCCACACTCATCCCAATCATGCTTCCTCTGTCTAGGCTGTGTCCCCTGCCAGGGAGGCCTAGTCCTCCATCCCAACCTTGATTCCCACCCTCCCCAGATCCCATTTTTTAAGCCGTGGTTAAAAAACAAAGACTTTAAATTCTTTTCCTATCATCATACTTCAGCATAAATCTTTGGATTGTATTTTAGAATGTTTGATTTTAAACATTAATGTCTGAGTTGCTAAATTTGAGTAGCTTAAATTTAAAAAAAAAATTCACCAAATCAATTCTGGTTTAGGATTAGGACAGAATTTCTAATAGCTTGAGAGGCCCCTAAACTTACTGCTGCCATTGTGTACTAAGTATCTATGCAAAGCAACGTTCTCAGTATGGATTATAAAATCCAAATATTAACCAGCTCTAGGAAATGCTGGAGTCTCTGCATCCTGCAGTGTCAAGTATTCAGCCAAGATTTGGTTCCGCAACATGGTTAAAACATGCAAAAACAGACAAGCACATTGGTCTCATTTAGGGCAAAAATTTACCTTCATCTTCAATAAATTGTTAAAATTAAACATACCAAAGAATTGTTCTTTTCTTTTTTTTTGGGGGGGGGGGTGTTTCGAGACAGGGTTTCTCTGTAGCTTTGGAGCCTGTCCTGGAACTAGCTCTTGTAGACCAGGCTGGCCTCGAACTCACAGAGATCCGCCCGCCTCTGCCTCCCAAGTGCTGGGATAAGAATTGTTCTTGAATAAATTTCTTGGGCTGCTGAGATGAGTCAGCGGGTAAGGCTCTTGCCGCCGAGTCTGAGGACCTGACTCTGATGCTCAGGCTCCACGTGTTAGAAGGAGAGAATTAACTCCCGTAAGTTGTCTTCTGCCCTCCGCACGCATGCATGTGTGCATACACACGTACCCCTCCCCCACACATGTATATACACACACAGAAAATAGTGTTTAAAAAATTTGTAGACAAGGGGGTTTTAAGTAGAAGCAGTTTAAGAAGCCCTGGCCCAGCTCACCCAGCACTGAATGGATCTGCCCCCTCCAGCTGAATGAGTGACATCCATGCTCTAGTGTCTCCTACCACTCCACTCCACCTACAGGCGCCTCCTAGGCTGTGAGAAGCTGAGGTTCCAGAAGGCAAAGCTCAGGCTAGAACAAGAACAATGCCTGCTTGACACCAAGCTCAACTAAACAGGCAAGGTGGTGGCCCGTCCTGGGCCACTGCCACATTGTCTTTTTTCTCCCCCCACTTTCCCAATTCTCCCTTTTTTGGTGGGTTGGGATTGAACCCAGGGTCTTATACAGGCTTGGCTCGGCAAGGACTCTACCACTAAGACACGCCCCCAGTCCCCACCTGGTCCTGTCACTCATCTCTAACCCCTTTCTGGAGGCAGACTGGGTAAATCTTCAAACCCCTGTAACAGGACAGTAGCCCCCTGCTTGAGGTACCTGAGGCCTTCTCCATCACTCTGATGATATTCTCACACCTTGGCACAGGCCTGGGGCGGAGGCAGGGCAACCTCAAAGTCTCAGCTCCCCACCACACCCTGTAATTAAAGCATTGCTGTGCCACTCACCCAGGGTGGCACAGCTGTCTCTGGCTCATCTTTCACCTCTTGTCCGTCACCCCTCTAAAATGTGATACAATCATCACTCAGCCTTAATCTCTCCAGAGCCTTTCTGTACCACCAAGCCCGCACCTCTCCTCCTCCTGCCCCTCCCACCTCCCACCCCTAAGTGCACCGGGAGCTACAATGCATGCAACAAAACTGGCACGCTGCATGCTCCCGGGAGCGCCAACCAGACTGTTACACCGCCACAGGCCCTTTCCTGTATGCCCTACAGCGGACAGAGGAGCTGGCCATTAGAAAAGGGAACTTCTAAGTTGACGAGAAGACAACAGTTAAAGAAGGACTGGATAACAAGCTAGTACTTCTAAAACCTTTTTTTAAAAACATCGTTTATTTTTATTCATGTGTGCAAGTGCCTACTTTACAGTGTCTGCACCATGTGAGTACAGGTGCCCATGGAGGCCAGAAGAAGGCGCCAGATTCCCCCTGGAACTGGAGTTCCCAGTGGTTGTGGGCCACCTGATGTGGGTGCTGGGAAACAGAGCCCCAGGTCGTCTGCCAGAGCAACCAGTACTCAGCCGGGCAGTGGTGGCACACGCCTTTAATCCCAGCACTCGGGAGGCAGAGGCAGGCGGATCTCTGTGAGTTCGAGGCCAGCCTGGTCTATAATAGCTAGTTCCAGGACAGGATCCAAAGCCACAGAGAAACCCTGTCTGGGAAAAACAAAAACAAAAAACAAAAAACAAAAACAGAGAAACCAGTACTCATAACCTGTCTCTCATAAGCTATCCCTCCAGTCCCCAGACTCCTATTTTTTAAAAAAAAAAAAAATTAACTTCTGCTTGAATCTCCATATATATCTCAAAGTCAAAGACAACACACACACATACACATAAACACCTCCATGCTGTGGGTGTAGCTCAGCAGCAGAACGCTCAGCTATCATGACTAAGGTCGTAAGTTCAATTCCCAGGACTGCCCCCTGCCCCCGCAAAAAATCAAAGCAAAAAGAATACAGTAAGGGGCTGGAGAGATGGCTCAGAGGTTAAGAGCACCAGCTGCTCTTCCAAAGGTCCTGAGTTCAATCCCCAGCAACCACATGGTGGCTCACAACCATCTGTACCCTCCTCTGGTGTGCGGGCATACATCAAGGCAGAATGTTGTATACATAATAAATAAATAAATCTTAAAAAAAGAATACAGTAAATAAACCCTCATTACCAGCTAAGGTAAGTCACTAAAGGAGGGGGCGTGGCTCAGTGACGCAAACACAATTCTGGGTTGGAGCTATAGCACAAAAAACAAAAATCGGTAAGGAAAAGAGACCTGAAAGCTAAGGGTGGGAACTGGCCCCAACTGCCCTCTCTATTCCCTCGCCTAACTGGCTAAGCCTGCCTCAACCGGTTCTGTTGCTCCCTGAATGACCCCAGGGGAGGTGGCCTCAGACCAGGAGAGGAGGTTAGCCGGATTAGCCCTGTTTTCTTTGACTTGAAGTGATCTGCAGCACTGAGCTGGCATGGGAATGGCAGCCAGCGATTTCACTTCTTTTGGTGACTCTAACATGTCAGCCTGTGACCAGTGACAACCGGACAGAGTAGGGTGGCAACTGCCCCTGCTGCTGCTTTATCTGGGCAAAGATGTGTCACTTTAACTGTGTGACTGACGGTGTGTTATATTTGCTTCACCTTGCCTGCCTGGGGCACCTGATTGGTCTAACAAAGAGCTGAATGGCCAACAGCGAAGAAGAGAAAGGACGGGAGAGGCTGGCAGGCAGAGAGAATGAACAGTAGGAGAATGAGAGAAGAGGATGAGGGGAGACAACAGCCGTCAGTCAGGCAGCTGTCAGCCACACAGATGCAGGAAACAGTGAAAGCAAGAAGGAGAGCAAAGGAAAAAAAACCCGAGGCAAAAGGAAGAGAAAGAGAAACAGATTAACTTAGAAGAGCCTAGTCAGAACCTGGTGGTGGTGGTGGCTTGATCTCCTAGGGGTCAAGGCCAGTCTGGTCTAGTAAGGAGTTCCAGGACAGCCAAAACTACACACAGAAAAAAAGCCTATCTTGAAAAACAAAACAAAGGGGCTGGAGAGATGGCTCAGAGGTTAAGAGCACTGCCTGATCTTCCAGAGGTCCTGAGTTCAATTCCCAGCAACCATATGGTGGCTCACAACCATCTGTAATAGGGTCTGGTGTCCTCTTCTGACCTGCAGGCATATACACAGATGGAATATTGTATATATAATAAATAAATAAATATAAAAAAAAGAAAAACAAAACAAAAAATGCAAAAAGGAAAAAAAAAAAAAAACTAGCCAGAAACTAGCCTAAGCTAGACCAAGCCCTCAGAACAAAATAAGTCTTCATGTCCTGACTTGGGAGCTGGTTGTGGCCCAAAAGAAAAAACCTGCTACGTGCCACATATCCAAGGTTGTTTCTTTTACATTAAGAGCACAGAACCACACTTTCTGAGTTTGACCTAATGATCCTCCTGCCTCAGCCTCTGGGGTTCTGGGATTATACAAGCACACCAATATGGCTGGCCCAAGACTTCCACAAACACTTACACACCCTGACAGAAAGAAGGACCCGGGAACCAAAGACATGAGCGCCAGCAGCCTCCAGTCCAGGGCATCCCCTCCAGTCTCTGTGTTTGTCACAGGGCTCCAGCATCAGGGTATCCACATGGCCTACGGTTGTCCCCCAACTCCAAGCACATACCCCTGTGTCCTTCCTTTCCCGATCAATAACCTTGGGTTTCTGACATATCCTATTTTTGTGGCCATAATGGGAAACAAACCCAGAGGCTCTCCTGTGGAGCTGCTCTAAGGAGGGTGGTGAAGGCAGGTGGGGGAGGGTGCATGGGGGAGGAGGCCGAGGGTCACGACAGGAAGCTGGGATTTTTCCCTTGCCCTCTGTCCAGGCCACCGGGTCATCCCACAGACGCTGTACGACAAACACCATCAGGGTGGCCGTTCTGACAGCACAGACCCCTCAGACGGCAGCCACCGTCGTGGAACAGCACACACTTGATTGTGGTGAAGTGAAGTTAGAACCCAGTGAGACCCCTAGTCCTGTCCCCCAACCCTCACTTCCCTATGGAGGGACATCAGCTAAGAGCTAGGACGCCTGGATCCAAGTGTGCCAGCGTGCCTTTTGACCTGGGGCAGGTTTTGACCTCTGGGAACCCCAGTTTCCTCTTTGTGGGAGGATCTTGAAAGCACTGCCCTAGATATCTGCAGGGTCACGATGTCACAGCGTGCACAAGCACGCTACAGGAGCTGCCTGGCCTGGGCAGGGGTTCCACAGTGGCAGGAGCTGCCTGGCCTGGGGCGGGGGTTCCACGGTGGCAGGTCACTGTGATTCCTGTGAACTTTCTTACTCAGACTGCCTGGGCAGGGAGAGAGGAGTCTGAGGCAGATAATGGACACACAGGGAAGCCACTCAGTCAAGATCAGAAGAAAGAGCTGTCCCTTGGGTCCCCAAGGATGAAGGACCCCAACACTCCTGGCTTTGGTCTTGGTTGCTCTCTTTAAGAGTATGGGGTTTCCTCCCGGAGGCCTCATGCTGTTACGTGAGATAGTCCTGGAGACACTGCAGCCAGAAACCACTAGATCAACAACACAGCAAGTTTTCCAGCTGCTCCCACGTCCCCTCCCTGACTTGGAGGCTGGGAAGTCAACTGTTCTGGCTCATAAAACACTTTCAGAGCACACATGATCTCAGATCTCCTTCGGGTGACTGGCGGAGCAGGGCAGCAGGTGCCAGCCCGCACCCAGCTGCTGCGCCTGCCATTTAGATGCGGTGGCTTTCTCCATTGCAGAGGAAGAGATGGCATTCATGGCAGGGGGGCCCGAGGCAACAGACATGGTCCCCTTATGAAGATGCAGAGGGCCAGGAAGCTTAAGGCTTCGAGCTTCCATTATAGAGGCTCCATCTCAGCAGGCTGGGTGCTCGCTCATTTTAATTGGCACCACCAACAATCTGGTTGCATCCGGCACTCTGCCCTATAAAAGCCAGAGCAATGACTCTGGCAGAGCCAGGTGGCCGAGCAAAGTGGGAGGTTGTGGAAACTTAATTGTTCTTGGTTTCCGACTGCTACACTGCCTCGGTGTCCCTGTGTGGTGGTAGCCTCCTGCTGGGCTGGGAGTGAGACAATATGGATTCCCAGCTCATCCTGAGTTCAAGACTCCCGCTCACTGCAGACGTTCACGGCAGAGTCCAGTCTGCAGCCTCATGACCTAGGTCATGACTGTCCCCGCACAGACCACGTGATCCGCAGCATTTACCAAACCCCCGCCCACTTAGCTGGGGGGACTGTAAGGTCCCTGACATACAGCAAGGATGCTGCAGCTTGGAGAAGCTAGGAATGTTCTCAGCTAGGATTGAAAGTCTGAGGCTTGACTCCAGAACCCACACTGGGTGTCCTTCCCTCTGGGACAGGCATGCTGGAATGTTAGGCCCACCACAAAGCTCCAGAGTGAGACGCTGCAGGGAGGGACTGTTGAGCTGATCCCTCCCAGCTGCCCTTGGCCACATCTGCCTGAGGCCAGCAGCTCTGGTCACCCAGATGGTGCCTAGTGCCAGCTGGCTCAGGCTATATGAAGTTTCTAGAAAATGAGCCAGGATGTCACACACAGGTCGCTGTGGGGACAATGGCCTTCCCTATAGAGGTGGCACTGTGTTCTAGGCCTGGGCTTTAAGTCTCTCTGCTCTGTCCCCTTAGGTCCATCCGTGACCGTCCTGTCACCTGAAAAACCATAATAATGCCACACCAAAGTAGCCAGGACAGCGGGGCATAGCCATCTTCACGTCCCCAATCCGTTCCTCACCAGAAAATGCACGTGTGAGCGTAAAGGCACGGGAGAGGCAAAATCCTAGTGGAACTGCCAGGATGCTCCAGGCGCAACCAATAGATGGACAGCTACGCACACGCAGCGCAGACCACTGCCCGGCATGTGCACAGAGTGTTGCTGTCTCTAGCTGCCTCGCAACCAGAGAGACCCAGTCTCCCACCTCAAAGAAACAATAAAGAAAAAATTCCTGGGGCCGTGCAGACAGGACAGTGGCTAAAGGCACTTGACCAAGTCTGAGGACCAGGGGTGCATATAGTGGAGAGAAGTAAATCCTGCAGGTTATCCTCTGACCTCCACATGTGTGCCACAGCATATGCATGTGCATAGGCACGTACACACACGCGCGCGCGCACACACACTAAACAGATTACAAAAGCAAATCTCTATGTTGAAGTGCTGACCTTAGAGAATAGGAGGTGTATGCTTCAAGATGGATCTTTAGAGGTAACTGAGGTAAGTGAGGCCTTGAGTGTGGACCACAGTTGTGAGGGGACAGCAAGACAGCCACCTGCAAGGCACATGGCTGCCCACTCCACTGGCCTGCTGTCTGCAACCTGCCTGCCCTAGGTACCCCAGGGTCTACAGCAACTGTAGTCAGGGGTCTGGGGCTTCCAGAACTGACGTCTTTACTGAAAGAGAGAAGAGAAGAGGAGGGGACGGAAGGGGAGGGGAGGGGAGGGGAGGGGAGGGGAGGGGAGGAGAGGAGAGATAAGATAGCTCTGTCCCTGGTTCTAGAGCAAAGACAGGCAGGATGCCACTCACATCTGACAAGAGCCTTTTGTCAGTCATTCCTGCCAGCTTCCAGGCTCCAGAAACCTAGCTAGGATCATTTCTGCAGTGACCTCAGAAGTCCCTGAACCTTCAGGCCCTAAGCTAAGGATAAATGGGACTCAGAGCGCAGCAGGTGACAGATGACTGAGTAATTACCACTGGTGGCTATCTCCCTGCCCACAGCAAGAAAGCATTCATTCAATCTCTCTAAGGGGACTTTGAAGCTCTCCCAGAACTGTGTGAGCAGGAAGTTCTCAGCTTAAACTGGAATCCTTGGGCAAACAGCAGGGCCAGGAAGTTCTTCCAGACAGACTGCCTGACCAAAACCCAGGCTCAAAACAGCACTGGAGACTCACTGGACTGAAGGCAGGATACAGGGCCAGTCAGGAAAGAAGGCCTGGGACACTGAGCAAAACCAGTGCTCTACCTTGTAGGGATGGGACAGTCCCCAAACAGCTATAGGACGGACAGGTGTGTGTGTGTGTGTGTGTGTGTGTGTGTGTGTGTGTGTGTGTATGTGTGTGCGCGAGAGTAAGAAAGTAGGGGGTGTTGTAAGGTTGGGTGTGGTTCATGTTGACAGCTCAGACAGTAGGGAATCTCAGGACAATGTAAAAATCTAAACATGAGACAGTGCCAGGCCTGGACAATTTAACAGTCCATCAGGCCATCCCAGCGGGTTAGTTTCCTATCAACTTAAGATAACTCGTGTCCTTTCAGAAGAGGGACTCACTGGAGAAAATGCTGTCTATCAGACTCGCCTCTAGGCAAGCTTGCAGTGTATTTCCTGGACTGTTGATATGGGAGGGCCTAGCTCACTGTAGGAGGTGCTGCCCCGGAGCTGGTGGTCCGGATGCCACAGACTGAACAATTGTGAGGAAAAGCTAGCAAGCAGCACTTCTCCATGGCCTCTGCATCAGTACCTGCCTCAGGTTCCCGCCTTAAGTTTCTCTGATGATGGAGCGTTACCTGGAAGTACGAGAAGAAATAAACCTTGTCTACCCCAAGCTGCTTCTGGTTATGGTGTTTTATCATAGCAACAGAAACCCTGGCTAAGACAATGTCTCTCCTTTGAGAGGTCCGGCTTGTCCTCAGCCAGCTGTGCCTCATAACAGTGTAAGGGGGGGGAAATTGAAGCAAGAGTACTCTGAGCAGAAAACACAATGTCCCGTGTCAAGAGATGTATCTTTCTGTTCTTAAGCCAAAACAAGCAGCAGACTTCAGCAAGATCCAGTGGCCACACTGGCGGCCCCGCACGACAAGCCCTACTCTCTCACGGGCCTATTTCCTCCTCAAGCCCTGAGAGCGACCCAAGTCTTCAGGTGAAGAACTGGGTCGCTCTCTTCACCTTCCAGGGTCGGAGAGCAGAACCCTGTCTCCAGCTTGGGCACTCTGGAGGGATCTAAGAGCATGAAGACAGCCAAGGTTTCCATTAGAAGGGAGCCCTCCTGAGGGTGTCCCCTGAGGCTGATTCATTTGCCCCACCCCCAGGGCTACTCCACAGTGATATGGGAAGAACAACCAGAAAGGGCTCTCATGAGCCCTTGTCCTGAGTGAACAGAGCCATGGTTTCGGGATGTGGACCAGGAAGGGTTTTATGGCCTCTCCCTCTGCCAGAAAGACACTTAGAGTCGGCAACACCAACAGCGCATCCCCTCTCTCGGGGTTACTTTGTACCAGCTTTCGATTCCCAGAAAAAAACAATGTAAAACCCTGAAGCCCTGATCAATGCACCACAAGGATCGTCCTCCGCCTCATTTTGAGATGGCAGATAAATGCAGGGTAGATGGCAGGTGAGCTCAGCCCCCCTACCAATTTCAGGAGGGGACCCACGGGGATGTTTTTATTAATAATGGATGAAGTAGAGAGAGGCTTGCCTGAGGTCCCCTAGCAGCAGGGACACTGCAAGGCTGGGCTCACACCCACAGTCTCCTAGGAGCAAAGTCCTTGTCACACTTGAGATGAGCTACGGGGACTCTGCTTCCCCTGAGAGACCGGAGCCCACCTGTCTCTCACTCCCTGCGCAGACGTGGTATGAGCCCCACCCACCCACCTGCCCACCAGCTTACTTTTGCTGGGCAGCTCCTCTTGGCCCAGGCCGTTGGAAGGAGCCAGCGGGGCACTCTCACCCTCGTCCAAGGTCAGGATGAGCGGCACGTCATCATCTAAGCTCACAGCCATGTTCCCCGGTCCTGCAGTCCTCAGGATGCGATGGCCAGGGCTTTTAAGGGTCTCCGTCTTGAGCTCCTGTTCAAAGCCACGGGGCCAAAGATGCTTCTCTGCTCCATCAGATGCATTTTCTAGGGTTGGGAGGATTTTAAAAAAAGGTAATGATTAAAACATAGTTGTTCCTGATGTGTTCTGGAGTCAGGGGCAGCGACGGCTGTGCAACCAGAGGCCAGGCTAAAAACCCTGAATTTTGTCTTTTGTCACAGTATCCTACAGTATACAAACTGTGTTTTGAGAGTCTCATGTAGCCCATGTTGGTTTCAAGCTTGCTGTAAAATGGAGGCTGACTTTGAGCTTCCGATCCTCCTGCCTCCACTGGGATTACAAATGTGTACCACAAATGGTTTAGAGAACTGGGGACTGAGCCCAGGGCTGGCTGTGTGCATGCTAGGCACCGAGCTATCCGCTGAGCCACAGCCAACACCACCACTGTATTTCAACCTAAGAACCAGGAATTGCAACACACGCTGTGATTCCAGCACCTGGGAGGCTGAAGCAGGAGGATAACAGAGTTTAAGGCCAGGTTGGACTATAAGCAAGAGTCTATCTTAAAAGAGAGAGTGTGTGTCAGGCGGTGGTGGTGCACACCTTTAGTCCCAGCACTCGGGAGGCAGAGGCAGGCAGATCTCTGTGGGCTTGAGGCCAGCCTGGTCTACAGAGTTCAGACTGCCAGAACTACAGTGAGACCACGTCTTAAAAGAAGGAGGCATCAGGGGAGGGGCTGGAGAGAGGGCTCAACAGTTAAGAGCACTTGCTGTTCTTGCAGAGGACTCTTTTTGTTGTTGTTGTTGTTTTGATTCCCAGCACCTATACGGTGGCTCACAATCATCTTTAACTCCAGCTTCAGGGGACCCAACACCCTCTTCTGACCTCCTTGGGCCCCAGGCACACATGTGGTACATATACACAAGTGCAGGTAAAACACTCATACACATCGAATTTTAAAATAATGATAATACACATATAAAATAAAATACAGGGAAGGTTCCTATGAGAACTGATGCTGACAAGTCAAGGTGGCCAAGTCTAAGAGCAGAGACTGGGGCCAGCATGATCAGCACTACCCTACTATTCACCTACCTCTGTGCTTCGTAAAGCCTAAAGGGAAATCAATTTGTAATGATTATAGGAAGAGCAGTTCATCCTCAAAGAATACTCAAACTATGCCAGAGACCCTACTAGCGATTTCTAACTGGGCGACCAAAAGCTCACTAATAGCCCCACACATCAAACAGGGACAGAGAACTCAGATAACGTGCCTGAGAGCCCACAGTCAGAAAGCCAAGCTGTGTCTTGCCCACACCTATCCTTAGCCATTACACCGCCTACGGTGTCTTCCGAGTCCCCGGGTCCTGCCCTCGGACAACAGTAATAAAAAGTGAGTGTGTCCGGCTCTCCAAGCTTGCCCCGGTCTCTCTTTGTATGTTTGTGAACAATTTCCACTCTGGCTTTGTTAAGCGCCCTCTGGGGAACACACAAGATCATCCTGGTTTTGCTGGTGGCCAAAACCCATTGTTCTTGTACAGACCTCCTGGATGGAGGAAAAAGGGACATGAACATTTGTACAACTGATAGTCCTTTCCCAAAGACCCATCCTTTACAGCCTCCCGGTTTAGGGCTCTCAGAACTGGTGTGCTGGAGTGGCTGTTTACACCACCCCACCTCCGCCCACTGAAAAGCAGAGCTCAGCAGATCTACCTGGAGACCTTTGAACTTGGAAACAGCAGCAGGCTGAGGCCGCCAGCTGTGGCCTGTGCACAGGATGGATCCTGCCTCCACACCAACCGATGGCAGGCCAACTGAGCAATGCCTCCTTTGGAGGGATGATGGGAGCATCCACAGACACAAACAGCAGGTTTCTTTCAAACTGAGGGCAGCAGGAGAGATAAACATGACACCCACACTGCAGTCAGCTAGGCACACAACTAACTCTCTGCTCAGCAAACTTCCCGGGAGTAGAGTCTGATTTGTTTTGTTTCCTTTTCCTCCACCCTTGGGGATTTATTTTGCTTTTAGATCTCCACAAGGGCAGAGACAGAAGGGAAACTACCACAAGATAACAATTGTTTGACTGTCTAAAAGAACTGTGCTGTGTTTTGAAATCTGGCTTAACTTTCTCTTCCCCCAGCGTCTTGTACTGGTTGAGCTCACCCATCTAACACACTCCATGGTAGAGAGATTAGGCGACCACACTTCCTTGACACCACGAGACGGCTCTGACAGAGCACTCTCTCCTATTTATTTGGAAGGCAAGAAACCCTCCCCACTCATAAAGGTTCCTCATTTTTGTCACCAGCGTCCTCCTAGCTAGTAGGTTTTCCATTTTAACTGCTGGACATGACTCCATTCTCGCCATACCTCAGTGGCTCTCGCCTGATGTGACTCTGTCCCCACTGTCTACAAATATTTCCGGCGTCACAACTTGGGAATGATCTCGAGGGAGTCCAAAAGAGGCCACTAATATCTACAGTGCACAGCTGAGACCCCACCCACAGGAAACAGCCTCCTGGCTCCCTCTCAACAGCTCTGCCCTCGGTAAAGCAAGAGTCCCACTTTTTAGATGAGGCCCACAAGTTCCATCCGGCCGACTGGAAAGCAGGTGGCACGAACAGAGACATTTCCCACTTTATTCCTAGAAACTGCATGCCACTTAAGTGAAATCCACCAATCACTTTCTTGTTTTTGTCTTCTGAAACAGGGATATCCCTGTCCAGTCTTGGAGAGCCTTGAAGTTGCCATCCTCCTCCCACCGAACCTACGACTTTTCAAAGAGAAAGAAATGAGGCCCAGAGAGAAGGAAACTGCCCAAGGTCACACGGCAGACTCAGAGGCAGAACTCGGGGCTCCTCCGGTCCTGCCCTTCGGCAGACTTAGGTTCTCACTCTAGAGAGGACCCAGAGGGTCACCCCTGGGGAAAGGTCACTCCTGGAGGAAGGTCCCGGGATCAGAGTTAGCTGCCATCTCGCTATCTGTCCCCTGAGTCAGGTTGACCCAAGTAGGAGTCCCCAGCCGGGTCACAAGAGGGTCGCAGCCGGGAGGTGAGCGGGAAGGGATGGGAAAGGGAGAAGGGTCGCGCGGGAGGCGCCTGTTCCCCGCGCTCCCCGTCGCGCTCCGGGTCGCCCCAGGAAGTCGAGGCAAAGAAAAAAGGTGCAGAAAGAAGTGAATGTGTTGGGGTAGACGCACGCGGGCAACCTCCCCAGGTCCCTCGGGCGTCGGGAGCGCCCAGCCCCAGTCTCAGCCCCTCCTCAGCGCCCTCTGAACCCTGACCCTGTCCTCGCGCCAAGCCGGCACCCCCCTCGGATTCTTACACGCGCCGTCCCGGAATCCCGCACCATGCACCGTGTCTGCAGAGCGCAGCTCAGCACGCAGCTGCCGCTGCCAATATCCCGACAGCGGAGCCGCCGCAGCCGCCAACGCCGCCTCACCGCTGCCACAGCGGCAGCTGCGCCAGCCCTTGCATCCGCCGACTCCTGTCACTCAAGCCCGCAGGCCCCGCCCGACGGCCCCCCGCCACGGGCCATTGGCAGCCAGAGAGACCGCAATGTAATTTGACAGGGTAATCTGAACGTCACTCACCTGTCTCCTCCCAAAGGGGAGGGCGGGGCGTAGAAGCACCACCCCTTTCCCCGCCCTACTCTCTTAACCAACAGGAATCCTGGGTCTTTCCATTGGCGGAACGTCAGAGAGACGGTAGTTTTGATTGGTCATCGTTCAGAAGGTGGAGCCAAAACAGCCCTAGTAGAAGTTGAATGGTGAAAAAAGAGGCCCGTCAAACACAGAGTCCCGCCTTCTAAGATTGGCGCGTAACCTAGCAACACGGGGGTCGCCGAGATGGTTAACTGTGGGCAGAAAAACTTACAGTTTGAGGAGCCGGTGAGTGACAGCGGGGAAGTCCCGGAATTGCATGTCGTGTGCGCTACATGGGCGCGCTGTCCAGTGACTCCCACAGGGGTCCGCGCCCCACTGCCTGTCCGTTTAGTTCCAGGACCTCACTACCCTACCCGCCTCGGCCCAGACCTCCTTTAGGCCTCCTGCAAGGACCACTGACATCCTCGTTTTGGTAGTCCTTTCTGCTGTCCTGTCCACCTGTCTTTCATGGCTCCGCCCCTCATCCCTCAGTGGTACCATTTATGCAGACATCCGACTGAAACTTAGCTGAAGGAAGAACGTGAGTTGGTCTGTTAGGCACCCACTGTCCACTCTAAAGACCCCTATAAGGTGAGCTTGCTCGGTGCAGATCCCACTTTAGTGCATGCTTAAATTAAGCGTTTGTTGTTTGTGTTTAAGAAGGGGTCTCACTGTGTAGCGTTGGTTGGCCTGGGACTTACAGAGATCCGCCTGCCTCTGCCTCCGAGTGCCAGGATTAAAGGCATGAGCCACCGCACCTAGCCTAATTAGTTTTTTTTAATTGTTATTTGTTTATTGAAGACTTGCTTTTTGCGTAGGTGGAGTACATTCTTGAGGGTCCAGGAAAGAGGTTTAGATTCCCTCGAGCCTTGAACTGAACTCAGGTCCTCTGAAAGAGCCAGACACACTCTTAAAAAAAAAAAGTAAATGTTTATTTTTATTGCATGTGTATGTGTGAGGCCTACATGTATGTATGTGCACAACATGTGTGCTGTGTGCCGTAACTGAGGAGGCCAGAAGTGGGCATTGGATCTGCTGGAGCTGGAGTGACAGGTGGTTGTGAGCCACTGTGTGTAGGCTAGGAACTGAGCCTGAGTCCTCTGGGAGAGCAGCCAGTGCCATTAGACCCCAAGCCATCTCTCCACTCTGGTTATTTTGATTGCACACAGAATTTTGTCTTTGATGTTAACTTTAAAATTTCGCTCATATATTTAAGACGTGATTTCCTTGTGCATTCTGGCAAGGAAGAAGAATTTCTTGGGAAGATTGAGATGAGGCAATGAAGAGTTGCCATGGGCACAGCCACACAGTGACTGCTCAGCTAACTGCGGCTTCCCCCGACATGACTCATTCTGCCGTAACTCTTTCCGTCAAAACATTTCCAAGGACATTTTTTTTGGCCCATAGCAAAAATACTCGCATATTTAACATGGGTTTATTGAGTGCTTGTTGTGGATAGTGGAGGCAGCCTGAACAGCAGGAAAATGCTGCCTTTTGAAGTGGGGGGCTATAGAGATGTCTTGTTCATTAAGAGTACACACTACTTTTTGCAGAGGAGCCTCAGGTAACAACACCCACATCAAGTGGTTTGCAACTACCTGCAACTCCACCTCCAGGTGATCCAGCGCCCTCTTCAGGCCCCACAGACACCTGCACTTATATGCACATACCCCCTCCCACATTTTTCCTTTGAAGTCCTAGTTAGTGTTTTTAGAATTAAAAGTGATTAAAAAATCAAGAACATTTGAAACAGAGCATCAGGGGAAAGTATCTTTGGACCTCAGCTTTTATTACAGCAATGAGGTTAGATCCTACAGCCAAGGAAAATATTTTAACTCTAATGCTTTCAAATGCAGGTGACATTTTTCTTTTAGTTAACAAAGAAATGTATTTTTCTTCTAAAATTTCTTAGCACACATTTAATTATAAAAGAATAATGCAGGGGCTGGAGAGATGGCTCAGAGGTTAAGAGCATTGCCTGCTCTTCCAAAGGTCCTGAGTTCAATTCCCAGCAACCACATGGTGGCTCACAACCATCTGTAATGGGGTCTGGTGCCCTCTTCTGGCCTGGAGGCATACACACAGACAGAATATTGTATACAAAATAAATAAAGAAATAAATATTAAAAAAAAATAATGCAGGCTCGGGCTGGAGAGATGGCTAAGAGCACTGGCTGCTCTTCCAGAGGACCCCCAGTCCACTACCTATACCCACATGGCAGCTCACAACTGTCTATAACTCCTGTTCCAGGGGATCTGACACCCTCATACAGACATACATGCAGGCAAAACCACAATGAACATAAAATAAACTTAAATAAATTAAAAGAAAAAGAATAATGCAAGCTCGAGATGCAGCTGGGTGGCACTGGCTGTGCTGAACATATGAGGCCTTGAGTTTTTTCAATTTCCAGCATCAAAACTCCAGGCAAAAACTAAATCTGTGCTTCCTACATGTGTTAATTATATTGATCTTTTACACTCTGGTAATTAATATTTTTTAAAGATGAAGAGTTTTATTTTTATTCTGTGTATCACACCTGCTTTTACATTTGTGTTAGAGAACTTCAGATTTGAGCAGCGAGTATTTTACAGACTGAGCCATCTCTCTAGACTGTATTATGTGTGTGTGTGTGTGTGTGTGTGTGTGTGTGTGTTGAGACAGGGTAACAGGGTTTCTCTGTGTAGCCCTAGCTGTCCTGGAACTCGTTCTGTAGACTTCGAACTCACAGAGATCTGCCTATCTCTGCCTCCCGAGTGCTGGGATTAAAGGTGTTTGCCACCACACCCCACCCTACTCCAGCTTCTGGCCTATATTTTAAATTCTATTTCATTTACTTAGTGTTTTTATGTGTGTGCATGTATGTGTGTACGTGTGTGTGCCTGTGTGTTAGTGCTGTGATAGAACTCACACATGCTAAACAGATGCACCACTCTTTCTGAAACACCACAGTAATTCACTGTGCAGTCATGTGTGACCAGAAGTGCACATTTTTAAAGCGTACCGTGACCAAGAAAGGAATTCAAAACATCTGACATGGAGGCCAGAAGAGGATGTGTCCTCTGTAGTTCTCCGACTGTTCCTTCGAGGTGGGTTTTTCTCTAAACCTGGGGCTTAACGCCCCCAGAATCTTCCTGCCTCTGCACCTGCTCTGTTCAGTCTATAGAATGATGTGTCATAATCATACTTTAGGGTTTCTTTCTTTCTAGGTTTGTTTTCTTTTTAATGCATAGGATTGTTTTGCCTGAATGTTATGTACATCGTGTGCAGTACTATCAGAGGCCTGAAGAGGGCACAAGATCCCTTGGAACAATAGCTATGCATGATTATGAGCCCCCGTGTGTGTGCTTAGAACCAAACCCTGGTCCTCTGCAAATGCAACAGGTACTCTTAGCCCCTGAGCCACCTCTGTAGCTCTCACCTGTCATTTCAGTGTTAGTAATAAAAATCATAAAAGCTGGACATGTTTGACAGTATTATGTTCACACGAGTTCTGTAAAGTCCCCTGTCAAGTCCCCATTTTACAGGGGGGCTGCCAAACCTTAGAGAGGTTGGTTAGCTTATCCAAACACATATGGCTGGGTGGGAGCCACAGTGACTGGGCCCCAAGTGAATTCGATTACCACACAGTGAGCCCCTGGCTTTCCTTTTCACTTTGGAGCCTGTAGAAGGTCAGGTGACCATGCCAAGTTCTGTCCCAAGCTGCAGAAGGTTGACCGCAGCAAAGAGCAGTGTGAACATCTATCCCCAATTGTGACTGGCCACTGACCTGTCTCTGAAGCACCAGCTGTCTCTGGCCACAGCTGAGATCCTACCTACTGGCAGGCCTACCTCCAGCTCCATTGCCACAACCCATCCCAGGGGCCTTCAGGACCAAATATAATCTACAAAATTCAGTTTCCAACTACTTGGGAGGCTAAGGCAGGGTATCGTGTGGTCAAGGCCAGACTGGGCAATTAGTGAGGTCCCGTCAGGCAAACAAAAACCAAACCTGATGACACTGTTGTCTGGCCTTAATGGAGCCGGCTTGTGAATTCAGTACTGTATCTGCATCATCCTGCAGGAAGTGGTGAGGAGGCGGGGCCATTGTCTCCTCATTCACCAGCACCCATGTGTTTACTGAGCAGCTACCACGTGATAGTTGCTTAGGATAAAAGTTTTCTTCTGCTACTAATTATTTTGTGTGTGTGTGTGTGTGTGTGTGTGTGTGTGTGCGCGCGCGCGCGTGCGTGCATGATGCATGTGTGTGAGTGCTGGCATGCCACTGCACGCGTGTGGAGGTCAAGGACAGCTCTCAGAAGTTGGTTTTCTCTTTACAGTATAGGTTCTGGGGATTGAACTCAGGTCCTCAGCTTTGGTAGCAAGCATTTTTACCCCCTGACCTAACTCACCAGCCATGGATGGAAGTTTTTGTCATGACTTGACTAGACTCCTATAGCGCTCTCAACTCCCTTTCTTGTCTGTGAAATTGCCTTGTAGGGATATAAGGACCAAAGGAACTCATCCATAGAAAGTACTCCCTGGTTTTTGTTTTGTTCTGGTTTGGTTTTTTGAGACATAGTCTCCCTATGTAGCTCAGGATGGCCTTCAACTCACTGTGTAGCCCAGGATGGTCATGAACTTCTGATCCTCCTGCCCCCATCTCCAGAGAGCTGGAACCATGGGTATATTTACATAGGTAAGTTCTAACATTGGCCACTGTTACAAAAAGGAGCCTTAAACCAAGACACCAAGACATCTTTCCCCTACCTTCCCACAGCCAGCACTGGGTCTGTAAAGGAGTCACAGGTTTCTTTCGTCTTCTCTCTCTCTCTCTCTCTCTCTCTCTCTCTCTCTGTGTGTGTGTGTGTGTGTGTGTGTGTGTGTGTGTGTGTGTGTTGGGCGGGGTGGGGGAGAGTGAGCACAGTAATAAATCTCCAACATGCCTATTTGAATGAAGCGGGGGCACATTTGCATGATAAAGATAAATCGATAGAATTCATGACAATGAAAGCCTGGTGCTTCTGCAGCCCTGCTTGACTCTCAGGGCAGGAATCTTAAAAAGGGGAGGCCGGGTTGACAATGATTTCAATATGAAGGTTGATGCCATCAAAAAGGACACGAAACACTCATTAGAATTCAAGGAAAAGATTATCGGGTAATTTTCGCTGGCATCATCATTCACCCCTTTCCCCACACCTTCCCCGTCCCCTGTTTACCCAAATGAGCTGTCAGGAACTGATGGGCATCTTGGTAATCAGAGAAAACAAGCTTGCCCTTTCAAGCAAAAGAGGCGATTTGACTGAAAGCAAATTGGAAACATTCCCCTCTGAGTTTCCAGCCTTTGTCTCCCAGGAATCCTGGGTGTTTTGATTAATGCCTGGAGAACTCTGAGGACAGCGTGGAAAAATGTGTCCTGTCCATCCAACACCTTCCTTCATTCATCCTGTGGCCTCGGGGCAGGTACCCTTCATCCTCAGAGGGCCCAGACCACTCTGTAGTCAGGAAAAGGCCCCTGGGGAACTCACTCTGCAGATGAGAGAGCAGGAAGTGGGAATGAGGCCCAAGGAAGCAGGACGGCACCGCTTTGGGCTGGGTCTGCAGCCTTGAAGAGGTTCTGACTCTGGCCCAGGAGCCTCCCGTCCTTCACAGCAGGTCTGGTGCCTCTCTTCTCTGCCTTAGACATATTGGAGACTTATCCAGTTGCTTAGCTGCCTGTGGCTTGAGGAGCTAAAGATAGTCTTCTGTGGCTCTGCCTAGCACTTCATCCCCTCCATCTTTCTCTGGGTCCCTGTGACCGTCAACATCAGCTCCTACGCTGTTTGACCACCTAAGGCTCTTTGAGTATTTGATCAGCTCATTCTCTCTGACCACAAATAACAGAAGCCAAGAAAGTCCCTTGCCACCTTCAGCATCTGGATTAGTAGGTCTTCAGGAAGGAGCCTGGAGCTGGGCACTTCCTATCCCTGTGGGTTCCCCTCAGCCAAAGTCCCTGCTGCTCAGCGGATAGCACTGTTTGATGGGTAGTCCCACAACTGCTGTTAGTTGGCTCTCTCCATGGCAAAGTCCCTGAGGTGAACGACGTGCAGTGCTGGTCTGGGCTGAGGTTGGTGGCTCTGCTGTTTGGGAGGCTGTGGTGGGTCCGTGCATCAGATCATAGCAGAGCCCGTGAGAAAGGAGCCGCTCACTTCCAATTAGTTTGGAGAGAGAGAGAGGAAAGGGGGAAGGGAGAACGAGACAGAGGGACAGTGTGAGTGTCCCCTTCAAGGGCACAGCGCTAGTCACCAAAGAACCTTGCGCCATCCAGGTGTGATAGATATGGCTACTCAGGCCTTTTAATCCCAATACTCAGGAACCAGAGGCAGAAGCAGGAGGATCTCTGTGAGTTCAAGGCCATTTTGTTCCACATAGTGACTTTCAGGCCAGCCAGGGCTACATAGTAAGACTCTGTCTCAACATTCACCCACCCCCGAAAAAAGAAAACCCCAACAACCTCCCCTCCGGGCCCCACCTCTTTTTTTTTCTCCCTAAGACAGGGTTTCTCTCTTTGGAAGAGCCTTAGCTTCAGAGCTTGTCCTAGAGCTTGCTCTGTAAACCAGGCTGGCCTCGAACTCACAGAGACCCGCCTGCCTCTGCCTCACAAGTGCTGGGATTAAAGGTGTGCACTACCACTGCCGCACCTCTTAAAGGAAGGTCCCATCACCTCTGACAGCTGTGGCCAAATGGGCTGGGGACCAGCGCTTTAACACATAAACCTGTGGGGTTCTGTGCAAACCACAGCAAATGCTTATGACGGGGGAGAGACTGTGTTTTCTGAGGGAAACTTGGGTGCCTTTACTTGACAAGAACACAAACTTGAGCAGAGACATTAGTGCCACTGTCCCCTAGCAGAGAACTGGTGGAGTGCAAGAGTGAGTCTCTGTCCTCCCCTCCACATACGCTTTCCGGCTCCCCTAGTCAGCGGAACAAACCTGACAAGCCCTCGCTTCTGTTGGCAGGCACGTCTTTGGAGAAGGGAAAGATGGTGAACAATTAGTCAGGTCCATGTGGGGGCATCAGAGCTGGTCAGCAGGGCATGGGTCATGAAGAAGGGTCAGGCTGAACATGGAGATGTCATACATGACATCATGGTGTTCCAGACTCACACTTCGGTTTCCCTCGGCCTACAATATAATATTAGCTGTTTTGTTTAAGACTGGCCATGTCCCATTGAACCCAAGGATTCCTGTGTTACAGCAAAGGGAGCCAGGCCCCGCCCCCAGCAAGGACTGGAATCCAAGTTCCTGCCACAGCCACTGTGCTACCAAAGCCACAGGAATTTTTGCTTTGTTTTGTTTGAGACAGGATCTCACTATGTAGCCCTGACTGTCCTGGAACTCACTCTGTAGACCAAACTCAGAGATCTGCTTGCATCTGCCTTCTGATTGCTGGGGTTAAAGGTGTGTACCACCACAACCAGCTTGCCAATGAAATATTTCTGATGTCGCCAGGGTTTTCTGAGGCAGTTGTCAGACAGACCTTCTACCTTGTGATGTAAGTATCACCTGATATGCAAAGCCATAGGGGTTGAGGCCGTACGTTGAGAACCCCTGGTCCAGGACATGGATTGATTTGTCAGGAAAATGGGGCTGGCAGTCTGGCCTCTCTTCCTCCTTCCCTTCTTTCTCTTCTTTTCTTCTAAGTGTTGACATTACAGGCCTTCTCTGTCACACCTGGTGAGTTATTTATTTGTTTGTTTGTTTTTATTTTGGTTTTTTTGAGAGGGTTTCTCTGTGTAGCCCTGGCTGTCCTAGACCAGTTTGGCCTGAAACTCATAGATCTGTCTGCCTCTACCTCCCAAGTGCTGGGATTAAAGACGTGCGCCACCACCACTGGGTTTAACTTCATTTATTTACTAATTTACTTTTGGAGTTTTGAGATTGTATTCAGGTAGGCCTTGAACTCTCAGCCATCCCCCTTCCTGAGTTCTGGGCTTATCAACTATCACTCCCCTGAAACTTCCTGTGAACTGTGTTTTGAAGCTATTGTTACCACTCCTCCCCAGTTTTCAAATCAATTTCAAATATCACCTGGCTGGGGTCGGGGAGATAGAGGGCTGCATTGGGAAGGTGCCTGCCATACAAGCACGATGAGCTAAGTTCAGTCCCCAGCGCTCACTAAAAAGCCAAGGATGAGCCAGGCGGTGGTGACATATGCCTTTAATCCCAACACTTAGGAGGGAGAGGCAGGCGGATCTCTGTGAGTTTGAGGTCAGCCTGGTCTACAAGAGCAAGTTCTAGGACAGGCTCCAAAAATACAGAGAAACCCTGTCTCTGAAAACTGGAAAAAAAAAGAGTCAAGGACATTGGCAAGAGTTTGTAATCCCAGTAGAGTTTGTAATCCCAGTACTGGAGAGGTGGGGAGAAGAGGAGTCCAGGGGCTCGCTGGACAGCCAGCCTACCTGCTTGGTGAGGTCCAGGTTCAGTGAGAAGCCCTGACTCAACAAACAAAGAGGAGATGGATAAATGAAGACACCCAGTGGTTACCTCTGGCCTGTATATCGACTAATATGTGCATGCACATACATACAAACACACTACACACATGTGCTCATCCCCACGCATGCTTACCCACATACATACATACATACATAGCTACACTTAACACTCTATGCACATGTACACACTACACACATACACACCTACACATATGTGGACATCTATATACACTCTATGCACACATGCACATACCTATACACATGCACATACTACACGAGCATGCACACCTACACTCGTCTGAACACACACACTCCTGACCTGTGCTGGTGCACTGTCACCCACCCTGCTTGCTTTTGCCCGATTGTTGGCTGTGGCCTGTTCAGCCCTGTCTGTGTCCTGTCCTATTCATGCCCTACTCTGTGACCTGTCCTACTGTGTCCATGTCCCCTCCTATTCTGTGACCTGTAGTTCCTTGTCCCAGCCTCCTCTGGATCCTGGGCTACTGATCCGGCACACTGTGACCCAGTGAGTTGATTTCCCACTGCTTCGGGGTCGCCATGGGGAGGAAATGCAGGTGGGGGAGGGCCATTGTCCGTGCTCTGCTTTGCTCGGACAGCACTTCCAGCTACCGCTCGACTCCTCTGGGGTCTGCTGCCCCTGAGTCCTCCCCTCACATCTTCCCCCTGTGTGGTTCCCTGCTGGGACACTGCTGGGTGACCTCAGCTGCCTAGAGCTGGCCTCTCTCTGTGTCTGCCAGGAGGGTAATGTGAAGGGCCTCAAAACAGTGACTGTTTCTTGCCTGGTGTATGCGCCTCCACCGTAACCCCTTTACTCCGCTGGCTCAGTCAAGCACCAACGTCATCGCAATGCTAAAAGGTAAGACTGACAGGGTGGTACCTGTAATCCCAGCACTGCCTCGGCGCTAAGGACAGACTAGGCTAGAAGAGACCCTATCTCAAAAAACAAACAAACAAACAAACAAGCAAGCAAGCAAAAACCCAAATCAAAACAAAACCCCCAAAGACCAAAGAGCTAAAAGTAGCTTCCAGGTTCTGTGCGGTGGCCACCATACCTAACAGCCACTTCTTCCTTTGTAGGGTTGCTGATTGCGAAAGCCGAGAGAGCCTTGACTTGGCTGACTTCTCAGTGCCAGGGTATATAGGGGCAAAGCCAGCTGCTCCAGAGATGGCCTGTGACCTCTTCAGCATGCCCCCTTCCTACGATGGCCTGGCCATACAGAGAATCCCACTGAGGACAGACATAATCCAAGTTGAGCCCATGAAGACCTTGGCCCCATCCAAATCGAAGCTCAGCACCATTGAAGCCAAGAGAATCATGTCAGTCCTGGATGAGGCCATACAAAAAGTGGGGCTGGTGACCCTGATGTCCTACGTGGAGTCCCACCCAGAGGTTCTGGAGGGAATGTTCCCTGAAGACTTGGTGAAGGCCATAAGAGAGCATTTGGACATTGGCCAGGTTTTGCTAGAGGGCGCCAGCATCCTTCAGGAGAAACAGAAGCAGCTGGAGGGAGAGGAGGAAGCTGAGGAAGCCTGGTGCCAGGACCGCCTACTATCCATAGAGGTATGCAAGGCCAGTCTGTGGCCACTGACACACCAGTTCCGAGACTCCACCAAGACTATCCTGAGGCTCCTGATCAACGACTCCCAGGTCACCACGCTGCTGCAGATACAGGCACCAGGCAGAAGCCCTGGGGCCCAGCGCCTCCTGGACAGCCTGGTGGAGCTTCGCGGCTTCCTCTTTGAAAAGCTACTCACCAGCCCTATGGAGGTGAAGGAGAAGAACCAATTCATACAGGACATCAACCGGAGGAATGAAAGGAACCAAGAAGTCATTGACGCCCTCCAGGCTGAGCTGGCAGAGGTGCTGAAGAATAAGGAGTCAGAGGTATACTTCCCAGCATCCTCCAGGTTATGAGAGGAACGGTGTGGCCTAGCCGCCAAGCCCTTTGGGACTTGGGTTTTCTCTCATTGATTCAAATAGCTTTCTCTTCAATTACTCTGTAGGGATTGTTGCGAGCATTTCAGTAGGGCAGCTCACAGGACACGAGGAAGGCATTAAGGAATTAGTTGGCTGCTGTTTGGAAGTATGGTGAAGGGTAAGGACGGGACATTGTGAAGGGATGGTACAAGAGAGTAACTTGGACCAGGAGTACCAGGGACGCCGCCACGAAGACAAGAAGGATAAAGAAAGGGGGACTGAGCCAGACAGGTGAGGAAGGCTTTCCTAGCCAGGGGCTGCCAAGGTGTCTTGTCACCAGCTAAGTGAGTTCTTCGTCTTGTGCAGGTTAAACATCAGACACATGGGGGCGGGGTTGTAGAGCCGGCTCAGTGGTTAAAAGTGCATACTGTTCACTATACAGCCTTGGCTGGCCTGGAGCTCACAGAGATCCCCCTGCCTGTGCCTCTGGAGTGCTGGGATTAAAGGTCTGTGCCATCACACCGGGTACATACTGCTCTAGCAGAGCGGTCGGGTTCAGTCCCCAACACTGATGTCCAGCAACTCACAAACACCTGTAACTCCAGCTCCCGGAGATGTCGCCCTCTTCTGGACACCACAGGCACCTGCATTCATGCACACATCCACACACACAGGTTTAAAATTATATTAAATCTGGAAAGGAAAGAAATCTGAAACCCAAGAGTATTGAAGCAAAAGAAAAGTGAAATATTATTATAAAAAGAAGTACAGGGCCGGGCGGTGGTGGCGCACGCCTTTAATCCCAGCACTCAGGAGGCAGAGGCAGGTGGATCTCTGTGAGTTCGAGACCAGCCTGGTCTACAAGAGCTAGTTCCAGGACAGGCTCCAAAGCCGCAGAGAAACCCTGTCTCGAAAAACAAAACAAAAAAAAAAAAAAAAAAAAGAAGTACAGGATTGGCTGTGATGGGGCACGCCTTTAATCCCAGCATCCCAGAGGCAGAGGCAGGCGGATCTCTGTGAGTTGTGAGTTCAAGGCCAACCTGGTCTACAGAGCAAGTTCCAGGTCAGCTAAGGCTACACAGAGAGACCCTTGCTCAAGAAAAGTAGAGGGTTGGGCATGGCTCAGTGAATAAAAGCTTCTGTACAGCCTGGGGAACCTGAGTTTGAGCCTCGGAGCCCACTTTTTTTTAAAAGCTGGTATGGTAGTGTACTTTTGTAATCTCAGCAGTAGGGAGGCAGAGACAGGAGGGCCCCTCCCCTCAGACCATTGGCTGGCCAGCCTAGCCTAGCCAACAAGCTCCTGTGAAAGAGAGAGGTGGCTGATACGCAAGGGTGTGCACACAAGCACACCCATGCACACGTACAGAGAGGTACAGCAGGCTACCTTACAGCTGTGAACACAGCTGTGTTTCATTTTATGGAAAGGTTTGAATATTTGAATATTCAGAGGTTCTGCAGGCAGCTTGAAGTGGGCCTGTGTGTGCATACCCCCCAACACCGACTTGACTAGTTAGTGAGCAACAGCAACCTTTTTTTTTTTTTTTTTGGCTCTATATCTCATCGCCAAAGGGTCACACAATACACACCCTGGGCTCAGTGTTCTCCACATGACTCTGCTGTTTAGTGTGGAAGCAGCCATGAACAGTGTCAGAACAAAAGGGCTGTGTCCCAATAATACTTTATTGACAGATATGGCTGTCTGGATCTGGTCTTTGCGCCTTTATTTGCTGACCCCTTTCCTAGGTGGAGGGGAGCATAAGCCTGGCGGGTTCAGAACTCTAAGGGAGGACACAGCCAAAGGCCAGCTGCCCCCGTGATTGTGAGGTACTATGTGGCTATTAATGGGGCCCCACCGTCATTCGTCCCTGCCTAGGTGGAGAAGGAGAATTTTGTGATCCAAGAACTGAAGAACCACCTGCACCAGGTGTTCAAGTTCTCGGAGAACAGCATCCTCCGCACGAAGCAGGAGGCGGAGAAGCAGCAGAAGGTGGATTACCGGGCCTCCCAGGCTAGGCTGGCCAAGATACAGCAAGAGATTCTGGCACTTCGTACACAGTACCACAATCTGGTCATGGAGAACCGTGAGGTGGAACAGGCCCTAAGGAAGGTGCCCTGAGGTTTCATGGGGGCAGAGGGGGCAGGGCAGGGCTGGCCCAGGAGCAGGAAAGCCCAAGATAGGTGTACTTCCTGGTAGGGGTGGGGGGGAAGCATAGGTGGGAGTGAGGCCCCTCCCTCACCGCCATCTCCTAGTTCACCCATGGTGGAGGCTGGGTCTTGCTTCATTCCTCACTATGGCAGAATCACATTCTGCTTTATGTGTGTGAGGGGGATTTTTCCTTTTTTTTCCCCCGAGATTAAAGGTGTGCCTCCCGAGTACTGGGATTAAAGCCAGGTATCACCACTGCCCAGCTGAAAAAGTGTTTTCTTATTTACTTATTGAGAGAGGCTCTGGCTGTCCTGGAATTCACTCTGTATGTAGACCAGGCTGGCTTCAAACTCAGAGATCCACCTGCTTTTGCCTCCTTAGTGCTGGGAGCAAAGGTGTGTGCTACAATGCCTGACCCAAGTGTTTTCTTTTTCTTTAAGTTTTTATTTTATGTTTGGCCTACATGTGTGTGTTTATATGTCTGTGTGCCGCATGTATGCACTGCCCTCCCAGGCCAAAAGAGGGTGTTGGATCTAGAACCGGAGTTACAGAGGGTTGTGAGCTATCATGTGGATGCTAGAAATTGAACCTGGGTCCTCTGGAAGAAAAAACAGTGCTTTTAACTGCTGTGGCATCTCTCCAGCCCCAATTATATTTAATTTTTAAACTTAGGGCCTCATTTGTGCTAGACAAAGGTTCTGAGTCACATCCCCAGCTGGGAGCTGACCCTTTAAAACAAAATATGTGTGTGTGTATACATGTGTGTGTGCGTGTATGCGTGCGTGTGTATGAGTGTGTGCATGCATGTGTGTGCATATATGCGTGCGTGCGTGTATGAGTGTGTGTGCATATGCATGTGTGTGTACGTGTGCGCGTGTATGTGTATGAGTGTGTGTGCATGCATGTGTGGGTGTGCGTGTGTGTGCACATGTATGCCTGTGTGCGTGCATGAGTGTGTGTGCATGCATGTGTGGGTGTGCATGTGTGTGTGTGTATGCCTGTATGCGTGCGTGTGTGCATGCATGTGTGGGTGTGCGTGCATGTGTATGCCCGTGTGCATGCATGTGTGCACACACATACACTGCAATGCCTGTGTAGAGGTCAGAGGATAGCTCTGCTGTCAGTTCTCTCATGCCACCTTGTGAGGTCGGGATAAAACTCAAGCCCTAAACGCCTTTACCTACCCACTGAGCCAACTTACTGGCCCTGGACTTTTTTGTTTTTGTCTAAGAAAAAATATAAAGTGGAGACTGAAATTGAGAACTGGATCCAGAAATATGACATGGAGATGAGCGAGAAGCAGGTGTGTTGAGGGCTCCTCCTGAGGGCTGGGAGGGGTGGGAGGGGGCAGGAGCTGCCCAGGATGGCATGTCCAGGTGTGGGTGGTGGGAAGCCGATGGGGGGGGTACAGGATGAGGGGACATAAGACATGCAAAACTGCTGCAAGCCAGATCTATCCAGAATAATGTGGTCCCCTCCTCCAGCCTGGCTCAGCCCCTGCCTGCTCCCAGTTCAGAGGGGAGTCCACCCTGCTACTGGTACCAAGCACTTGCTGAGCGCCTAAAAGGTGCCAGGCTCCAGAATAAGGCAGAGAGGCACAGCTGTGTCACCTGACATCAGCTGACCTTTTTGAGTTTGGATCTGACCATGAGAAACACAGGCTGCAAGGCGTGTCCTGAGACCCTGATGGAAGGGTTCATGAGACACCATTACTGAATGTGTCTGAGCCCCGAACTAGGTCTAGATAAGTCCTGACCTGCAGTGGGAGCCTGGATGGCCCCACTCACTTACACTTACACAGGCGGCACCTGGCCCTGACCTGGCAGGCCTGGAGAGCTGAGAGTTCACACCAGACAGTTTAAGGCCACACCTTGTCAGAGAAAGGCAAGCAGGACCCCTCTCAGCCAGACCACCGTGCTCCTGATACAGGAGCTGTGAGGCTGGCACCCATTTTTGGGCCCCAGCACAGGTTGTGTGGTGCGGCCACAGCTGGGTGGTTCAGCTCCTGCCTAGTGTGCACAGGGTCCAGTACTACAAAACAAACCCTACAGAGTCCCCTGAGTGCCACAGTGGACTCTGTAGGGTTTGTAGATTTGTAGGTCCCTTGTTGGCTGGGACCCTGACAGCTCAGCTCAGTCCTTGTCCTCAAAGTGCTCTGCCCATGGTGGATTCTCAGTAGGTGTTGATGGAAAGAAGGGGTAGAAAGAGGAAGTTGGTGTGAATTGTAGTAAGAGGGATGAAGGACAGAATGGGGGACTCTGGGGTCACCCGAGACAGATCTTTCTGCTCTGAGCCTCTGTGAAGCTGCTCAGTGGTGGTGGCCTCACTGTGTCCTGGCTCTGTGGAATGAGATCCTCTGTGTCCTGGCTCTGTGGTGTGAGATCCTCTGTGTCCTGGCTCTGTGGAATGAGATCCTCTGTGTCCTGACTCTGTGGGATGAGATCCTCTGTGTCCTGGCACTGATAAAACACCTGAGAAAGGGAAGGAAAGTTTGGGCTCAGAGTTTTGGAGAGTACAGTTCGTGGTCACTGGACCCCACTGCCTTGAGCCTGAGAAAAGAGCGTCACAGAGAGGGGAGCAGAAATGTTCACCATGGAGGGGCTGGGAATGAGCGAGGAGAAGGAAAAAAATGGTTGAAGGGTGGAGGAAGAACAGGAGGGAGACACAGACCAAAGAGAAGATACCTTTCAAGGGCCCACCCCCCAAGAAACTACTTCCTTCCGGAAAGCCCGCTCCTGTTGTTCAGCGATGAGTACATCAGCTGGTTAACCCACTGATGAGGTTGGCACTTTCATGATTCAGTCGCCTCTCAACAGCGCCACCTAGCAGGAGACCAGGCCTCCAACCCATGTGTCTGTGAGTGACCTTTCAAACTGAAGCTGGGATCCCAGAAACTGGCCCTGATATTGGGAATTGTCTGGAAAACTAGGAGCTTAAAAGAAAATCTCCTAAAGGTGCAGAGAAGCTAGACTTCAATGCTAGGGCCAGCGGCTGGGGAGCTGGCTCAGTTTCTAGGATGTTTGCCACGCAAACACCAGGACCCGAGTTCCCATCCCCAGCACCTACATAAGAAGCTGAAGGCCGCAGTGTGCAGTTATAATCACAGTGCCAGGAGGCAGAGACAGGCAGATCCTGGGAGTTTGCCAGCGCAGTGACATCAGCAAGTTCCAGGTTCAGTGAAAGAAAGGTGGAGAGATTGAGGAGGACACCTGATGTTGACCTCTAGCCTACACACACACACACACACACACACACACACACACACACACACACGCACGCACGCACGCACACACACAGGCACACGCATATGTGCACCACATGCATTAATATGTGCACTTAAACAAGAACACACGCACACCTAGGTTTGCACACCTTGTTGCCCTTGTCCTTCCCTCCATCCTGAGATCTGTTCAGTTGGATCCCTCCTGGAGTGAGCCCAGGTACAGACAGGCCCTGCATCTTACCTGGCCGGGGCAGAAGACAGGGAACATGGGAAGCCATGCCAGGTGCTGCATCCCCAGCCCTGCCCCTCGCCTAGGACGAATTCGAGGACCTTGAAAGCATCCACAAGGAGGAGAAGCTGCAGCTGGAGGAGCTGAAAGAGAGGCATGCGGTGCTGGTGGAGGAGTTCGCCCAGATCCGCGCTGAGAGTGAGATCAACTCCAAGAAGCGGGTGGAGGCAGAGCGCGAGATGGTGCGCATGGTAAGGGCCGCCACACTTATCCAGGCCGTGTGGAAGGGCTACCTCGTGCGCTCCATGCTCAGGTCCAAGAAGAAGAAGCGCGGAAAGGGAAAAGGCAAAGACAAGGGGAAGGGCAAAGAGGAGAAGAAAGCCAAGGGCAAGGCCAAAGGCAAGAAGAAGTGACCGCTTCCTGGCCTGGCCCCGCCCCTGCCCAGCTTCAACCATGCCCTGCCAGATCTGAACCACAACCCCCACCCTTTGTCCCAGCCCTTCCATCCCTGGCTTTGATTATGGCTAAAATTAAAAACAAACCAACATTTAAACTATTCTCAACACTGTTGACTCACCCTCCAACATACATGTCTGCCCTGGGAGGAGGCTGTGTTGCTCATGGGAGCAGCATCCCGAGGATGGTGCAAGCTTTGGGCCCCCATCCTTCCACATCTTCATTGAGAAATGAGGCCCTGGTCCCAGCCCAGGAGCTACTGTGGTTGCCATGGAGACATCATCACCAGGCAGCCCTGGCCTGCTCAGGGACTGACTGCCCACCCACAGCTTTGCCCCTATGCTATGAACCATTGGGAAGGCAGCAGCGTTTTTCTGTTTGGCTTTTAGATTGTTTGCACGATTTTCAAAAAGTATTAGTTGCTAGAATTTCATAAATTGAGAACTATCCCACAGAAACAGAGCAGCCCTTTCTGTAAGGACCCCATCACCCTGCTATCCCAGAATTCCGGCCTGTGTCTTCCATGGTGCAGCAGCCGCTGTCCTGCAACGTTATTTCGAAATGAAGTATTCCTACTTAGCCCAGACTGGCCTTGAACTTAGGGTGATCCTCCTTTTTTTGGTTTTTCAAGACAGGGTTTCTTCTGTAGCTTTTGGAGACTGTCTTGGAACTAGCTCTTGTAACGCAGGTTGGCCTCGAACTCATAGAGATCTGCCTGCCTCTGCCTCCCCAGTGCTGGGATTAAAGGCGTGGCCACCACCGCCCGGCTCTCCCTTTGACTTTTATTTGTTTGTTTGTTTGTTTGTTTTTGAGACGGGGTTTCTCTGTGGCTTGTAGACTGTCTTGGAACTAGCTCTTGTAACCCAGGTTGGCCTCGAACTCATAGAGATCCGCCTGCCTGTGCCTCCTGAGTGCTGGGATTAAAGGTGTGCGCCACCACCGCCTGGCTTCCTTCCTCTGATTTCTAAATGCATAGGCCACCTCTTCTGGCTGACTCCTTCCTCCACTTTAAAAAGCATGAGCCCAGCATGGGGGTGTATTCCTTGCCTTTAATCCCACCACTTGGGAGGCTGAAGTAGAAGGATCTCTGAGTTTGAGGCTAGCCTGGTATACAAAGTGAGTTCCAGGACAGCCAGAGCTACATGGGGAAACCCTGTCTTGAAAAAAACAACACCAAAGGGTTATTTTTCTTTACGCGGTTGTGCCCATGAAGTCCAGAGCTGGGTGGAACTACAGCCACCGATATTTGTGAGCCACTAGAAGAGGGTACTGACGTTTGAACTCAGAACTGACCTGACAGAGCTGTTATGGTCTTTTAACCCACAAGTCACCATGTTAGTCCCAATTTTTTTCTTTTTCTTTTTCTTTTCTTTCTTTCTCTTTCTTTCTTTCTTTCTTTCTTTCTTTCTTTCTTTCTTTCTTTCTTTCTTTCTTTCTTTTTGAGACAGGGTTTCTTTGAGTAGCATTGGCTGTCCTAGAACTCGCTCTGAAGACCAGGCTGGCTTCAACTCTGCCTCCCAAGTGCTGGGATTAAAGGCGTGCATGATCATGGTCCAGAAACATTTTATTAAAATGTGTGTGTGTGTGCATTACATGCATGTCTGATACCTGAAAAGGTCAGAGGGTGCTGGATACCCTGGAACTGGAGTTATAGGTGGTTAGGAGCCATCTGATGTGGGTCCTCCCTCTAGAAGAGCAGTAAGCACTCGTAACTGCTGGGTCATCTCTCCAGTGCCCCCTCCTCCACCTTTTGTGGCTCCCATCAGGCTGCCCCTATTCTGTCACCCCCAAGTGCTCTGACACCACAGCCTGGTATAGCCAGACTCCAGGCCTGGTATCAGTTACCTGGTGGCATCACCCTGGGCTCCAGCCGACCTTTAGTGTAGACGGGAGAATATGTGCTTCTATTTTTAGCCTGTGCCTATCAACATGAAGGGAATGGACAGAAAAAAAAGGAGGTAGACTAACCATTCCCTTGTGAAAGTTCTAGAAGGTTAACGTCCTCTGTGGCTGCAGTGTAGTCTCTCTGTACCCAGGCATGTCTGTCTGACCTCTGCACATGATTACAAATGCCCCTGGGCCTGGCTACACCTAGACAATGGTGAGATGCCCCCTGGGCTCCCTGAAAAGCTCAGAGAAGGAGGGGGACCAGGAGAGGCTCAAGACCCCCATTGTCATCATGCAGAGAAGCTCTGAGGCCCAAGGCCCCACTGCAGCACACCCAACAGCCAGGCTCCCAGTCCCAGGCTGCCTTTTCCAGCTCGGTCATCACTAAGTCCTGTTCTGTTTTGTTGTGGGAAGAGGTTGCTGGGGATTGATCCCAGGGCCCTATTCATGTATGTTAGGCAAACATTCTACCACCAAGCTACATCCCCACCCCCTAGCAAGACAATTGCTAGCAAAGGACTCTCACTGTGTCCTGAGATGGCAGGAACCACCAACCTACTCATGTATGGTGTCATAAAACGAGACAGGACGGTTGTCCTCAGACCTCAGCAGTCATTCTCATATCTGTCACATGCTCAAATCACCCTTGGTTGTTAACTCTTCTGTTTAAACTGACTGAGACCTTTACTTAATGGGGAAAAAGCAACACACCACTATGCTTTGATGAGCTAAATACATTTAGTATATGGAATGAATAAATACATGAATATTAAAATGTCTCCCCCATGTTGCACCCTCGGGGTTCACATGCAGCCCAGGAAACTCGCTCGAGGCACCCAGACCCCGGTAGAAACTGAATCCTGAGCAGGGAGCTGGGTGGGGTTTGGCACCAATGCAGAAAGAGGCTGCGCCATGGCCAGAGAGATATCTCAAAGGACCCCAAACACCCCGCAGAGGCGGCTAGGGAGTCCTGAGCTTGTGGGGACAAAGGGAAGCATGGCCCATCCTCACCATGGAGCCTCACGGAGGCTTCTCTAGTGCTTGGAGGCACTGGAGACACTGGCCTCCATAGTACTGCCCCTGAGCTGAATCCTTGCTGTGAGCCAGAGGATTATCGGATGAGAACCTTATTTCCAAGGAGGCTTTGGCTTGGGGTGGGTGGCCCCTTGTTGAGGGGCAGCTGGCCCTGAAACTCTGCCTGACCGTGACCTGGGAGTGACCAAGGGACTCCGAACAGTCATCCCTGACGTTGAAGGCCAGGGACTCCAAGGTCCATTGGTCTGGGGGACACTGGAAGCTGGATGACCCATACTGGGGACACTTAGGTGGGTGAGTGAATGGGAACGTCTCCGCCCCAGAGAGGAAGGAGCTTCTAACCCCTCCTGGGACGTCTTCTGGGGGCCTGTTGCCACACTGGGCTCTGTCCTGGAGGGTCCATCTGGGTGAATGGCTCGAAGTGGGGTCTCCCTGGGGCGAGGTGAGTGGCCGCCCTTAGGGGTGGCTGGTGGTGTCCAGAAAAGGGTCCGGAGCTTGGCAGTATCCCCTATGGCTGTCCGAGACCCCTCCTTGTTGGCGCCCTGTGGCCAGGAGCCGAACAGGGACTCATCACAGTAGGAGGGGGTGTGGCCAATCAACCTAGAAAAGGGAAGAACACAGTGACCTGGGATGACACACTAGAGCTCTCTATAACCCCACTCCCCACCAGCTATGGGAGCAGCTGGAGCCTGCCTGGCACTGTCGGGGGTCCGACATGCTTCAATAGGCTCATAGGTATCCATAGCCTGCCTGGCACTCTCGGAGCCCAGCATTTTTCAAGAGGCTCTTAGGTATCCGGAGTCTGCCTGGCACCCTTGGCCCCTGACACTCTTCAGTAGGCTCATAGGCATCAATAGGCATTAGCCCAAAACAGCTTGGGCTTGTCCCTCTCTTCTTCTGGACACAGACATGTTGGAGAGGGGAGCAGTCCTAAAAGGGACCCTCATATGAGCCCACCATCAAGAGTCCTAACTACAGCCACTCCAGAAGCCCTTTTGAATACCCGTACATATTCAAATCCTGTGCATCCAACGACAGACACCCTCCTGAACCTACCCTGCTCCGGACTGACGGAGCAATTAAGTCTGTGAAGTGCTACGCAAACAGTCGTCGCGCTGTTGTTTAGGAACAACAAAACTCTACAGGAGCTTGGACCAGCAAGACGGCTCTGCGGGTATGGATGCTCGTGGCCAAGACTGACAACCGAGTTCAGCCCTCAGGATCCGCGTGGTGAAAAGAAAGAAGTGACTCCTACAAGCTGTCCTTTGGCCTCCACCAGGACACAAGCCCCTCACACGAAAATAACCAAATACAACTGTACCTTTCAAAAAACTCAACATGAGCTCAGCAGAGATGCAATTTTTTTTTTTTGTCTGAAGTTGTTTACCCCCCCAAGAATTTCCTTTAAAATATTTTAAACTTATTATTACTATGTGCGTATGATGTGGATATGTGGGCATGGTCAGATTGTGGCACCTGCGTGGAGGTCAGAGGACAACACTGTGGAGTCATTCTGTCCTTCCGCTTTCATGAAGGTTCCAGCAACCACAGGTCACCAGGCTTTTGAGACAGGAGCCTTCACCCACTGAGCCACCTGCCAGCCAACACTATCATTGATCAAGACATCGATCGCAGCTTTTAGCTGCTGTGCCCCGATATTCCCCACTCCCATTTAATGGGGGGCATTCATTCTATTATCTGAGTAAACTGGCTCAGAGAAGTCAGGGTGCTGCCCACGGCCACACAACAGGTAAACAAGAGGCTGTACCAGGTAGCCTGATGGCTCTGATGGTCAGCTTCAGTTGTCAGCTTGGCAGGATCTGGGATCACCTGGGAGGAGAGCGGCAGAGACGGATGTCTAAGTCAGGTTGGCCCGTAGGTACGCCTAAGACGGATCTCCCTTTTAGTACAAGTGTCTTATATGCATGGAAGTCTATGCACCACATGTGTGTGCCTGGAGTGTCACAAGAGGGGGTGGGGTGATCTGGGGCCGAAGGAAAGGAAGACAGTGTGCGGTGGAGCAGGCATGCATGTGGCCTGCTGGCCCAGCCCCCACTGCTGTGACTTCTTATAGCAACAGCTGTGCAACACGGACCACAAAAAACCCCTTCTGGCCTAAGATGCTTTGCAGAGAGTATTTTATCACAAGAAAAGAGACCAAGAAAGCCATCCTTAGTACAGGAGCGTACCCCCACCCTGTTACCTGTATTTGTTTTTCTTCCTTGGTGTGAGGTTTGGGGTGTTGCCCCTGGAGGGGGTAGATGCACAGTCTCTCTTGACCAGAGAGACCTTCGGTGGTCCTGGGCCCACTCCTCTCGATCTGTTACAGTTCTGTACCCAGGGTGGGTCAAAGGCTGGTGGAGTGGGCCTGGTTCCTGTAGGGCTGCCAAACAGGGTCTCATCCACATAGGACGCCCTGGCCTTGACCCTGTAGCTGCTGGGGCTGCGGTGCTGAAGGTGGAGTGCCTGCATTCCACAGTGGGCCAGTTCCACCAGGACCCTCGCTGCCGTCAGTGATCAAGGGTGACAGAGGGTGGGCTCCCTGTGCAAACGGTGAGAGCGAACAGAAGGGCCAGATAAGCAACGGAGGCAACCTGGAGTCTCAAACCCAAGGGCAAAAGGGCCTTTTTCTGCTGAGGGAAAGGGACTGGTCTTTCTCAAAGGGGGCCACCATTCAGGGGGCATCTTGAAAATGAATCATTTTCTAGCTCCTCCCCCACCCAGGGTTTCTTGTGGCTCAAACTGGCCTGGAACTCACAATGTTCTATAGCAAAGAATGACCTTTAACTCTGATCCCTCCCTCTACTTCCCAGGTAGAACTGCACGATTGCCTGGCCTCTGAGTTTGAACCCCGTGGTTTGTGCAAGCTGCAGTCTAAGCAGGCACTCCTGTCTTTCTAGTTGACAAGACGGGAAAATGCAGTCAGCAAATATTTAATGACTAAACAGATACACACTTTTAGCCTACAGTGTATACTCAACAAATATTTACAGGACGGCTACGGGCGTAAATGGGGATGGCACCAACCAGAAAAACAAACTATGGTGGGGGGGGAAGGGGGCTCCCAAGCTGCTGTCGCCCCCACGCCTACCTTGTGCAAAGCACGTTGCAAATGTAGTGCGTTCTAGTCCTCGCCAATAATCCCGTTCAGTCTCTCAGATTAAATCCATTTTTCCGACCACAACTCAGGCTCCATCCAAATAGCGGAGTACCGCACACCAGTCACCCAACGAAGCTGAAAGCGCAAGCATCACCGGAACTCCGTGCTCGGCAATTTTCCTACAGGGGCCTCTGGTCAGCAAGCTCCAGGTCCGGCACAAACCCCCGCACAGAGCACAGCACAGCACAGCACAGCAAGCGCAGCGGCGCCACAGCGACACGCGCCCACACGCATCCCGCGCTGGGCAACAGGAGAGATGGCCCGCCCCTGCGCAGCTGGTACGTCCCTCGGCCCCGCCCCCGTGCAGATGGTACGTTCCGCAGGCCACACCCCATCCCCTTGGTATCCTCCTTAGGCCCGCCCCTCAGGGGGTTCGACCCTGCATAGTTGGTACATTCCTCAAATTCTTCCACCCGCTCAGTTATTGTGTCCCTTAGATTCGGCTCCCAAAACAGTTGGTACATCCCTCAGAGCTTGATATTTGCACAGCAATTACGTCCTTTGAGCCTCTATTCCCGTTCATTTGGTACATTCCTCAGATCTCCCCCCCCACTAGTTAGTCTGTCCCTCAGGCCCCGCCCCATCGGAGTAGCCACGTTGACGCTCGGTTCCTCACTCAGTTGGTTGGTCCCTTAGGCCCCGCCCTGGGGGTGGAGCCTGATTGCAACGCTACTCGTGCGTCCCTCTCCCGGGCTCCGCCCCCGCGCAATCTGTGCGTCCTGCAGGTTCCGCCCACTTCCGGGTCCGAGAGCCGGGCTCGCATGGCTGCCGGTAGAAGCGTGGGTCCCGGCCCGCGGTCACGTGCCGCCATGGCTCCGTGGAAGAAGAAGGGACTGAGGAAGCGCCGGACTGGGGCTTCCCAGGCACGCGACAGCGACTCGGAGGACGGCGAGTTTGAGATCCAGGCGGAGGATGACGCTCGGGCGCGAAAGGTAAGAGTGCAGACTCTGGTCGGGCCCTCGGCCTGTGTGTGTCCTTCCGCCTGTCCGTCTAACTGATTGTGAGCCCTCATTGGGTACCATCCAGAGGGGGCGGGGCCCAATTACTCTTCGGCCAATGGAAAGTGCAAGTGCGAAGGTCCGCCTGATTTTGGGGTGGTCTTAGGAGATAAGATAAACGAGAGGCCACCGGACCAGACGTTTGAGAAGCTGGCTATAAACTAAACTGGTACTTACGGACATTTGTGTGGTTCAGCCTTGCAGGCCCAGTCAGCACTATCAGAGAAGGGACAGCAGGATTGAAAATGGGGATGGTCTGGTTACAAATGTGTGCACGTGGGGAGAGGTGTGAGCGCCAAGGAGGCAGAAAAAGTCTATGGTTCATGACGCCCATAGTCTGTGCACAGTGGGCATATTCCTCCATTTCTTTTCCCCAGCTCAGTCAGTGCGCTGCACTCAGTAGGTGGTCACTAGATGTGCAGAAACTGCTAAAGGCATTGGGAACGCAGTTAGTCGTTGCCAGAGAAGGCTGCCCACGTGGCTCAGACCAAGGGCTTTGCTGAGGCCAAGTCCTGCACTAGCTGTGGCACATAAAGAAGTTACTGCTCAACTTTTTACAAATCAAAACCAAGTCTGCAGATTCCAGATGTAGCTCAGTTGGTAGAAAGCTTGCTTATCATGTCCAAAGTGCCGGATTTGAGCCCCATCACTACATAAAAGCAGGTATTGGGGCACACACCTGTCATTCTAGCACCATAGGTAGGAATGGTGGAGGCAAGAGGATCAGGAGTTCAAGGCCACCCTTGGCTATGTACAGTGAGCTGGTAAGAGCTCCAATTCTGAAATTTTGCTTTACAAAAAATGTAGAAGGTCCTCCATCCTGGGACACAAACATACTTACACTTATTAAAGGTCTGTTACACCCTTGATGTAAATAGGGCTGGGAGAGCAGCCAAGTCCATACTATACCATTGAGCTTGTTCAAACTAACCCCCCACCCTCCAAAAAAAAAAAAAAAAAAAAACACCACCAAACAAACAACCAATGCGTTTGTGCAGTGAAATGAACCCAGAATACTGCATGGGAAGCAGAGTCCGTCAGCTTGGAACCAGTGGGGAAAGTCTCTTCCATTCCTCCCTCCCCACCTTTTGTTTTAGCAGGGTTGGAGACCAAACCCAAAGCCCTGTTTGTGCTAGTGCTAGCCTTGTATATGCTCTGTCAGGTAGCTATATCCCCTATATCCCTGGGTCTCTTTCATGGAATTTTGGCACCGTTGTCTTCAAACAAAGCAGCGAGGACCCCAAGCGGAATGCCTGAACTAGTAAGAAAAATTCCAATGAGCAAAGTTTAATAATTGTCAGGAAAAATTTTTGCCTTATGTTAAGTTTTTATATTTATATATTTATTTGCTGTGTTTTGTTTTGAGACAGGATTTCGCTGGGTAGTCCAGGCTGGCCTTGAACTCCTGCCTCTACCTCCCAAGTGCTGGGATTAAAGGCATGCACTGTCACCACCATCCGACAAACTTAAGTGTTAGACAGGGTCTTATGCAGCCCTGGGTAGCCTTAGATTCACTGTGGAGCAAAGGATGCTTTTGATCTCCCGATTCCCCGGCCTCCCGAGTGCTGGGATGACTGGTGTGCCACCACACTCTTTCCCAGGCTGTAATAAGTGGTGCAATAACCTCCCTCAAAGGTTTTAGAATTTAAAAGTTACTTGATGAATTTCACCAAAAGAAATCTAGTGAAGGAGTGAAGGAATTGGCTGTAGCAACACACCCGCCATCCCAGCACTCAGAAGGTGGAGGCAGGAGTATTGTGAGTTCAAAAGGCCAGCCTGGGCAAAGGAGACCCTGTATAACAGAAAAGTTATACAAAGACACATAAAATATGCTATATATAAGTCAGAAAATAGGTTGAAAGGCCAGAGAGGTGGCCCAGGAGGTAGAAGTGCTTGCTGATAAGCCTGGCAATCTGAATTTGATCCTTGGAACCAGGCTTGATGTAGGGGCAAAGAGATGGTTCATTGGTTAACATTGGCTGATCTTTCAGCAGATTGGGATTCAGTTCCCTCATTTCCAAAGGACCTGACACCCTCTTCTGGTCTCCTTGGGTACTGCATGTACATGGTGCACATAATCTACACTTGATCTTAGTCAAAAGGCCGAGAAGTGATTGGTGCACATAATCTATGCAGGCAAAACACCAAAACATTTAAAAAGTCGAACACGTGGCACACATGTAGTCACAACAGGTGAGTCAGAAGGTGGAAACGGGAGAACCACTGAGAAGCGCACAGGCCAGCTACCCAGGAATGCACGACCAGCAGAAACAAGAGACTCTGCTTCATCAGGATAGGGAGGGAGCAGACTCCTGAAAGTTGGCCGTGGCCGCCACACACCCAGGCCTTCACACCCATGGCATGTATCATGCACACATACACTAATGATAAAATGTATAATTAGAACATAGGATGAGAGCATAAGGTAGCACTTGTCCCGTGAGAACTCTGATGAAGGAAATGGTTTATGTCTGTGTTGTTCAGTGTAGTAGCCGCCAAGCGTAGCATTATAAATACCTGTGTTTTGTCTTCTGCCACCAAATCCCTGATATTTAGTCACAGAATATGGGTTCATCTCATGTTTATAGCTACGTGACAGTAGGCTTAGAATTCTCTTCTGAGATAGATGAAATAATAAAATAAGATTCAAGATGAAAATGAGAAAGGAGTAGAAATAGGTCAAGCCTGATTAATGGTACAGGCCTGTAATTCCAGCTACTTAGGAGACTGAGTCAGTAGGATCACGAGTTCAAGGCCAGCCTGGGCTACATACAAGGCTAGCCTGTGTAACTTAGTGAGATCTTGTCTCAAAAATAAAGAATAAGAAAAGAAGGGGGCTGGAGAGATGGCTCAGTGGTTAAGAGCACTGGCTGCTCTTCCAGAGGACCTGAGTTCAATTCCCAGCAACCACATGGTGGCTCACAACCATCTGTAATGAGATCTGATGCCCTCCTCTTGCCTGCAGGGATACATGGAGGCAGAATGTTGTATACATAATAAATAAATAAATCTTTTTTTTTTTTTTAAAGAAAAAAGAGCTGTGTAGTTCAATGGTCAAGGGTTCCGTCCTCAGCACCACCAGAATAACAAAAACATTTGGGGGACACGGGGGTCCTAACCAGTGACATAAGAAGTTTTATAAGGAATAGAAAAAAGAGATAAATTGTTATTTAAAAAAATAATCAGAAATTGGAAGTGAGATTCAAGCATAGTGTTGTATGCCTTTAATGCTAGCACTCAGGAGGCAGAGACAGGTGGGTCTTTCTGAGTTCCAGGACAGCCAGGTGCCGTGGCCACTCCTCAGGCACACTCAGGCTACTACAACCACGCACACACAAACACACACGCACCCTGTGCCTTCAGCATCTCTCCTGGCCAAGCCTATACTTTCCACTGGGTCTTCCCACACTCATGCCCTTGACCTTGGTTTTTAGAAGGGCGCCCCCAGGCTCAGGGGCGCTGTACTGCTGGTAGGGGATGGAGCTGGCGAGCGCTATAGATTTCTGTAGACCCGATCTGTACCTCTGCCCCAGCCTGGTCCATGGAGAGCTTGTTGGAGAACTGGAGAGCATCTGGGCCTCGCACCCTTGTAGTCAGTCAGAGTAATGCCAACTCTCATTCCTCCCTTGCAGCTGGGCCCTGGCAGAGCCTTGCCCTCCTTTCCTACCTCAGAGTGCTTATCAGATGTGGAGCCTGACACCCGGGAGTTGGTACGAGCCCAGAACAAGAAAAAGAAGAAGTCTGGTGGCTTCCAGTCCATGGGTGGGTAAAAGGCTTGTTACCTGGGGTCCTGGGGAGTATCCTGGGGGTGGGGGTGGGGTCATTGTGCCCTCTGTTCTTAGGTACTGACATCTACCTGTGTGGTAGGTGTCAAATAGACTGAGGTTAGAAATAGTCTTCCACAGCAGGCCTGGAAAGGGAGCCACCCATACAGGCACAGGAGGTGGCCGAGGGTTCAGTGTCAAGACAGGAGGATACCTTTGAAGAGATGGGCACGAGATGATGGAGTGGTGTTGGGACACCTGTGTAGGGATTACAGCTTAAGTGCTCTCTCTGCCCTTGATGGAGCAATAGCTGCCGGGGCAAGGATTGAGATACCCACTGAGTGACTTTCAGTAGCGATTGAAAAGGAGCTGAGCATAGTGTGGTCTATGCCATGACTGCGGAGCAAGAGATAGAACAGAAATATCTGCAGCCTGTGGAGTGGATAGAAGGTTATCTACAATATGCAAAGAGTTCTTACAAATCAATAAGTAAAGAACGAGCCCTGAAAGAATGGATTGCAGAGACTGAGTAGTTGGTTCATAAACGCCTTCTAGATGGCTGCTTGGATTTAGAGCGAAGTGTTGGCTCCTGTTGATAATCAGGAGGATGAAGCAACGACATACATGTAGGCATGATGAAGAAGAAGGGTTGACCAGAAAGCAGCTGAAGTTGTTTGTTGGTCTCTAGGCAGCCCTCTGCTGACTCCCAGATCCTCAGTCCAGGTCTGTTAGGTCTCCTATCTGTCCTGACTCTATTTCCCAACATTTCTACCACACCTATCGGAGTGGCACATGCCTGTGATTCCAGCACTCAGGCAGACCCCCAAGTTCAAGTCAGTGTGGGGTACATCTCTTGGACAGAAAAATAAAGGTGAGAGAGTTCCCGCAGAGGTCAAGCGAGGCATCCCTGCCACAGTCTGGTGTCTTACACTCTTTAACCTTCAATTTTTTGCTTTCTTTTTTTCTTTTTTCTTTTTCCTGTGTGTGGGTGAACACAATCTGGCGGCTGCTATGGCCCCAGGCCCCTGACCACTCCCATGTTTCTCCCAGGCTTGAGCTACCCTGTGTTCAAGGGGATCATGAAAAAGGGCTACAAGGTGCCAACGCCCATCCAGAGAAAGGTAAGGAGCCGGAGGGTGTAGAAGGAATTGCGGGCTGCGTCCCGCCACCTGGCCGCCGGCTAGCTTTACACCCGAAATAATTACACGGAAACTGTATTCTTTTAAAACACTGCCTGGCCCATTATCTGTAGCCTCTTATTGGTTAATTCTCACATCTTTCTTTAACCCATATTTAGTAATCCGTGTAGCACCATGAGGTGTGGCTTACCAGGAGAGATCTTAACCTGCGTCCATCTCAGAGAGGAGAATCATGGAGACTCACTATGGTGACTCCCTGAAGCGTCTCCCCAACTCTGCTTCCTTGTTCCCACAATTCTGTTCTGTCTACTCCGCCTACCTAATTTTCTGTCTCTTAAAGGGCCAAGGCAGTATCTTTATTAATAATGAAAGTAACACATTGACACTCCTCCATCAGGAGGGCAACGGGTTGGGGCAGCAGTGAGCAGTGACCATGTGACAGTTGTTCCTGGCCCCAGCTGTCACCTTGCTGGCCCTCTTCACTGTGGCTGAAGTTCCACATAGCTTAGCCATTTCACTGAGGAGAAGGTTGGACCCAGTGTGGCTCTCTGCCTCTTGTCATGCTGAACCTGCCAGGCAGCTCACAAGTGCCTGGGGATTCCCCAGCTTTCACAGTCAAGAGAGACAAGGTGGGGACCCAACTTGGGAGGCAGAGTCTCCCGACACAGGAGCTGGGGGTGTTCATTCCTGGACATGCACTGACAGGCTTTTGTAAAAATAGGTCTAGAGGCCTGGGGCTCACCTGTGGCCGGCCGTGCTGGGGCCCACCCATGGCCAGCCATGCTGGGGCCAGAGCTGACACTAGAGGCCTGGGGCTCACCCGTGGCCGGCTGGGACCAGTGCTAACACTGCCTCCAACATGTTTCTGACAGACTATTCCTGTGATCTTGGACGGCAAGGACGTGGTGGCCATGGCCCGGACAGGCAGTGGGAAAACAGCCTGTTTCCTCCTCCCCATGTTTGAGCGGCTGAAGGCGCACAGCGCACAGACAGGAGCCCGGGCCCTCATTCTCTCTCCCACCCGAGAGCTGGCTCTGCAGACTATGAAGTTCACCAAAGAGGTGCGGGTAGCAGGGCCTGGTGGAAAACTGTGAGGAGGCTGAGGTGGCAGGCTCTCACCTTTGACCCCTTCTCTCTCTCCACAGCTGGGCAAGTTCACCGGCCTCAAGACAGCCTTGATCCTGGGCGGGGACAAGTAAGGATCCCTCATCCCATGTCCCAGCTTCTCCGTGCAGGCACACCACTGTGCCTTGAGGGTTCCCTTGTGGGCCTGAGTTGCTAGTCACTAACAGCAGCTTCTCCACATGTTCAGACAGGCTGGCCAGCGGACATGTGGTGGAAGCTGGGATGGTGACAGAGGGCCCTGTCAGCTCATGGTGTCTGGCCAGGGAGTTTAGTGAGCTCTTAGTATCATTCTCTGGGTGCCATGCTCAGGCTGCAGTCGTCTGTCCTACTCCAGCTTCTACCAAGGGATGTAGTCTGTGATTGTCAGAAAGCCTAACCTCGGGCTGGAGAACTGGCTGTTCTAGAGGACCCGAGTTAATTCCTAGCACCTACATGGCAGCTCACAACTGTAACTCCCAAGATCTGACACCTTCACATAGACATACATCCACACCAATGCACATATAATAAAAATAAGTAAATTATTAAAAAAAGAAAGAAAGCCTACCCTCCCTAAGCTACATGGAGCTCGGAACCACACTCCTACAGCTGCTCCAGGGGTTCTCCAGGGGAAGACAGGAACAGGCACTTAGCCATCAGGCATTCAAGGTTCTAGGTGGAACCAGTAGTTCCAGGCTCTGTCACTAGGTGGTGCTGCAGGTTGGCAAAGTGTCCTGAGCCTCTGAGGAAGCCAGCATCTGAGGTTCTCCCTTGTGTTTCCGCCTGTCTCTGCTGGGGCAGTGCCTTGTCCTTTTGTCTCCCAGGAGCCATTTCTTACTTCTATGCCTGGGATGTGTGGCCCATGGTGAGGTGTGAGGATGCTCTGTTGTGATAGGGAGGGACAGACTCAAAAGCTCTGTCCTCTCAGGCTGACCCTGCTTTCTACCCTAGAATGGAGGACCAGTTTGCGGCTCTGCATGAGAACCCTGACATGTGAGTTTGTGTTGGGAGGGGATGCTCTGGGGTCCCTTCCCAGAGTGGCGTGGAAGAGACTGGGGGACCATGCTGAGCCCTGAGCCTGGGGTGACCTGGCTGGTATATCCCTTCTAGAATTATTGCCACCCCTGGGCGGTTGATGCATGTGGCTGTGGAGATGAACTTGAAGCTACAGAGCGTGGAGTATGTGGTTTTTGATGAAGCGGACAGGTGAGGCCACAGATAAACCCCTGAGCAACTGTCCAGGTTATCCCCAAGACCTGGGAAGCAGAGAGAGGGGAGGCCACAGGACGATGGCCCTGTCCAGGGAGACTTAGATGTGTGTTTTAGTAGTCCCGTTCCTGGGCACCTGCACTAGTGATTTAGGTTTCATCTTAGTACTGAAAATACTGTTATAGTCGGTGCTGGGCTGTACGCAGTGGCGGATACTTGCTAGCGTGTGTAAGGCCGAGTTCGTTCCCAGCACGGGAAGTACAAAGCACAAACACACAAAAGATTAACAGTTGCACGTGACAGGGATTGTAGAGCAAGGATATCCAGGGTTCCCAGCTCTGTAGGGTGGAAGTCCTCTCCTGACTCTCCCTGCCCACAACTCCCTGCAGGCTCTTTGAAATGGGGTTTGCTGAGCAGCTACAGGAGATCATAAGCCGCCTTCCTGGAGGCCACCAGACAGTGCTGTTCTCGGCTACATTGCCCAAACTGCTGGTGGAATTTGCTCGGGCAGGTGAGCCAGTGGGGTGTAGGTGTGGGGCTGGACTCGGGGTGGCCTCAGATCAACTCCTCAGTGACCCCTGGAATCTCCTCCACACCCCAACAGGTCTCACAGAGCCCGTGCTCATCCGTCTGGATGTGGACACCAAGCTTAATGAGCAGCTCAAGGTGAGGCAGTGTTGGACCTCTTCCCCAGGCTCCTCCCCGGGTTCTTCTTCCCCAGGCTCTTCCCCAGACTAGTGACCCGGCGGGCCCTGCCCGCCCTTAGCCAGGAGCCCACACTGGCCGCTCTCCCTGCAGACCTCCTTCCTCCTTGTGCGTGAGGACACCAAGGCTGCCGTGCTGCTCTACCTGCTGCGCAATGTCGTTCGACCCCAGGACCAGACGGTGGTGTTTGTAGCCACCAAGCACCACGCAGAGTACCTCATGGAGGTGAGCAGGGGCTCTGTGGGATGAGAGGCCCCAGGAGGTCTCCGAGCAGTTCGTCCTGAGCCTGAGTGCGGCTTTGTCAAGGGCCATTTCACAGCGTATCCCAGACAAATGGTGAACTGTCCCAGTTGTGTGAGTGCATCCACTGTCCGTGCGTCCCTGCTGGTCTTAGTCTGCCTTTCTGTCCTGATCATCCACAGCATCTCCCGGTGGACCTGGATATTTTGGGGTGGGTTTCCAGTGTGTGATGTGCCTGCTAGGTTGATGCTCAAACATTAGTGGTATGGTGTGCTCTTGACCTTTTCTGTGGATTCACACCTGTGTGATCCTCGGCTAGATGCAAGTGTGGGGAGTTCCAGCAGTGTGGAAGGCAGGGGGAGGGGCTGACTAGCCACTGTCTCACACCCCAGCAGCCACACCTGGGCACTGCTGAAGACACGGGTGGCTGGGTCTTGCTTACCCAACATATAAATGGCGCCTTCCTCGTCCAAGTGTCTGAGACCAAAATAGTAACATTGAGAAAGCAGTTGATTCGCTCATGGGCTTTCTGTTTCAGGCTCAGTCCTCAATGGTGCATTAATCCTCTTCATTCTGGGAGGCACGGAAGACTGAATAATTTGCCCATAGTCACACAGCACCCTTAGGGCAGCCCTCTTTATGTATTACACCCTTTGATGGTCCAGCAGCCCTGCAGAGCTGGGGGACGGTAGAGGTTCCATTTATTCTGAGTCAGGCCAGCCGCAGGGTTGGGGTTCAAACCCACTGCACGGTGCCCCAGCTTCAGTCCAGCCTCCAGCCCTCGCTCCTGCAAGGCTCCTCTCACATCCCCACCTTTGCTCTGAGCAGTTGCTGACGGCCCAGGGTGTGAGCTGTGCCCACATCTACAGTGCGCTGGACCAGACGGCCCGCAAGATCAACTTGGCGAAATTTATACACAACAAATGTTCGACCCTAATCGTGACCGACCTGGCTGCCCGGGGCCTGGACATCCCACTGCTGGACAACGTCATCAACTACAGCTTCCCCGCCAAGGGCAAGCTCTTCCTGCATCGCGTGGGTGAGGAGGACCCTGGCTGCACTGCTGGGTGAAGGGAGGACATTGCCATGCTGGCAGCTGAGAGTCTGGGGAAACTAAGGCCGTGAGCAATGCTTACTGGGTGAGCCCTGACAGCTAGTTCCCAGCTCTCAGTTTCCGTCCATTTGGTGTTGGGAACAGAACCGAGGGTTTGGCTCTGCCACAGACCACTCAGAGTTGTGCACCATGTTTGTAAATGCAGATAGATTAGGATATGCATGGGGGAACAGAAGCTGGGCACAGGGTTTCTTGGGTGTGCTCTGTATGTGGCTGAGTGTGGTTGAACTCGTAGGCACAGCTGTCAGGCAGAGAGGGCAGTGGTGTGAGGACGGCTGCTGGGGATCTGTCTGTTGCTTCACTGTCAGTCACAGGAGACCCCCACTGTGTTTCCTCCTGTGAGTCCCAGATACGTCCTTGCTGGTGGCTGCCTGCTGTCTCCAAGTTGCCATTGCTTTCCGGACAGCTGCCTCCCCATCTTGGGGGTTTCCAGAGCCCCCAGGGGAATTCCTCAGGTGCCACATGACAGACCACTCCCACTGAACCTGCAAATGAGGGGATGTGATGTTTGCCTAAGATATGGAAAAAAATGGTGGCGATTGTCTGTCAGGGCACTCAGGATGAGGAACTAGGAGGGTCAAGAGTTCAAGGCCAACCTGGGCTACATAGACCCTGTCACAAACAACAAACCAAGGAGAAATGTGACATCTACAATTTACTCAGCACAGCATTGGGGTTGTGTTGGGTTACTTCTCACATGATGCTTTTCAAGTCACTGTATAGCATTACAGATGTTTTCATTTACTGTGACGTCATTTTTAAATTTATTATGTATACAATATTCTGTCTGTGTGTCTGCCTGGAGGCCAGAAGAGGGCATCAGATATTATTTTAGATGGTTGTGAGCCACCATGTGGTTGCTGGAATTGAACTCAGGACCTTTGGAAGAGCAGGCAAAGCTCTTAACCACTGAGCCACCTCTCCAGCCACATGTCATTCTTCAGTAAGGGTTGGGCAGTGAGCCATTTAATTTTATTTATTTATTTGTTTGTTTGTTTATTTATTTATTGGTTTTTTCAAGACAGGGTTTCTCTGTGTAACAGTCCTGGCTGTCCTGGAACTCACTTTATAGACCAGGTTGGCCTTGAACTCAGAGAGATCCGCCTGCCTCTGCCTCCCAAGTGTTGGGATTAAAGGAGTGTGCCACCACCATCCAGTGCACTACGCCATCTTTATTTAACTGTTTTATCTACAGTATCATGGGACCATTTCCCATTAGGAATATGTAAATGAGTGGACATTGCTTATACCAGTAAAACTTTATTGTACAAACAAGTGGTGGGCCAGGTGCTCACCCTTTCCTCAGCTCTGTAATTCTCATCTGGTAGTCATGAGCTGTTGACCAGTCCTCTGTCCTATCACCTTTAGGAAGTTCTGGCCCAAACCTCTTTTTCTAGGAATTTGCTGTCCTGATTATTCCTTGGGGGAAAATCTTCTCAAAGTGGGATTGCCAGGGACTTGAAATACTGATCAGGAAAGGCGCTTTTCCTGCGTTCACTCACTTGGGCTCTGTACCAACCTGTGCCCATCCCTTACCACCCACCCTGTAGGTGGGGACAGCAGTTCAGGAAAGGTCCTGGTCTATAGGATTCTGGTCCTCAGGAAGTTGGGATCCATGTGCTAAAACTCAGCTCCCCCTCCTTTCCAGGCCGTGTGGCCCGAGCAGGTCGAAGTGGCACAGCCTATTCCTTGGTGGCTCCAGATGAGGTCCCCTACCTGCTTGACCTGCACCTGTTCCTGGGCCGCTCCATCACCCTCGCCCAGCCTCACCAGGAGTCCTCAGGTGAGGGGTGGCTGGACGGCTCGGGTCTCTGGAATTCCTAAGCACACAGGGGTGCAATGGTCTGACTTGGGGAGGTGGCTGCTGGGTCTGACTATAGGAGCTTCTGCCCACCTAGTCCTTGGAGATAGCCACAAGCGTCTGTGTGGGTGGCCTGGGACCTTGGGACTGTTCTTGCTAGAGTTGGGGTCTGTCTGTGTTCCTGTGCATCCCAGGGTCTGACTGAACATGCACTCTAAACATCCTTATTGCTGTAACTGTTGTCCTGGGGTTCAGAGGCCATGAGGGGATAGACACAGGCTGACTCCTCAGTGTGCCCTGTGACTGGCAGGTGCAGTAGGTGGAGATGGTGTGCTGGGCCGGGTGCCACAGAGTGTGGTGGATGATGAGGACAGCGGCCTACAGACTGCCCTGGAGGCGTCCCTGGAACTTCGGAGCCTGCACCGCGTGGCCGACAACGCCCAGCAGCAGTACGTGCGCTCACGTCCAGCACCCTCACCCGAGTCCATCAAGAGAGCCAAGGAACTGGACCTGGCGGGGCTGGGCTTGCACCCACTCTTCAGTGAGATTCTGCAGGGTGGAGCGGGTGAGGATGGACTGCCCTTCCCAGCCCACCCTGTCCTCACAGACTTCCTCTCCGTCAGGTTCCCGGTTTGAAGAGGGAGAACTGCAGCGCCTGCAGCTGGTGGACAGCATCAGGAACTATCGCACCCGCACAGTGAGTCTTCCTTCTGCGCTTCCTGACGAGTCACACTGGCTCTGTTGGCCACTCATAGGTTGTTCCCCACCTGTTCCGGAGCATTCCTTTGACCGCAGCAGGTTTGGAGATCACCACTCAAGATAGATGGATTCCCCTTCAGGGAATGGTGTGTTTTCTACCCTTCAGAGGCCTGAAGAGCCATCCATCCCCAGTCTTGACCTTCCCTACCTGTTCACTCCTGGGTATCCATGGGCAGGCATATGCTGTGTAGTTCATGTGCAGAGGCAAGGAAAGCCCAGCCAGGTGGCGAGTAACACAAACAGCCAGAGAGTGGCACAGAGGAATCAATGGTTTCGAAGCCAAGTGTTCTTAGTATGAGGTCTGGGTTCTAGCTTTTCCTAGCTGTGTGGCCTTGGACAAGACACCCACTCTCTCTGGGCCTCCCTCTAACTGCAATATTAATATCGAGGGTCCCATCTCCCACAGTAAAGTCTTGAGGAGTGCCCATACAGGTCTCAACTGGCATAGGGTGGGGCTGGGGGGTGGTAAGCAATGAATATGGCATCCCTTTTGCAGACCATCTTTGAGATCAATGCCTCCAGCCGAGACCCAAGCAGCCAGATGATGCGTGCCAAGCGGCAGAGGGACCGAAAAGCAATCGCCAGCTTCCAGCAGGGGCGGCAAGAGAGGCAGGAGGGCCCAGCTGACCCAGTCCCCCAGAAGGAGCTGCCTCAGAAGGAAGAGGAAGAGGAGGACATGGCTGAGAATGTGGAGGTATGCGCTGCAGGGGCAGCTGGAACTGAGGGAGAGGCAGCCAGGTTCCAGCAGCCCTTGGGGCAGGCAGTTGTGCAGCCTCGTGTCCCCATCTCTCCTGTCTGTGGAAGTGGGGCACAGCCTCAACCTACAGGCTGCACGAGATGGGTGTGGAGACTAAGAAAGCACGACAGCCACAAGTTCAAAGCTAGCCTAGGCTACAGAGTGATACTGCTTGGGCTAGCCTAGGCTACAGAGTGATACTGCTTAGGCTAGCCTAGGCTACAGAGTGATACTGCTTGGGCTAGCCTAGGCTACAGAGTGATACTGCTTAGGCTAGCCTAGGCTACAGAGTGATACTGCTTAGGCTAGCCTAGGCTACAGAGTGATACTGCTTGGGCTAGCCTAGGCTACAGAGTGATACTGCTTAGGCTAGCCTAGGCTACAGAGTGATACTGCTTAGGCTAGCCTAGGCTACAGAGTGATACTGCTTAGGCTAGCCTAGGCTACAGAGTGATACTGCTTAGGCTAGCCTAGGCTACAGAGTGATACTGCTTAGGCTAGCCTAGGCTACAGAGTGATACTGCTTAGGCTAGCCTAGGCTACAGAGCTTGGATAACCAAAGGAAGGGGCTGCGGAACTGGCTCAGCAGTTAAGAGCTATGCTGCGTGGAGTCTGTCAGTGCACACCTTTAATCCCAGCACTGGGGAGGCAGAGGCAGACGGATCTCTGTGGGTTCAGGACCAGCCTGTAAATAACAAATCCATATACTGAGAACCTGTGTCAAAAAGAACAGGAAAAGAGCCCTACTGCTCCTTCAGGGGATTGGAGTTCAGTTGTCAGCGTCCACATTAGGTGGTTCACAACTGCCTGTAACTCCAGTTCCAGGGAATCTAGCACCATTTTAGGCATGTGTGCACATGTGCGTGCACTCACACTCACACACACACACACACACAACTAAAACTGGAAATAAAATCAGAAAAAAAAAGAAGGAAGAGTCCCTTCCCTAGCTGTTGTAGTCTGGGCTGTGGCTAAGCAGGACAGCCTGAGGGCATGGAGGGAGCAAAGCCCCAGCAGTGCTGGAGGGTGGTGGAGTACCCCACTGCAAGGCAGTAGCCTCCTCATAGACACCCACTCTATCTCTGCTGTCTCGCGGACAGCCACAAACCCCTGTGTGCATCCTCTTGAACAGAAGCAGTCAGGGCTGAGTGGGGTCAGGGCCAGTACTGGAGCATGGTGCCATTGCCGGCGTCCGTCTGTCCCTCCTTTCTGCACTGCTCTCCAAATCAGGGGCTGTTGTGTGTGCAGATAATGACATAGGGTCTGGCAGGAGAGTTTTCCTGGCAGATAAAAAGGGGCACCCTGGTCCCTGGTTCTAGTGGGGTTTCCCGAGGCCACAAGGATGACACTGGGCTTCTGTCTGCCAGGATGTCTTCACAGAGGTTGTGGGCCAGAAGCGGCCAAAGCCGGGACCCAACCGAGGAGCCAAAAGGCGGAGGGAGGAGGCTCGTCAGCGAGACCAGGAGTTTTATGTCCCCTACCGGCCTAAGGATTTTGACAGTGAGCGGGGGTGAGTGTGATCTTGTGGCCCAACGTGAGGTGCATAAGGAGAGTCTGGCCCCATTAAATCTCCCTCTTGAATCTGCAGGCTGAGCGTCGGTGGGGCTGGAGGGGCCTTTGAGCAGCAGGTGGCCGGTGCGGTCCTTGACCTGATGGGGGACGAGGCGCAGAACATGACCCGAGGTCAGCAGCAGCTCAGGTGGTAAGTGAGCAGCAAGTGCCAGACAGTCCCTGGGTGCGGCCTTCTGTGTTTCCGTTTGCTCAGAGTGGAGTGGTGGCTCCTTGCCTGCCCATCTCCTTGGTCCACTATGTTTGGTAGCTGGTATTTCCTTGCTATGCCCACGAGGACTCTGATGCTGTTTCCCAAACACAGAGGTCTGGGAAGCAGTGTGGGATCAGACCCCAAGTCCTCAAACCTCACTCTTTTTTTGAGACCTGGGCTTTCCAGGAAAGGTAGAGAGGTGGTCGATGAACTTTGAGTGTCCTGTGCAGGCAAGTGTGACTGACTCCTTTAATGCTCTGCTGGTTACATACATGTGAGGGCAGGTGAAGGAACAGGCTCCCCTGCAGTAGACTCCATCTCCCTCCCCTCAGGGACCGGAAGAAGAAGCGGTTTGTGGGGCAGTCAGGCCAGGAGGACAAGAAGAAGATCAAGACCGAGAGTGGCCGGTACATCAGCAGCTCCTACAAGCGTGACCTGTATCCTAAGGGACAGACAGAGATGGGGGAGGGGGAGAGACAGCTTACAGCTGCCACGCCTATAGAAGGGGCTTGTGTAGGGGCGGGGCTGGGCGGCTTCCCTAGCAACCTTGTATAAGAGGCCTGCACCTAGCTTGGATGCTGCAGGTTACTTCTTTAACAAGGCTCTCAGCTACCAGAAGTGGAAGCAGAAGCAGAAAATCGATGACCGGGACTCTGAGGAAGAAGGGCCATCCAACCAGCGAGGCCCTGGGCCCCGCAGAGGTGGAAAGCGAGGGCACAGTCAAGGTGGGCAGGGCAGGTGGTATGGTCCGAATGGGGGAAAGCCAGGTGAACATGGGTCAAGGCTAGGACCTGCAGACTGCGCATTAGCAGAGCCCCGCCCCGTCCTCTGAAACAGTGCCACCCAGCAGACCAAGGTCACTGGCCTCTCCCACTCAGCAGGTGGTACCTGGGGTAGCTAGTAGCAGGGTGGACGATGGATGGTTCCCTGTTTGGGGGCCATGTGCACACCTAAAGAGGTGGAAGCTGGTGCCTGACTGCTATCCACCTGGAGTGCCAGTTTGCACGGGTTGGGATGAGATCTCTGTGGTGGCCATATTGGGCTGTTGGCAGCCATTGTTCAGGAAGTCCCTCTGTAAAACTGGCATCAGCGGCAGTTTTGGCTTAAGGAGTAGGTGATACTTAGGGAGTCTCTGAAACTGTGGACTGGGCCGGGTGCCAGGTCACCTGGGGCTTGGCCTCTAAATTCTGGCCTGGGTGGGATTGGAGCATGGCTCAATCTCTGGGTCAAAGACTGACCTCCCCAAATCTCCATGCTGACAGGTGGGTCCCTGCCCCGAGGTGCCCCCAAAGGTCGCATGCGCTCAGAACTCAAGACCAAGGAACAGATCCTGAAACAGCGGCGTCAAGCCCAGAAGCAGCGCTTCCTGCAGCGCGGGGGCCTGAAGCAGCTTTCAGCACGCAACCGCCGCCGAGCTCAAGAGCTGCGCCAGGGTGCCTTTGGCCGGGGCGCCCCCTCCAGGAAGGGCAAGATGAGGAAGAGGATGTGAGGAACCAGACTCAGCCCCGGGGCTTCCTGGTAGCCCTAGTGTGGACATGAGCAAAGCTGCGTGTGCAGTTGGCAGAGTCCCTGCAGGAACACTGGTCTGTGAGGAGCAGTGCTGTATGGTCAGAGAGCACCAGCTGCTTTTGACAGGATGTTGGATGGGGTCTTGAAGGATGCATAGGAGTCTACTAGCAAAGCTCAACAGACAAGCCCGGAACCTGCAGCTCAGCTGCCATTGCTTCCATGAATTCAGGATTCAGAAGTCATGGCCATACAGATGTGGGCCCTGGCTGTCTCCAGCTGGACATTGGGTTTTAATGTAGTAAACCTTTGTGGAACACCACTAGTAGCCAGGGGTGTGGTTTACTTGGGGTGTTGGAAAGGGAGACTTGCAGGTCCCAGCTGTCGTAGTAGCTGAGAGCAGGTGGCCATGCCTGTGTCCGAGATGAGAAGAATGAGTCTCCGGGTGTAGTTGCTCGAGACAGCTCAGGGCTGCTGTAGGGTGGAGGCTCTGGGGGCAGCACTACCCTTCTGCAGGTGAAGGTGAGAACTGGCCCGCGCCATCCTCGTGTCCTTCCTCCCACTGATGGCTTTCCCCACCTCTTGCTTGAGGGTCTGGGAAGGTCAAGCATCCTGCAGCACCTGGATCTCACAGGCCAGGCACACACTGGGGGACTACCATTTTGACCCCACTGAGCTGATGGCCACTTACTGCCTTGACCCACTTTGCTTAGCAAGTGCCCGTCTTGGAGTCCGTCAGCGTGGCTAAGCCTGTCTGTGCCCCCAGCGGGGAGGGAGCCTGTCCCCAGCCTGTGAAGTGGGGGAAGGGCCCAACATGGCTGTCAGCCCCACTGACGGTAGTCTGCTTAGTTGAGTGTCCTATGGGCTGGCACGGCTCCATCTTGCCCAGGAAGAAGGGTGTTCAGAGAGCTGTTGGTTGAGCCTGTACACCAACAAATGTGGGACTTGGTCCCTCAGGTCCCCTTCGCTGCTTGTCTGGCCGGACTAGAGACCATGACTGTGGGCTCAGCCTGGGCAAGGCTGGCCAGTGTGGCCGAGAGGTCCATGATAAACAGCTTCACCTGCGGGCAGGGGTGACATGGCCAGGTCACTTCCTGTCCCCACCTCACACAGGGAGGCTGAGAGCAGCGGTGGGCCTGGAAACACCACGGGAGAGGCCCTGATGGTGTCCAGTACAACCTCCCAAATGTTTGTCTTGTTTATTGTCAAGTACAGCTCAAACTTGTTCTCTAACTCATGGCAATCCTCCTGCCTCAGTCTCCTGAGAATACAGGTAGGTGTATGCCACTGAATTGTTTGTTTTTGAGACAGGGTTTCTCTTGTAGCGCTGGCTGTCCTGGAGCTCACTCTGTAGACCAGGCTGGCCTCAAACTCCCAGAGATCCACCTGCCTCTGCCTCCAGAGTGCTGGGATTAAAGGCGTGCACCACCATGCCCAGCCACTGAATGACTTGTAACCACTTTGCCAGTTTCCAGCTGGCTCCCTGCCAAGCCAGTGTCCCACCCAGGTCAGGCTCAGGTTTGTCTGCCAGTTTGTGGCCATCTCCATGGCGTCCTTTATGTTGTGCTAATTGCTTGTTTATATGAACTTGGTGGACACCCATATGCCCTGTTGTGAGCTGAGGGAAGCTCCCAGCAGCCTGTGGACCCTCTTTGTGTCCTTAGAGACAGCACCAAAGGAGGAGAAAGCATAGCCATCCCTAGGCATAGCAGCGACGACGGTGAGGCTGGGTGATACAGTTCGTCACTGCTCTGGGCAGCCTGATTCCTGGCCTGGAGTGTGGGCAGGAGAGGCACAGCATCCTTCCCTGAGCCTTCCTCGTAAAGCAGAGGCATGCTGAAAAGGGACTAACCCAGCCAAACCAGATGCACAGCACACCTGTAATCCCAGCACTCAGAAGATGGAGGCCGGAGGGTGAGGAGTTCAGGTTATCTGTTACCTAGTCTGGGGTAAGCCTGGCCTTAAGTATGAGACCCTGCGAAAGACAGCCTGGTTCACGTGACGCTGGGACCCTCCTGGACTCGGTGTGTTCATCACAAGAGCCAGGGCAACTCATGGGCGAACTGGCCTCGGTGAGTAGCCAACCCTGCAAAGGGCACGCAGATCCACTTGCAGTCGTGGCGGTTACAGTCCGGGCAGCCGGGTGTGGGGCCAGGAAGTCACCAGAAGGAGCCCACACCCAAAAAGGACCCTTAACCCTGAGGCGTCCCAACAGTGGGTGCTGGGTAAGAAGCGACACCGCGAGCCTCACCTCCTCTAGCTGTCCCTCGGTGTCCTCCACATCCATGTCTAGAGGCTGACTCTGGCGCAGGCGCACAAGCTGGTACAGGTTGAGCACAGCCATTCGAGTGCGTCCCAGGAGCAGCGTCTTGGCCGCTGCAGTGTTCTGGATTTGAGTCCACTTGGATTCCTACAGAACGCACATGCAGAGATCACTATTGAGTCAGGACCCGGTCCTGGGGTCCGGAAGGCTGCACCAACCCGACAGTTGCACCCATATGTTCTGTGGGGCGGGAACAAGCACTATCTGGTACCCTTGGCAATGCGGTGCTCCAGCCCCGTGGTTAGCGCAGCGGGTGTGTCCACTCCAGCCCCGGGACGCTCACCCACTGCAGTGTGCGCTCACGTGCTGCCTCCAACTGCTCTCGCAGCTGTGCACGCTGCTGGCCCAGGCGCAGCAGCTCATCCTGCTTCGTTTCCCGAAGACGATGCAGCTGAGCATGGGTCTCGTCCAGCTCCGCCTGTCGCTTGCGCTCTGCCAGCTTCAATGCTGCCTGTGTGTCTACCAGGCCATCAAAGCGCGCCACCAGTTCCGGAATCTCCTGAAACTGGAGAGGGGACTCGCATGGCCTGCAATGCCCTGTCCTCCCCACCTGACTAGCCAACACCCCTCAGAAGCGTCCTCGGTCCAGATGTGTCATGGGACACCTCAGAACCTAAAGCAAGGATAGCGGGACTTGAGTGAGCCCTGTTCATGACCTTCTCGCCTCCATGATCAAACCTAGCTAAGCTGGCTAGGCACCACAACTTGTCCTTGACACCACTTGTTCGTTCAAGGAACTTTGCCAAGGCTGTTACCTGGAATGCCAGCACTTGAGAGGCTGAGGCTGGAGCCAGCTCAACTTCATACTGAGTACCTGGTTAGCCTGGGCTACAGAAAGGGACCCTGTCTCAAACAAGTAAGACAAAACAATACAAAAACAAACAAACCCAAAATAGAGCCAGGCATCGTGGCAGCACAAGGCCGAAGTGGGAGGAGTAAGGGGAAGGTTTTGAAGCGGTGGTGGCGCAGGTGGTGGCGCACACCTTTAATCCCCAACACAGGGGAGGCAGAGACAGGCGGATCTCTGAGTTCAAGGCCAGTCAGGTCTACAGAATGAGTTTCAGGACAGGCAGGGCTACACAGAGAAACCATGTCGGGGGTGGGGGAGTTGAAGGGTGGCCTTAGCTATGTAGGGAACTCAAGACTAGCCTGGGCTATATTCTCACTTCTCAACAAATCAACCAAACACACACATGCACACACACAATTTCTCCCCCAAACCTAACCTTCCACAAGTAATAAAATTTATAGTATTATCTGTCCTCTGTCTTTCTGTTCTGTGTCTCTGTCTCTCTGTCTGTCTCTGTCTCTGTCTCTCACACACACACACTTGACTGTGTAAGGGTAGATGAACTTTCTGTTCTGTGTCTCTGTCTCTGTCTGTCTGTCTCTCTCTCTCTCTGTCTCTCTCTCTCTCTCTCTGTCTCTCTCTGTCTCTCTCTCTCTCTCTCTCTCTCTCTCTCTCTCTCTCACACACACACACACACACTTAACTGCGTAAGGGCAGATGAACTTTCTGCAACTTTTTTTGACCTGTAGTAGAGGTTGTTGCCAATAACAGGGCCCACTTGACCGGATTTAGAGGATGACTGGAAAACAAAGTGCATCCCTTGGTATACCGTGAGGTGGTGTTTCTTGTACACAGCGCCAGAACAAAGCGGTCACCATGCGCTCACCTCGGGCATCTGCTCCAGCACGCGCTCCAGCAGGCGCGCGCAGGGCTCCAGGCGCCGCAGCCTGCGCTGCAGCCGGGCGCGCTCCCGCCGCAGCTCCTCCAACTGTGCTCGCAGCCGCAGCGCCTCTGCCTCCCGGTGTCGCACTCCGTGCCCCTCCTGAGCTGCTCTCCTCTGCGCGCGGCCACGCCGGGCCTCGGCGTCCTGAGAGGAGGGTGGAAATCAGGGAGCCTCAGGACTCGCGGCCTCCAGCAGCCGCGACATTCTCTCTCTTTCAGAGTAGACTCGCGGAGGTTGTGTTAAATTCATCCACGAGCTGTGATTCGGGGTCCTTGCTCCTCCTCCACCCTCCGGCAATCTGATTTCCCCACTCCAGGAGGTTTTTCTAGGTGGGGGCCACTCTAGAGTGGCAAGCAGGAGCCCCTGAGATCCGCCTCCGGCCCTCAGCATTCACTGACCTGCAGGAATTTGTCAAAGCGGATGAAGGACTCCTTCAGCGCCTGCTCTTTCTGTTCCAGCTGTGCCCAGCGCTGGCTCAGGGTGGCCATCCTGCTGTGGAACTCCTTGGAGTGGGGTGCAGTTAGAGGTGTCAGGTCGCCTGATGTTTCCAGCTCCCTGGCTCACATCCTACATGCCCCTGTGTGCTTTGAATGCTAACTCCCAACCTCTTCACACTTCTTCTCTTCCAGACACTCAGTGTTTCAGCCACCTGACCCTCTGAGCTTTTTTTTAAAATATGTTTTAAATTGTGTATATTTAGGGGAGAGGTGCGTGCATGTGAGTGCAGTGCCTTCAGAGGCCAGAAGAGGGCGCCGGATCCCCTGGCGTTGCAGGCTGTTGTGTGGCCCCCGATGTGGGTGCAGGGACCTGAACTTGGACCCTCTCTAAGAGCAGTCAGGGTAACAACGGTTCATCCATCTCTCCACTTCCATGACCTTCTGAGCTTTGTCCTTGAATTCTGTTTTTGTTTTGAATGTCCCCCTTTCCTGCTCTTTCTCGTTTCTTCCTTTGCTCCACTATCTGGTTTGCCCACCTGCAGTCCCCAAGCCCTCCCTCCCTCCCTCCCTCCCTTCCTCCCTCCCTCTCTCCCTCCCTCCTTCCAGGAAGCCCTGCTTGTCCACTGGGGAGTACTCACTGGGGAGTAGAGGTCCCCCCCAGAATCTGACAGCCCTTGCCCAGCGCCTTCCCGCTTGGCAACCCCTACCTAGACGCCTGTTTTCCTCTCCAGACTGTGAAACTCTGGAGGGCAAGGGCCAGTGCAGAGCACAGCACACAGTAGGTGCCCCATGCTCACACGTGCATTTGTACCAAGTGTTCTCACTAGATCTTCCTTTGATAGATAGGAACATCAGGGCTCAGAGCAGACTCATCCCAGACTGTGTAACCCCCATTGGGCACCACCAGTGTGTTCCTGGGGACACCCCAAATTTCAGCAACTGAGGCTCACCTCCTTCTGGACCTGCAGATCCTGGTCCACAGCTGCTAGCTCTTGCTTCTTCTCCAGGAGACGCAGCAGAGGTGGAAAGTGGACCACATTCTGCTCTACCGGTTTCTGCTCTACCGGTTTCCTGGAGGGACCCAATGGGAAGGAGATTACAAGAAATTTGGGGCCCTAGCTCCTGGGGGTGCCTGGAATGGCCCACTCACCACCTACTGAGTTAGTTTAGTTTTTTTTTTTTTGTCTCATGTGGACAGGATTAGCCTTGAACTAACTTTATAGCTGAGGATGGCCTTGAACTCTTGATCCACAAGCCTCGCCCTCTTGAATGTTAGGATGGCTTTCAGGTTTTTTAATTGTTCACAGGTTTGCTGACCACTTGTTCTATACCAGGCAGTGTACCTAGTCAGAGTAATTGCAGCCATCAAGAAGACAGACAGAAACCCATGTTGCTGGAAACTACACACCCCCGGAACCATAGACAGCTAACACAGATAATAACAGCAAACACTGCTCCACCACACGGTGGGCCCTGACGTGTAAAGTTCCGTAGGTCAGAGGCAGTTTTCAATATGGAGTCAGGAAGTCTCTCTGAGCAAAAGACATTGGGACAAGCCGGGCGGTGGTGGCGCACGCCTTTAATCCCAGCACTCGGGAGGCAGAGGCAGGCGGATCTCTGTGAGTTCGAGGCCAGCCTGGTCTACAAGAGTTAGTTCCAGGACAGGCTCTAAAAATGCTGCAGAGAAACCCTGTCTCAAAAAAAAAAAAAAACCAACCAACCAAACAAACAAAAAAACCAAAAAAAAAAAAAAAAAAGACATTGGGACAGGGCTACAGGGAGTGAGTTGCACTGACAGCTGAAGGGCATAGAGTCCAGGCCAAGGGAACAGCCAAGAAAGACCCAGGATCCCAGCAAAACACCTGGGTTTGCGGAAGGAACCATAAAGTCGAGAGTGGAGAGGGGAGATGGCGGGTGGAAATTAAAATCAAAGCTGTCCAAAGTCAGACAGTGGCGGGCCATGGGGAAAGAAGACCTTGGCAACCATGCTTGGTGAGATGGGAGCCATGCGCAAGTTTTGAGTGGAGCAGAAAATCCTATGGCTTCTATGAGGAGCTGGGGACTGTGTGTGCTCAGTGGTGGGGCTTAGGGACCCCAGAAAGAATGCCATTCTGATCAGGGCGGGCAGGGTTGACAGATGAGGATGGATCCACTCTGGGTACAGCTTGACGACAGAGCTGATGGAGCGGGGCGGGGTGAGAGAGGAATAAAGATGAACTCTGACCTCTGTAGCTGTAAAGGTGTCGCTTGGAAGGATGACTATAGGCTGAGCGGATGGGGTGTAGAGACTGGTCCCTGCTCAGACCGCGCAGAGTGGGGGCATTCCTCTGTGGGGAGCTGTCCAAGGGAGGCTGAATGTGGGCGCCTGGCTCTCCCGGAAGGATGAGGAGGAGTCAGACAGAGTCTGACATCTCAGCAATGCCTGCCCAGCTCTGCCCCCATCAGAAGGGTCTCCTCTTCCCTGTTTTACAGATGCTGGCTTTTGGGGCCAGGGTGTCCTACCGTCCCGCTTCTCCACTCCACAGCAGCTCGCAGGAAAGCTCCTTTCTACCCTGGCTCAAGGATTTCATCTCTGTAAGATACTGGCTAAGGTTGGGGCAGGAGCAGGCTAGCCATCCCAGGAGCCCAGTGACCAGCTAACAAGACCCATATAGGGAGGGGAGACATGTAGGGTCTGAGCTAGAGATTCTCTTAGGGCCTTTGCAGCCCACCGCAAGACTGCCCAAAGGCTGCAGGGACTCCAGGAGAAGGATGACCCATCTGTCTACTCCCCCCACTTCTCGCCCCACCCACCCGCTCCTGCCAGCACTCACGCAGGTGCTTTCTCTTGGAAGACCAGTCGGAAGTACTCCTCCCATGCCACTGCCATTCACCTTCTGGTATCTTCAGCTGCCTTAGCAAAGTTGAGGGACTCAGAGGGAAGAGTGCTGCCCCTGCCTGGAACTCCCAGAAGCCCAAGGCTGAGCAAGCCCCGGTTGCCTGGGCAGCCAACAGCGCAACATTCTGTTGCCAGGTTGCAGCCTAGGGCCCACCCCGGATAGGGACAGACAGCAACCAGGAAGGGAGGGGATGGCTGCCCCTATCTAAATTTGGATGCAGCGCAGGACACGGGTCTTGGGTCAACATTTCCTTTTCTGGGAGGTCCGTGTGTAGCCAAGCCTTTCTTGGCTGGGTAGGGCTGGGCATCACCATGCAACAGTCTGCTCCTTCCTGCACACCAGAGAATAATCAGGCTGGCCTGGGCTCAAGGCTAAAGCGTTCCCCTGGCATAAGCAAGGCCCTGGGTTCTATCTCCAGTCCTGTGGCCCCACAAAAGTGTAATTATTGGGTGCCTACTGTTTGCTCGACCCTGTGTACTGTCAGTCACTCTGGGAAAACTGCTGAGGAGGGTCTCCAGCCCCGTGCTGGCGATGGGGGCTATCCTGACCATGCCTTACAGGACCCCACGCTGGTTTGGGGACAGTGCTGCTTTGAAGAGGTGACGTGGGAGAGGACTGGTGATTTGCGCTTGAAGAGTGGAGGAGGGAGAGATTGTCACAGCTTGAGTGATTAGCTCTAGTCAGACAGAATGCTAAGCCTTCCGTTGCATAGTATAACATTTAACCCAAGGCACTGGTGCTAGGAGAAAGGACTTGACAAAAAATATCCACAGTATACTCAACTGGAAGAGGCAAGCAGTAACTGGTCTCTTGCTTCAGACTGTTCAAATCCCTCTCCCCTCCCTCCCTTTTTTCTGTATGTACTTCCTTGAGACAAGGGTCAAACTTTGTAGCTTAGGCTGGACTTGAACTCACAGAAATCATCCTGCCTTGGCCTCTAAAGTGCTGGGATTATAGACACGAGTCATCACATCTGTTCTTTGAAAATCTCAGTTTCTATTTTTGATATTTTGGTGGGGAGGGGGAGATTCATGATAGTTTCTTTGAGACAGGGACTCACTCTGTACCAAGTATGTACATGCCTAATTATGTAGCCAAGGCTGGTCTCTAACCCATGCTGAGTTTCCTGCATTAACTTCTTATAATTTTCCTTTTCAAATGAATATATTTCTTTTGTTTACCTTTAAGAATTGTTAGCTGGGCCGTGGTGGCATACGCCTTTAATCCCAGCACTCAGGAGGCAGAAGCAGGTGAATCCCTGTGAGTTTGAGGCCAGCCTGGTCTACAAGAGCTAGTTCCAGGACAGCTAGGACTGTTAAACAGGGAAACCTGTCTCGAACCCCCCCCCCAAAAAAAAGAATTGTTTTATTGCCAGGCATGATGGCTCATACCTTGGGAGGCAGAGGAAAGGGGATCTCTGTGAGTTCAAGGTTAGCCTGGTCTACAAAGTGAGTTCCAGGATCGCCAGGGTTGCACAGAGAAACCCTGTCTTGAAAAAAAATTTAGTGTGGGGGGCTGGAGAGATGCTCTTTCAAAGGTTCTGAGTTCAATTCCCGGCAACCACATGGTGGCTCACAACCATCTGTAATGAGGTCGGGTGTCCTCTTCTGGCCTGCAGACATACACACAGACAGAATATTGTATACATAATAAATAAATATTTTTTAAAAAAATTTAGTGTGTGCATGTGTATGCATGTGTATATGTGTATGTGCGTGTGTGCATGTACATGTTCATATGTGTGCATGCGTGCACATGCATGTGTGTATGTGTGTGTGTGCGTGCATGTGTCTGTGTGTGTCTGTGTGGTGTGTGAGTACAACTTGTGAGACTTGTTTCTCTTCTTAACCTCATGGGACCTGGGATTGACTTCCCACTTCCGCCTCCCAAGTGCTAGGATAATGTGCCAGTTAGATTTACGTCAATTTGACACGAGCTAGAGCCCTCTGAGAGGAGGGAACCTCAACTGAGAAAACGCTTCCATCAGATCCAGCTCTGGGCAAGCCTGCAGGGCATTCTTCTAAAATTGGTGATTGATGAGGGCCCAGTAAACTGTAGGTGGTGCCGTTCTTGGACTGGTGATTTTGGGTTCTATATGAAAGCAGGCTGAGCAAGCCATGAGGAACAAGCCAGTAAGCAGCTCCCTCCATGGCCTCTGCATCAGCTCCTGCCTCCAGGTTCCTGCCTTGTGTGAGTTCCTGCCCTCACTGCTTTTGATGCTGTGGAACTGTGAGTGAAATAAACCCTTTCCTCCCCAAGTTGCTTTTGGTCATGGTGTTTCATCACAGTGATAGTGATCCTAATCAAGACAGCTACCCTGCTCAAGTTGATTGGTTCATTGATTTAAGTTAAGGTTTCACTGTGTAGCCCAGGCTGGCCTCAGGTTCCCAATCCTTCCTCAGCCCCTCCAGCATAGGGATTCCAGTCCTGGGCCAACCTATACTTACTTGGAATGCCTACATTGCTTAAAACAGCTCCTAGGGCACTTTGTGCGGGGATATTTTTAAAAAGGAGATCTAAAACAACCCACATTCTCCCTTTGAGCATTTTGCATTAAATTACCCACATTATCTTTCCGCGTAACCTGATGCGAAGCTTCGGCAAGAAACATGATCTCATTTTTCTTAATTAAAAAAAATAGAGGTGTAATTTCTGTCTCCTGAAATTCACCCCTTTTTTTTTCACACACGTTTTCATGGCTGGCAAATGTGTAAAGCTCTGTGGCCACCACAAATACGGCAAATCCCGCGAGACTCTGGGCCCATTCGTGATCTGCCTGGGGTTCATCCCCGCCTCAAGCCACAGAGGCTAGGGAGGTGCACATCTGCAATCCCGGCACTCAGGAGGCAGAGGAAGAAGGATGGAGAGTTCAAAGCCAGCCTGAGCTACATGGCAAGGCCCTGTCTAAAAAACAAAAAACACCCAGGCTGTACCGAGAGCCACAGCGTAGGTTTGAGGCCAGCCTGTGCAACCTACTGAGATTCTGCTTCAAAAGGAAAAGTAATGAAAATGGGGGCTGAGGATGAAGCTCAGTGAGAGGAGAGAGAGAGAGAGGGGGGGGGAGGGGGAAAGAGGGGGGGCTGAGCCTGGGTTCCTTCCCTGGTGATGGGGTTGGGGGCACGAGGTGATGATATGTGTGACCTTTGGACTGTGTCCACTGTCATTCGGAAGCATTGCCACGGGTCAGTCCCCTCTTGTTCCTGGTCGAGTAGTATTTGCACCATTGGACTTGTTCTGTCAACTTGCAATACCTCCATTGGCCTGTGGGGGGCACCTCCTTCCTTCCTTCCTTCCTTCCTTCCTTCCTTCCTTCCTTCCTTCCTTCCTTCTTTCTTTCTTCCCCCCTCCCCCAACTTTTTTCTTTTCTGAGGTTTCTCTGTGTAGCCCTGGTTGTCCTGGAACTCAAGATGTAGACCAGGCTGGCCTCGAACTAAGAGATCCGTCTGCCTCTTCCTCCCAAATGCTGGTGAATGCATCAACATGATGGTGCGTTTTCTTTATTAATGATTGTCGTGGGAGGGGCCAGCACATTGTGGGCGGTGCCATTCCTGGGCTGGTGGTCCTGGGTTTTATAAGAAAACAGGTTGAGCAAGCCACGAGGAGCAAAGTGGTAAGCAGCTTTGCTCTGTAACCTCTGCATCAGGTTCCTGCTCTGACTTCCCGCAGTGATGGCTTCATCTCTCAGCTCACAGCCATCACTGCGGGTTGGCTAGGATAGCTAGGGACACTGTGCACTGTGGTTTCTTCAGCCTTTGAGTGGAGACGCTCAGCCGCTTTCCATTAAAGCCCAAGTGTCACTGCAAGTGAGGCTGGACCTCTGGGTCCTGTCTGCTAAACAACGTGATCCTCTGAGCTGCACTCCCAGGTTGTTCCCGTCATCAGCTGTCAGTTTCTTGTTGTTTTGTTTTGCTTCTACACAGGGTTTGATGTATCCCAGGCTGGCTTCAGTATAGCGGAGGATGACCTTAGACTATGGGTGTGGGTGTGGGTGTGTGGAGGCCAGGGGACAGCCTAATGGCATTCTTCAGGCACCATCCACCTTTTAATATTTTTATTTATTTATATTTATTTGTTTATTTGTTTTTGAGATGGGGTTTCTCTGCGTAGCCTTGGCTGATAGTTTTATTTTTAAGCATTTTATTATTATTATTATTATCATTATTATTACTATTATTACTTATACTACTACTACTATTATTATTATTACTTTTTTGAGACTAGGTTTCCCTGTGTAGCTCTGGCTGTCCTGGAACTTGCTCTGTAGACCAGGCTGGCCTCGAACTCAGAGATTCACCTGCCTTTGCCTCTTGAGTGCTAGGATTAGAGACGTGTATCACCACCCAGCCCAAACACTTATTTCTTTTTATTGTGTAGTTTGTAGGCAAGCCACACTGCATTTCTTGGGGTTAAAAGTCAACTTGAGCCGGTCTGTCATTCCACTATGTGGTGTTGGGGGTGGGGTAGACATTGAATTTAGGTCATCAGACTTGGTGCCCTTACCCATTGTCCCCTCCCTCCCTCCCTCCCTTTTTTGAGACAGGGTATTTCACTGCTCCTCCTGTCCTGCCTCCCCAGTGCTGGGATTACAGGTGATGGGTGCTGTGCCCCAAGCTCAAGGCCTCATGCACACACAGGCAACATTGCTCTGAGAGAATAATCTCCCCAGCCCCCCTTATGTGGATGGAATTCTAGAATCAGGGAACACTGTATTCCATAAAACAGAATAAATGTTCCCAAAGTTGGAACGAAAGAGGGTGGCTTAACGGAAGAGGGAGGCGTGAAGAAAGTCAGAACGGAAACAGACAGGAGGGGCTAGGGAGCCTTGAAAACATGAGGGCCTGATTTGCCATCCGTAGCTCCCCATCAAAAGCTGGCCATGGTGGAACAGGTGATATCTCAGCCCTGGGAGGTGCAGACAGGGCTCTCTGGGAAGCCAACCTGCATGGATGGATGGTGAGTACTGGGTCAGTGAGAGACCCTGTCTCAAAACATAAGGTGGAGAGTGATCTAGGACCACCAGACATGCACCTCTGGCTTGCATGATACATATATGCACACACACACACATGAATGCACGCACATACAAGAATATGCGCATACATGTATACAAGCATGTGTACACACATGCACACATACACGCATGTATACATTCACACAGAGAGACATATCTACACAGACACACACACATATGTACATGCATGTATACACATACCCAGACAGATCCACACAGACACAGACACACTCACAGATATACACATACACACACACGCACACACAGATACACACAGACACACACACAGACACACCATACACATACACACACACATAGACAGATCCACACACACACAGACACACACACACAGTCATTTCCAAGTTTCTCTTGTACAGCTGGGACCGGGAAGCCACATAGGAAGATCCCCAATGATCAGACATCCTGCCGTTGCAGGCCCTTTTGTGTGAGGAGTAAAGCACAGCAATCTCTCCCATGATTTCCCGTGGAAACCAGCCTGCTTGGAAACTTTGGTTGTTGTTGCCAATCCCTGTTCTGGGAAGGCCGGACAAACAGTTTAATTTTAGCTCAGGGATGTGGAACCTTAGCTTGACCGACTCCATTTTGATTTTTAACCTTGTTTGAGCAGGAGGGAATGTCAAAGGCACAATTTCCTGCTGTAGCGTGAGTTCTAATTGTTCTTAATAATAAAAACCCGGAGTCAGATATAGGGGTTAATGCTGAAAGATCAGAGAAGCAGAGCAGCTAACCACTAGAGATCTCTTACCTTTACCAGTGCTCAGACCAAAGGGGCGATCCTGTCTCTGCAAATCCTCACACTGCCGCTGTCTCTGTGAAATCTCAGACTACATTTCAGACTGAATTCTCAGACTGCTTCTGAGCTTCTGTCTCCTCCCGCTTTAAATTTCTCTCTCTGCCTAGCCATATCACTCCTGTCTCCACCTCCTAGTGCTGGAATTAAAGGCATGGGATCCCAAGTGCTGGGATCACCTTTGTGTGAGCTCTGTCTCTCTTTTAGAGAGATTCAACTCGAGTAGCCCAGGGTGGCCTTGAACACACAGAGATCCATCTGCTTCTTCTCGTGAGTGCTGGGATTAAAGGTGTGTGCCACCACTGCCTGACTTCTGTGGCTAACTAATGGCTCAGCTCTGCACTCTGATCTTCAGGCAAGCTTCATTTTTTAGACTGCAAACAAAATATCCCTGCATCCTGCAGTTTTTCTTTTTCTAGTCCATATTGTATCCTCTCCCTCTACGTCCTCTAACGACCACTTGCTCCCCCACCGAGACCCACCCAGCGGCATCAGCACAGTTTTACCATGTCAAAAATGTTGTACAGGGGCTGGAGAGATGGCTCAGTGGTTAAGAGCCCTCACTGCTTTCCCAAAGGTCCTGAGTTCAATTCCCAGCACCCACATCAGCTCACAACTGTCTGATACTGTCCTCTGGTCTGTAGATGTACATGCAGGCAAAGTACTCATACACATAAAATACATAAATAAATAAATCTTAAAAAGAAAGATTGTTGTACAGGGGCTGGGCTGTAGCTTAGTGGATAGAGCACTTGCCTAGTATGTACAAAACCACAGGTTCAATCCCCAGCACTGCATGAATTAGGTGTTGTGGCACATGTCTGTCACATCAGTCCTCAGGAGGACTGGAAGTTCAGTGTTATCCTTGGCTCCATATGGAGGTCAAGGCCAGCCTGGGCTACGTGAAACAATAAAAAACCAAGCAAGCAACCAACCAACCAAACAAAACCCCCACAAGTTATAGCTGCTGGAGAGGTGGCTCAGCAGTTAAGAGCACTGGCTGCTCTGGCAGAGGACCTAAGTTTGACCTGGTCTACAGACTGGGTTCCAGGACAGCCAAGGCAACATAGAAAAACCCTGTCTCAAAAAACTAAAACCAAACAGGGGAGCGGCAGCGGGGTGTGGTGGTGGCTCACACCTTTTTATTGTTTGTTTGTTGTTTTTAGAGACAGGGTTTCCCTGTAGCTTTGGAACCTGTCTTGGAACTCGCTCTAAAGATCAGGCCTCGAACTCACAGAGAGTCCACCTGTCTCTGTCTCCTGAGTGCTGGGATTATAGGCGTGCGCAACCACCTCCCAGCAACGGCGGCACGCACACCTTTGATCCTAGCAGTCAGGAGGCAGAGGCAGGCGGATTTCTATGAGTTTGAGGCCAGCCTGGCCTACAGAGTGAGTTCCAGAACAGCCAGAGATAAAGAGAGAAACCCTGTCTCGAAAAACCAAAACAAAGAAACTAAAAAGAATAAAACTGCTTTGAGCCACATGCTGAGCCTCGGGTGAATGTGAACCTTTATTTCTGCTGTGGACTTTCAAATCCTGGATCTGCTTTACCTTCTAAGAAGGGGCCACCATCCTTGTTGTTGTTTAGGTGATTTATGTGCATCGGCGTTTTGCCTGCATGTCTGTCTGTGTGAGTACCACATCTTAGAATTACAGGCAGTTGTGAGCCGCCAGGTGGGTGCTGGGAATCAAACCCAGGTCCTCTGGAAGAGCAGTCAGTGCTCTTAACCGCCGAGCCATCTCTCCCGCCCCCTTATTGTTGTTGAGGCAGGATCTCCATGTATCCCAGGATGTTCTGGAACCCACTATGTCTCCACCGCTCAAGTGCTGGGATTACAGGCCCACACCACCACGCATGGCCTAACGACAAGGCTTTGGCTTTGGCTCTCTACCGCCCCATCATACAGTGGCTCTGCATTCTTTCCATTACACTTGGTCATCCTTAATCAGAAACATTTGAAATCTGAAATACTCCTGAACTCAGAACATGTCAGATTCCAAATTTTCAGATCAGGGATGTCCATTAAGTAAAGTTTATGAAAAAAAAATAAACAAAACAAAACAAACCCCACAAATAAAAAAAAAATCTCCATGTGGGAAATAAGTCTAGTCCTGAGTCGTCTTGGGTGAGAGATCTCAGCCTACAGTACCGTTTGTTATTCTCTTCTGTTCTTATTTCTGCTTTTATTTCCTTCTTCTTTTTGTAGTACTGAGTCTCCAACACAGAGTCTTGTACATGCAAAACACACAGCCACTAAGTAAGACACATCCCAAACAGGCAGTGTTTTAATTATTTTGATGTATGCATAATGCATAATGATGCCTCCTCCTCCTCCCCCCCCTCTTGTGTGTGTGTGTGTGTGTGTGTGTGTGTGTGTGTGTGTGTATGTGCACGTGGAGGACACAGGTTGACATTAGCTATCTTTCTGGATCATTCCCCATCTTACCGATTGACACAGGGTCTTCCAGACCCAGTAACCCACCCATCACTAGCACTGAGGTCACAAATATGCCGCCTCTTTTTTTTTTTTTTTTTTTTTTTTTTGAGACAGGGTTTCCCTGTAGTTTCTAGAGCCTGTCCCGGAACTAGCTCTTGTAGACCAGGCTGGCCTCGAACTCACAAAGATCCGCCTGCCTCTGCCTCCCGAGTGCTGGGATTAAAGGCGTGCGCCACCACCGCCCGGCATATGCCGCCTCTTTATGTCGGGGCCAGGGGTTGAGCTCAGGTCCTCATGCTTGTGTAGAGAGACCTTTACTGACTGAGCCATCTCCCTAGCCCACTTTTGCAAATGCTTATTGAATACCTACTATATGTCCTATACTCTTATAGGTGTCAAAGATGCATCAGCTCTCAAAGCCAAGCCTCGTGGGTTCTCAAAGCTGTCCTCATGGGTTCCCAGACATGTGCCACAGGAGGTTAAATAAACCTAAGGATTCTGGGGAAAGGTCACTGCATTGCCAATAAGGTTCCCAGATGAGGGAGGCCCGTGAAACAGTCACATGTAAACAGACTCGAGGACCTGAGAGTTGAGCCTAGGAGAAGAGTGGTCTGGATAGCAAACACAGCGTGGGCAAAGGCCCTGAGGCAGCCAGAGAAGGAAGGTCTGTAGGTTGGTGTGTGGGATTCAAGCATGAAGGGGCCAGGGCTGGATCGGACCTGTGGCGTGGGTGACTCATGAGGATCTGGGCCTAGAGGGATGAGGGACTGACTCTCTTGGGGACTGGTGTTAGCTTTTCTTTTTTTCTATTCCTTTTTTAGAGATAGGATCTTGCTCTGTAACTCTGGCTGGCCTCAAGAGTATGGCAGCAATCCTCCTGCCTCTGACTTCTGAGTGCCAACATTGCAGGTGTGGTCTGCCACACCAGGCAGTCTGGTGTCTGCTTGTATGCTGCTAGCCGCCCCAGTCCCCAGACTGCACGTGGCTGAAAGGCAGCAATGGGTCTTAAGCCACCGGCTTGTCATCTGTGGAGCACTGTGGAGCTACACACAGCCCTTCTCCTCCCAGGCCTCAGAAGTCCCCTCTGTTAGACAGGAGGATGTGTCTGGTTGGCTCGGGGCACCTCTGCCCCGCAGTGAGCTGGGCCCCTCTGCCTGTCTCTGTCCCCAGCTAGGGTGAGGGCAGGGGGATGTTAAGTTGCATTGCATGTTTAGTGACAGCAGGATACTTTCCCAGCTGCCTTTGCCCTTGGCTGCAAACCCACGTGCTCTGGAAATATCCACTGCCCCCCTCCCTCAGTCTCACGGTCCAATGACTTCCCTTCCTACTTCTCCATTCCAAGGCGTGGGTGGGGGAGGCCGTCATGGACCTGTTTCCCGGGCAGACAGCTTGGGGAAAAGGGGTAGTATGCCAATCCTGTGCACGCCTTCCACCGTGACTGCCTGTCCCTCATGGCGTCTTGCCCAGAGTTGTGTCCAGCCGTCACAAACCAGGCTTTGTGTCTAAAGACAAAGCGCTTGCTCTCACCCCTCACCTGTGCCCAAGACCTGTCAGCCCTGCCCCAGCCGTGGCCTCAGATGCTGCCATCTCCCTAGGAGGGGAGACTGACCCCTGGCAGGGCAGGTCTGCCACTGGGTGTGAAGAAGGCTGTGAACAGGGCAGAATTAAGTTGCTGAAGGTCAGGACGCCATCCCAGATAGTCTGGGGACAGAGAACTGAATCAGTGGAAGAAGGTCAAGGGAACACTGGGCTCTGGCTCCTAGGGGCACTGACTTGTCCCCATCAAGTGTGTTTTGAGTCAGCGTGCCAAGGGTGTGGGAGGTGGCATGAATCAGACATTGTCCCTGACATTTAGGCGATAAGGCTAGTGGGTGAACCACCACCAAACAAGCCATCAGGAAGCCAAGGTCATGAGTGTGGCCAGCAGGGCCTCGGGGGTGGGGGTGGGGCACGATGACAACAAGGGACTCCACAGGCCTCGCTGCCTCCCCACCACTCGGCTGGGCTTCCCAGCTTCTGGGTGCCAAATGGCAAGAATTAGAAGAGGAAAACATGGAAGTATCAATTAACTTCTGATTTTTCTTTTTCTTTTGTTTTTTTCGTGATAGGATTTTTCTGTAGCCTTGGAGCCTGTCCTGGAACTAGCTCTTGCAGGCCAGGCTGGTCTCGAATTCACAGAGATCCGCCTGCCTCTGCCTCCCGAGTGCTGGGATTAAAGGCGTGCGCCACCTCTGCCTGGCTTTTTTTTTTCTTTTCAAACAGGTTCTCGAGATGTAGCTCAGGCTAGCCACAAACTGATAGTCGCCCTGCTAAAAGATATTGTGTCAGACCCTCCTAAATAAAAAAGAATGTGTGTGTGTGTGTGCGCGCGCTCGCGCGCACACGCACGCACGCGCGCGCACACGCACGCGCACACTGTACAAGACTCAAGTGTCTGCTTGTTTTTTTCTCCCTCTTATTTTTCTTGAGACAAGCTCTTTTCATTGAGCCCAGAGCTCTTTGAGTCACTTAGACTGGGCTGGCCAGTGAGTCCTCAGGACCCACCTATCTCCCCCACACACTCCTCCCAGCACTGGGGTTCCAGGCAGGCTCAACTACAGCTGACTTTTTACATGGGTGCTGGGGATCCCCACTCCTGTTTGGGCAGCACGCCCTTTTCCTGCTGAGCCAGTTCCCAGCCTGGAAACTCCTTTTTAATAGCTGTATATTGTTCCATTGGCTTGATGGCTGAACTCTTTGGCCCCACCCTTCAGAAGCCTTACTCAACTGTACCACAAGTAGCTGAAGCTGAAGAGCATAGTAACTGGATGGGGGTGGGAGAGATAGAAAGGCTTCCCTTGGGCGGGCAGGACTTGATGGCAAAGGCAAAATCAGGGTGGAGGGAAAGTTTTGTTTGTTCTGTTTTGCTCACAGTGTTGCCTGTAGCCCAGGCTGGCCCAGAAGTTGCTACATAGCTGAGGTTATTCCTGAACTACAGCCTCTGCCTCCAATGTGCTGAGGTTACAGACCTGTAGCCCTCACATCCAAATTGGGAAAAACCTTCAGGGTGAATTCAGGAGTCCCAGACCCAGTGATAGGCTGATAAAGGGACTTCACATCATAAACAGTCAGAATCTCAACTCTAGGATCCCAACGCTGGGGCGGTTGAGGCAAGTGTACTGTGAATTCAAAGTCAGCCTGGCCTTCATAGTTAGAGTCTATATCTCTAAGCCAAACCCAAGCCCAACGTGTCGGCTGCCAGTTTCCATGGAGCAAGTTTCCCCTTCACGGTTTGATGTCGGGAAGGTGGGCTTCCAAAGGTGGTTCAATCAGATCTCATGATCAAGGAGTCCTCTGTGGTACTACTGCCCTGTCTGCCTGGACCCCGTGTCGTGATGTTAGGGTAGGGATGCTCATCTCAGTGTCTGTGAGTTCCCCTGGGCCCTGGCGGAGCATGTCATACTTCTAGGGTGAGGTGGGGGTGTCAGCTGATCTGAGCAGTGAGCTTT